>NC_137819.1:51722618-51795118 GCF_963921795.1 Nannobrachium achirus | reverse complement strand
ACTCAGCCTGTGGTGGGAAGTAACCAAGTGCATTTACTCAGATACTGTACTTAAGTACTTTTCTTGAGTGTGTCAATTTCTCAGTACTTTGTATGAGAGGCAATTATAAAATAAAATAAATACTCGACTACTTCAATTGCTATCCAAATACGCCCTTTGTGAATACAGGACTTTTACTTATAACAGAGGTACTTGCTACTTATGAAACCTAAGACATGAAACATCAGAGTACTTTTTAAGCCACCACACTCAGCTAAGCGCACATGTGCACGCACGCACGCACGCACGCACACACACACACACACACACCCCCGCTAGCCCCGAAACATGACGGTCGCTGATAACATGACGTACAACCGTCATGGATGAGGATTTACCTGCGTTGGTGGAGGCGAATTCGGCAGCCTATACAAACTACACAAACATTCAGATTTCACAAACAAAGTGCTTTATAAAGTCTCAAACCTGTCTAAATACTGACCAGATCTTCTGTGTTCTTTAATATATATAATTTATCCGATATCATTCTGTTTTCCCATGCATTTCCTGGTGTTCCCCATGCACACCTACCCCATCTATTGAACACTGAGATGGGGGCGTGGTCTTGCAAAAATGGGCCTGGAAATATATGGGAAAACAGAAAAATATCGGATAAAAAAGGCTTCTTATTAAAGAACACGGAGGTACCGGGTAATTATACAATGACGGCCAAGATTTAGGCAGGTTTGAGAAATAGACATCCATGCCTTGATTTCATCCAAAACATATTAATCCTAAAATCGGAAATGTTATTGGAGCCTATACCAGCAGAAAGAGACATACTTATTTGTTTGTGTCACATGGGTCTATAAAGAATGCTTGCTGCTCGCACAGAAGGGAGGGAGCGTTTCGTTGTTTCTATGTGTCATCTTTTCGACACCCAAACCTAACCCTTACCCTAACCCTAACCTCCGTGGGGTGAGTCGCTAACCCTTGACGCTACATTGTCGAAATAATGGTCGTTCGAAACAGCATCTGAGAAGGCGGAAACAGCATCTGAGAAGGCGGGGCACACAAAGTAACTAGAGAAGCCCACAAACACAAGAGCACTTGAATTGCATCACTGATGTGAGCCTATAGCTCCGCCAGCCTGAGGAGTTCAGTGTGAATTTGCGAGCAGCTCCTGATCACGTGACTGCAGGACTGATTTTGGAAGCAGTGTTTGAGCTTGTCAGCTTCGCTCGACAGCTAAAAACACTCATACACCAAACTCAACACACACACACAAACACACACACGCATACACACATGCCCCACCCCCTCCACACAAACAAAGCTAAACGCACTTATATCAGCCCACAAAAACACGCACACACATAAACTGCTGATTGACTAGCATTACTGTATGTACAGCAGCACAAACAATTTACACACACACACACACACACACACACACACACACACACACACACACACACACACACACACACACACACACACACACACACACACACACACACACACACACACACACACACACACACACACACACACGGCCCGTCTCTACTCCTTGGCTCGTAATGAGATCATTAACTGCTGCAATATGCTGGCCTTCAGGACAGCGACAGCACACAGCACTGCTGTCTGTCCTCTCACCAGCATCCATGCAGTATGTTCACAGCAGGCGGGTAGCAGGCAACGTAAACACACGTGCGCGTGGACGTCTGAAAACATGCAAGTGCATTTGGCATTGTGCGCGTGTGCCCATTTTCACATGCGTGCGTGTGCGAAACATGCACTCACGCGTGCGTGCACTTGCGTTAAGCAATTAGACCCTATATGTGCTTCATTGATCAGGGTCCCCCAGGGGCCTTTGCTTGGTCCCTTCCCTTTTACCCTCTATACCGAATCTCTTCACAGACAATAGCAAATCCACAGAAAACGGATAGAAAATAGCAGTTCACAGAAATTATATCTACAATGTCACAGTTGTGAGCTTGGATATCTGCTATTTTCAGCCAATGTTCGCCTAATTTAGCTGAATGTTTGGCTGTTATGACACGCACAGAACAAGGATGCTACAGGGTTCATGTGGTTCATATGCATCCATGCATGAATGCATGGATGCAGGCCTCACATACACACTTACACAGTACACACTTACTGTGTATATGCAGTACTGTATGCTTTGTTTAGATACACACAACACATCCCTTTTGCTCACACATACAGAAACAACACTACGTTTCTCTGAGGGAGAGAGGGGGGGGGGGGCAGTAGCTCAGTGGAGTAAAGTAACTAAGTACATTTACTCAAGTACTGTATTTCTGAGTGTATGAGTATTTCCAACACTCCAACACTTTTACTTCTACTCCACTACACCACCTCAGAGGCAAATATTGTACTTTTACTCCCTACAAGTATTTGAAAATCTAGCTACCATTTACTTCCGATATTACAAAACATTAACCACTTCAGTTCTATATATACCTTGGCTATTTGAAAATAGCCAATCTACAAGCTCACAACACTTCTTGAGCTTTTAGATAGGCTATTTTCTAAAGATTTGTATTTATTTTGAAAACTTGAAATGGGACATTCATGCCCAATAGACACTTTTGCTTTTGGCACTTAAGTATAATTTGATGCCAATACTTTAGTACTTTCACTCAAGTAAATTTTGAACACCAGACTTTTACTTGCAACATAGTCTTTCTACATTGTGGTATTGATACTTTTACTTGCCTTCAGGAAAAAATGTGAGTGCTTTTTCCACCACCGCTGTAGCTCAGTGGCGTCAGTTAAGCAAAAGCTATGGCAAAGATGGGAGTCCTCATGGAAAATAGGCATTACATTTTGGATAACACGGTTCTATTGTGAAAATAGCAGATCTACATGCTCACAACGCCTCGTAGTCTGAAACTTGGGCTGGATATGGCAGCCTGGAACCGTTGTTCAAGTACAGCTAAACGTGGCATGTTAGTAAACGTGCCACAATTAACAATAATGCATTGCACCTGTGCAGCTGACCTGTGGAACCTGGGAATATACCATTTTGTCAAGATGAGGAGAATAAAAGTGTGGAGAATATAATTATAATACCTTGTTAAAGTGACCATTATGTTAGATTTTGCATTTGTAGTTATTTTACTGTAATTTAACAACATAAAAACCAGCGCAGATAGACATTCATGGATTTATATAAGTAACTTTTATTTTCCCCCCTGGACCCAGGGTATGGCAGCTGCATACCCCTGCCATACCCAATTGACGCCCCTGCTGTAGCTGAGTGGGTAGAGAGGTCGTCTGGGAATTGGGAGGTCACAGATTTGACCCTTAGCTAACCCAGTCCTCAGCTCACCCCAGAGACCCAACAACTCCTACTTTATTGCTCATCAGAGCCATTTCAGCAGCCATCTGCCGGTTGAGTCGTAAAAGTCATTTCTCCTACCCCCAGGGACTAGGAAATTCTCCCTTTCCCGAATTCTCATTCATTCAAGTCAAGTGCAATTTATAGGAGAACAATTTGGACACTGACAGCGCGTTTTAACAGCGGGCGACAGCCTGGCGTATTTTCCGGAAGTGCGTTATTTGTCTAAAGAAAAGAAAACATGTGAACATGTTACCCGACCATTTAACGCCACTCTTTCTGACTGTCATTTACTGGCAACTGCAGTGTGTCAATGTTGTTGTTAAAAGTAGGGCTGTCACGATTATGACATTTTACATGACAATTAATTGTCACTCAAATAATTGCGATTAACAATTTAATTGTGTATTTGTCGTTGACAATTACATTTCTGTTTGGCTTTTAGGCTTTAAGGGGTTTGCACATGGCAATCATGACACATAACTTCAATATACAAAGAAATTACTGACATTTGACAATTTTATACATAAAAAAAAAACATTGATAGTGGAAATAGCCGATCTCAAGCAGATCTACAAGCTTGCAATGCGTCGCGATGCGTCGCGTTGTGAGCTTGTAGATCTGTTATTTCCACTACTTTTTTTAAAGTGTTTGTGACTATATTAACATTTCTCAACATGGAAACGATTATGACGATTATGCAAAACAATTGCGATTACCTCAAATAAATGCGATTAGACGATTATGTAATAATTGTGACAGCCCTTGTTAAAAGGCACAATCCAGCCCTGGAGAAAAGGAGGAGGACGGGGGGTGGGGGGCGGTTGGAGGAGGGATGTTCCAGGGGGTGATCGATGGATACAGTAGGCGTACTAGGGGGATGGAAGGATGGAACGGGGGGGGGGTGATGGATGGATAGGTGGACTGGGAAGAAGAAGAATAAAGGAACGACGGGGCGACAGATTGAGAGATTGATGGATCGGAAAGCAGCAGAGTGGCTTGAGTCAATTACAACATAGAGGAAGAGAGAGAGAGAGGATAGGGTGGTGTGTGGGGGGGAGGGCAGAGGGGGGAGACAGGATGAAGACAGCAGTGGATCAGGAGGTAGAGTGGCCGCGTGGGAATTGGAAGGTTTCCAGTTCGATACCCGACGTCCCCTTTGCTGCCTGCCGAGGTGTCCTTGAGCAAGACAATGAATGCCTGACTGCTCCCGATGAGCAAGTGTTGTGGTTGCCTCCAACGCCGGCGTGCGACTGTACGTGTGATTGGTTAAATGTAATGCGCACTGTGAAGCACTTTGGAGAATGGCACTATATATCATCAACAGCCGATCTACAAGCACACAACGCCTCACGGTGCGAGGCGTTGTGTGCTTGTAGATCGGCAGTTTTCACTAGTTTAAATCATTTTAAAAATGATAAATACAAAACAAACGGTTTTGGACATACAAGGTTTCCACCCGACAACGACAATATACAGTACAGTAAATGCACCATTATCCTTTAAGACATAAACAGTGCTTACACTGTAAAGAGTGATGATATGACTCTGGGAGTGTACAAATGAATAAATTAACACTGAGCTGGATTCTACTGTGTACAGAAACTGTCATCAGAGCAGCAGTGAGAGAAGAGGAGGAGGAGAGCGAAAAGAAAGGGGGATGGGAAGAGAGACGGACTAAAAATAGTCACTAGTTACAACCAACGACCTCGGGCCACCCATGGACAGCTATTTTTTACTTTACTATACTGTGACAGATTGTGCTATACCTAGATGTCTCTCTCTCTATCTCTCTCTCTCTCTCTCTCTTACGTTGTGAGTTTTTCAAATTCCTTGTCTGTCATCCTTCCTTCCTCCCTTTGTTCACTCACAAACGCGGGTCTCCGTTCCCAAGCGTGCAGCTCCGAAGCAATCCGTTTTACAAGTGGGCCTCGTTCCAAACGCTACATCCAAACAGGAGGAGACTGACATGCTTTCTGATCCCCACGTTCTTGCAGCTGCCTCGCTAACATGCGCTTAATCCTTGAAAGGTTCCACCCGGGGAACATCTGCCCCACCAGGGGATGGATTTCAAGGACGCACCACGCGCCGGTGGTGTTTACGGCGTAAGGATGTGTAAGGGTACAAAATGAAGCTGCTATAAATATATTATATGTGCACGCAATATGCAGATTATGCACATACGCACACATTCGCTCACCACAGTCCATCAGGAAATGGTCCTCACTGACTTGCGCGTGTTTGTGGGTGCGTGCATGCATGTGCCTGTGCGTGCACGCGTGTGTGTGCGTGCTCACATTCACTCACCACAATCTCATCAGGAAATGGTGCTCCATGTCTTTGGGGAAGGAACAGACTGCTTTGCAAACACGCCGCCAAGAGCTGAATGGAGAAAGACAGAGACAACAATAGAAAGACATGAGGTTACACAACCCAACACAAACACTGACATGCGTTTACATGCACAGTAACCAGTCACCTCTGATTGCTCTATCCGTTCCTCCTCCTCCCTATGGTTCTCAAACCTTTTCTCAGGTGAATGTGTATTTGGCTGCAGACCCCCATTTGAAAACATTTTGTGCCACAGTGCTAGGGACCCCATAGGCTACAAGAGTGTTCAAATTATTTCAAGATTTTTGTTGTTGTTGCAAATAGCAGATCTACAAACTCGCTACGTAGATAGGCTATTTTCAAATAGCTGATGGTTAAATAGCATTTTCGATGCTGCTATATTAAACGAAGTTGGTACAGCAGGAGTTCAGGAGGGAAGACAGGGCCTGATAACAATCTCCTTTCCCCGTCTCAATCATCTCCAATCCACCCGACATCAATTCCTCCCATGATCACCTGACTCTAATCATTTCTGATAACAACTCCTCCCTTATCACCTCCCCTCAGACCAATCAAGGGTTGTAACTACATAACAATGTCCACCTGCCATTGTTAATCTGTATCTGGCATCCCTCCGCCACCCCATTCTCCCCCTTTTTTGTGCTCTCCACTGTCCTTTCCTTCAGGTTCCTGATATGGGGGCTCAGCTCTATGGACCCCAAAGCCAAATATTCAGGGTTCATCCCCCATGGAATAGTGGTGGGCAAAACGGTTCAATTCAGTGAACGAATCATTTTGTTCACGTTCAAGGTAATGATCCGTTCAAATGATTCGTTCATGCTTACTGTTCATAGCGCGATCATCCCGTGAAAAAAACTATCGCGGGAGCGTTTTTAATACGTTGCGCGTACAGCCTGTCCTCCCATACTGTGTGCCGAGGGCTATAAGGGGGAGGGAACGGGGGATATGAACGAAGGCGTTCACGTAACAGTTTAAGAAAATGAAGGAATCGTTCATGATTCATTCTTGTGATTCGTTCTTATTTGTTCCTGTGAACGAATCACTGATGAAGGACACATCACTACCCTGGAACCACTGAATTCACAAGCACTCTGCCTCATCCCTGAAGACACCTCAATACAACTAGAAATACTGTTCCTTCGAAACAGTGTGGGCTCGATTCCAACCCAACAAATAGGATACTTTAAGGTACTGTAAGGTACAGTACCCTACAGTATTGTACTGTACCTTACTATACTGTACTGCACCTTACTGTACTGTACTGTACTGTACTGTACTGTAACTTACTGTACTTTACTGTACTCTACTGTACTTTACCTTACTGTACTTTACTGTAACTTACTGTACTTTACTGTACTCTACTGTACCTTACTGTACTGTACTTTACTGTACTCTACTGTACCTTACTGTACTGTACTGTACCTTACTGTACTGTACCTTACTGTACTGTACTTAACTGTACTCTACTGTACCTTACTGTACTATACTGTACTGTACTCTACTATGCCGTACTGTAACTTACTGTACTGTACTGTACTCTACTGTACCTTACTATACTGTACTTTACTGTACTCTACTGTACCTTACTGTACTCTACTGTACTTTACTGTACTCTACTGTACCTTACTGTACTGTATTGTACTTTACTGTACTGTACTTTACTGTACACTACTGTATCTTGCTGTACCTTAAGGGGCTGTACGTTACTGTACTTTACTGTACTTTACTGTACACTACTGTACTGTACTGTACCTTACAGTACTGTACTTTACTGTACTCTGCTGTACCTTACTGTACTTTACTGTACTCTACTGTAACTTACTGTACCTTACTGTACTGTACTTTACTCTACTCTACTGTACTGTACCTTACTGTACTTTACTGTACTCTACTGTACCTTACTGTACTGTACCTTACTGTACTGTACTTTACTGTACTCTACTGTACCTTACTGTACTATACTGTACTGTACTCTACTGTGCCGTACTGTACCTTACTGTACTGTACTCTACTGTACCTTACTATACTGTACTTTACTGTACTCTACTGTACTGTACTCTACTGTACCTTACTGTACTGTATTGTACTTTACTGTACCTTACTGTACTGTACTCTACTGTACCTTTCTGTACTGTACCTTTCTGTACCTTACTGTACTTTACTGTACTCTACTGAACCTTACTGTACTTTTACTGTACTCTACTGAACCTTACTGTACTGTACATATTCTATGTGTTCTAGATCTACATTTTTGATTCTGTGTTTGGGAACCAGCAACTGTCAAATGGACTCCAACTGTAGTGGAGTATATTGAGTGCATATACTGTAGGCTAACAATCCCAGATCACATCTGTCCTCCACTATGTCTATAACCAAGGCGTTCTTCTATGTGGCCACTCCAGACTGAGGAGTGGAGCATGGCTTTTATTGTGTTTGTGGATCTGACTTGGAAATGCATTGGTTTTGATATCTCCCTGACAACCAACAACAACCACTAATATGGCTGACTGTCCCTGCGGGCTCTAGGATATATGGCTATGGGATTTACATCCCATCGCCCGGACTTGATTCTTGATCACAGCTGTGTAATCAGTAGAGTGGAGAGGGACATTTATTTATAGTTTTAACTATAACTATAGTTTTATACATCACACAGCTTAGACATTTGGATCAAATCAGAGAGCAGACCTGTGTGAACGCAATGATATAGATAGCATATCTGAAGTGTGAACACTGCAGCCACAGCGCCTTAACATAAACATGGGTCTATTATCCTTCTCTCCACTCACTAAACCCATTGGAAATGCATTGGGTGCTTAAAGTTAAACATTTTTATTTTTTTATATTTATACTACAAAACATTTCAAAACCAAAAATACAAGCACGCGTGTCCTCAGTAAGCTGAACACATAAAAATTTGAATGGTGTTGAAAGGTGTAAGCGTTTAAGAGATGAATCGCGCCAAAGTTTTGAGGATACTGACTGACTGATAGATAAATAATGAAGATAACATACGTGTGCTCGCCTTCCAGGCGAGCCCACAATTATACAGTGCACACATCGAAATACAACGCAGCAGAAAACAATGTGTGGTATGTCTTCTTTTATTTTATAAAGGCTGCAGGACTCCGATGTTTTCCACAGCTGCAGTTCCAGCGCGATCTGGCTCGAATTTGTGGATCGCGAAAATGACGTAGATGACCATACCTTCTTTTTATTTACCTTGCGTACGTTCCCCTCTTCCATTTTTCCCTGCTTCCCCTTCCTCTTTTCTCACACTCTACTCTCTCACCCTTGTGTCAAGGGAACCACAGTGTCAGGCCTAACCTTCAGAGATACATGGATATGTGGACAAGATGTGCTGGACATCACAGTGACATCAGAGCATGATGTCATAGCGGCAAACCCATAGACCGTAAGACGCCTCAGGGCGACAACCGGTGAGGTCGCGCCATTTCTTGGCCATCTGGCCAGTAATGTATATCGGACCAGTTACCCATATATGGAGATTAAGGTACTGTATATAGTACATCCCTTTTATGCCCATACATGGAGATCCCTGTCTGAACCAGCCACACAAATATAGGCTGTCTTCCTCCATATATGGGCATTCCCATATGAAGTCCTGTTAGATATGGGCTTAATATTGATGACATCAGGGATCTCCATATATGAGCATAAAAGGGATTCTGTTAGAGTGGTTTCCATGACATTACAACATACAATATCTTTTATGCCCATACATGGAGATCCCGGCCAGTGATATATATCAATGACATCAGGGATCTTCATATATGGGCATAAAAGGGATTCTGGGAATACCCATATATGGACTTTTACATAGGTGATGTCACCTGTGATATCACCTGTGATGTGTCAAGGGAACCACAGTGTCAGGCGCAACCTTCAGAGATACATGGATACGTGGACAAGATGTGCCGGACATCACAGTGACATCAGAGCATGATGTCATAGCGGCAAACCCATAGACCGTAAATATGTGTACTCACACAGAGACAAGCTGTGACATTTCTCATGGTAAATCAAATTCAATGTTGTATCTTCAATAAATATAACCCAAACTGATTGATTGTTTGAAGGTGTGTTCTTTACTATACTGAGCTAATGATTCGCTGTGGGAATAGGAGGGGCGAGAGAGGCAGGGAAAGGGGGAAGAGAGAGGAAAGGCAGGCAGGATTCAGCAAGGGGAGGCGGAGGGAGGTGTAGGTGGTCGTGGGGAATGGGGGGGGGGGGGTGCAGACAGGGAATTTGAAGCAGTAAATGAAGACTAATGAATGGGAGTGAGATTTACAAAGA
Organism: Nannobrachium achirus; assembly: GCF_963921795.1. NCBI lineage: Eukaryota > Metazoa > Chordata > Actinopteri > Myctophiformes > Myctophidae > Nannobrachium > Nannobrachium achirus. The sequence goes on along the minus strand of NC_137819.1, from coordinate 51,785,100 downwards.
AAGCAGTGGGAGAGAGGACTAAGAAGTGAGGGGATGACACGGAGGCTAACAGCTTAATTGAGTGTGTACTGCATCCAATTACCAAGAAAACACAGACTGCTTGTGTGTGTGCGTGCGTGCACGTGCGTGGGAGTAATGCGTGTAGGCTTTAAGATAGTTAAGAGTGGCCAGAGCCAAGAATGTAACGTCCTGTATTTATGGACTCAGCTAAACACAAAATGCTACAGTGTAAGTTACATTGAGGTAAAGTGCTATCGGGCCTGCTCGACTTACCAAACATTAACATTAGTCCAATGTTTACCATTTAGCAATTAGCATTTGTTTCCTGGGCTGTCTGTCTCAGAATTGCTGTGTCTCATTATAGATAAAATAAAATAAAAATAAACATGCCAGTGCAAAGCAAAGATGTGTATTAGCAGTCATCTTGAGCGCAATCTTTACTCCCATTTCACAACGCCAGAACCTGATGCCAATAGAGATTTCAATATTATGTAATCTCAGTCATGACATCCGGGTTGCTCAACCATTTAGGGCACATTCGTAAATTGGCTCCAAGGCCGTTAGAGCATGCTCCGAGTGCTTTGATCTGGGCACACACAGACCCCCAAGCTCATAAGGTACATGGGCAACTGCCGGCCCTCACCTTCACTTAATGTGGCCCGCGGGTTCTTATCAGAATGCTGATATATTATTGATTTCAGCTGTTCTAATTCCAAACATGCAAACATGACATGCTTTAATTACTTCAGTCTGTATTGGAATTTTAATGACTGGGGAAAAACATGGAATTAGCTGACAAAACGAGCGATTTAAAAGTATTGTTTTAAACACATCGCTTAGATTACCCCCGCCGTTAAAAAAGTATACATGTGAGAGACGGGTATAGGGCCTTTACTTTTTGGATAAAATGTTTGGTGAAGGAAAGAAGAATGGTCAAAAACGTGGCGAACTATCGCTGGAAAAACCTTATATGGGCTTGTATTGAGCAGGAACCTCATCTCGGACCTGTATTATAGTGGAGGGAGAGGTTCCGAAAGGAGCTACTATTTTTGGTGAATGTTCGCCCCGGAATTAGGGATGCCGAGATTCAATGGTTAGAGCGTGTTCTAACATTGTTTCGGTAAGTGCTCTCTAAACAAATAATTTACGTTTATTAAAGTGGTTTGCTCCGTCGTCACCGTCTGCCTCTCTCCAGCGTGCTACCTAATAAACCATAATGCCCGGAAGATTAATCTTTACAAATGGAATCTGTGATCGGCTAACAGTCCCAGATGGTTGCATCCTGAAGACATGACCAAGGGCCATATTTGTCATTTAAAGTGATCGCGAATGGGTTTTAATGAGCGGCATTTGACACTACGTTGCTGCCAATCTTACATGGAGGATGTGCCTCTGTTGTTTATCAAGTGGAGCATGGCAGATGTTCCCATGGGCTCCCATTGATTCAATGGTACGTACGTGTGTGTGTGTGTGTGTGTACGTACGTAATGTGTGGCTACATAGCTGCAGAGATAATTAGAACACAACTCTCTTACTGTCCCTTCAGGCCACAGATCAGCTGCTTTCATCTAATATAGGTCAGCTGTGACAAAGCCCTCAGCATGGACGACACCGATCACTTTTACCCGCCCTCAGACTCGCACGCACGCACGCACGCACGCACGCACGCACGCACGCACGCACGCACGCACGCACGCACGCACGCACGCACGCACGCACACACACACACACACACACACACACACACACACACACACACAGACACACACACACACACACACACACACACACACACACACACACACACATTAAGCACACAAGCATGTGTCCACACACATGCACCCATGTACACAGTACACATACTGTATGCATAGATACTCACATTTACTGTAGGACTGTGTGCATTAACTGAAGTACTCACATGCATATAGGCACACTTAGCCCACTGTGCATATGCATGTACTGACACTGAAAGACAGCAAGACACTGAACTCCTTACGGCTCCTGATGACAAGGTTGGTACCTGGCATGGCTGCCCCTGCTGTTGGTGTGGGAATGTGTGTGTGAAAGGGTAAATAATATAAAGCAGAATGTTAAGCGCTTTGGATAAGAGTGCTAAAGAAATGCAAACCATGTATCTTATACTTTACACACACACACACACACACGCACACGCACACGCACACACGCGCGCACGCACACACACACACACACACACACACACACACACACACACACACACACACACACACACACACACACACACACACACACACACACGCACTCTGTTGTGCACACACTGTTTTACCCACTCACTTAAAATACACAAACCTAAAGTGATGACGAATTAACCACCTCGAACTAGTGCCAGGAAATGCTGTATTTCGGTTTGCCATTGTCAGGACTGAACATAATTCAAAACAATTGGTACAGTAGTAGCTCTAATGTACAAGCAAAAAAAACGTACAAAAATATATCTAACAACCAGTACACTCAAAGTTGCACTCAACATAACCTCCACAAAATGCAAAGAAGGCTAGTTAGTACTGTTCAGCTCAAATACGTGCATGTGTAATGCGCACACAAACACATGCACACACACTGAACTTACGATACTCCCACAGCAGCCTACCATCAGGTCTTCACGACACCACTTAAGCCCTATTTTCTATTATTTTTAGAAAGGTTTTGTCTATGATGATTGGTGGTGGTGTTAAGTAACTAAGTACTGTAGGCTACTTTCCAATTTCCAATACTTTTTCTTCTATCCACTACATCTCAGATCCAAATATTGTACTTTTGCTCGACTACAATTATTTGAAAACTTTAGTTACTAGTTACTTTGCAGATACAAATTATGATATTATAAAACATACATGGGGCCCTTTGGCCTACTGGTCCAGGTGCATACCACATACTGTAGGCTCGGTGTAGCCTGACAGCGTCTCTTAGCAAATAAGCAATGTGTTGTGAGCAGGTACCGGTAGCTCTGCTATTTTTGATGAATGTTCACCCCTGGCACCAGGATAGGGATTTAGTATAGAGAATTGGAAAATACTCCTGTAATGTAAAAGTACCTCAAAATGGTACTTAAGTGCAGTACTTGAGTAAATGTACTTAGTTACTTTACACCACTGCACACATCATCATCACTACACTGACTATGATGAATACATAACACTAAACATCACTCCCACTTGCAGTGGTAACAAGGTAAGCACTGAATAGCAAACACGACAGGCAACACATGACAACGATCCAGCAAACTGAAGAATACACTCAGGCAGTCTTTAAGGTCTCTGGAGTTCGTATGCCAACTCGGCACAGCTGGCGTTTGCAAGGGAGCGCACTCAGGGCAATCAGGGCAGGGAGTACAGGAGGTGGGGAGAGAGCGGCAGAGGGGAATCAAGGCTAAACCGGAGAGGGAAGAGGCCATGACCGTGACAGTTACATTGATTTGAACAGTACAGTACACTGAGGATTTCGCTGTGTATAGCTTGTGAAGTCCCCTGTCTTAGAGCTGCTGTGTAAAAGTAAAACGCACACTTGTAAAGTTGTATTGCACTGAAGGCAGATTTATTTTTTGTTTTCACAGTAGGTAGGCATATACCATTTATTTATTTTGCTTTACATTTTAATTTAAGGCATTATATGCACATCACATTAAGGTACTTTATACATGGAAAAGGTAGTTCATAATATGTAACTGACTGCTTGCATTAACTGATGAAAAAGTAGCGTTTATAGAAAACCGAGATGCAGCATCAGATTGCATTGTGATGCATTGTAGAATCTAATTGATTTTTTAACAGGGGAATTGTAACAAATAGTGAGGTCAGTGAAGAATCACATCTCTACTGATGACATGCCCAAAGGATTTGGGCATGTCATCACAATTTCCTTTGAAAATAGCAGATCTACAAGCTCATATTTTGAACTTGTACTTGTACTTTTTTTCAAGAGGTTTTAGTGGTTAACTATGGTCTCAGCACCAGCCCCAGAAGGGCTACCTGCTCACCCAGATTCGGCCAGGTGATCATGGTGATGATCATGGGCACAGCCATAGGTTAATAGGGGCCGCCTCATCAGTTGTTGGGGCCAGAGATCATATCTTAATATGACAGGCGAGGGAGGAGCGCTGGGCCGTGAGAGAACCTAAGCAGAATGTGAACGTGCAGGATTACTACAGTACACGGTATGCGCCTGGACCAGTAGGCCAGCGGGCGTCCCAAGTGTATCTCTACTCTCTACCGATGACTAACTCACCACGTAATCTACTACTTAGCTTACTCCGCTGGGAACGCTAATAAGTCACTAATTGGCGCCTAATACCAAGTGAGCAAGCGCTGTGCTGTAGCCTTTGGGATGGCCTGACTGGGAGGCCGCTGCCATGTCGCATTGCGGGGTGTACTTTCACCTCCAATCACTTTTTGTCCTTCTCATTGTATTCCTCTCTCTCTCTCTCTCTCTCTCTCTCTCTCTCTCTCTCTCTCTCTCTCTCTCTCTCTCTCTCTCTCTCTCTGTATGGAAGCAGGTTGCACTCTGGGAAGGATTGGCTAGTTAGGTCACGGACTGCTTTAAACAACTGCGGCTATTTATGCAAATATAATCAATATTTTATAGTCCCCTTCCTCCATCTCTCCCCACTCTTGCTGTCGCATCCCCCCCCCCCCCCCCCATTCCCCTCCCTCGCTCGCTCTCTCTCCACCACCAACACGGTCCAGGACCAACACCGCCCCCTGAATGCTACGCAGTCGGTCCTGAAGAGGACATTCTTGGCCTCGCCAGTGTTATGCGAACCTCCACAGACACATGGAAATGATGCTAAACCCAGGGATCAACCCCACTACTCCCAATAACAAACTATTCCAGCTGCAGTCATTGTGTAATTACACATACAGTACCAGTTTGCACGTATGCATTGTTTACATGGCAGTCGGCAACTCTGAGTTAGTCCACGTGTTGCCCGTGACGACCCAGCATCTACCCAGCATCATTCAAGATAAAGAAACCTTTTTGTTGTTTACCTGGCTATTCTTCTGGATCTGAAAGGGCACGGCTGATGTAGCAGCATTTGACACTAGTTCCGACACTTTGATGATTTGGCTGTAATGCAGCAGCAACTACAGTATTTTAAAGAAGTGATTTCGATTTTTTCATCATGCTTTTGTCAAACACAATACGCTGATGTATTCTCAAACGTCCAGCAAGCACGGACTGCGCTTGAAGAGTCAGAGGGGCTTAGTTTGGTTCATGCGAGCTGCTGGCCTATATTTGGGACAGTGCGCATAGATTCTTAATAACTTTGGGTGGATTCCCATGGGATTATGTTCAGTCTACCCAAGCAACTTCTTTAAGACCAGCCATTTCCAATTAGATCCTATTAACAGAACAGTGGCTACAGCTCTGCAAATATCCTATAGGGGATTTCCATAAGCTGAACTGAAGGAGAAAGTCGAGGAAGCTCTGCATGCGGTTTTTCCCCCCCTGTATACAGTAGCAAGCATAAAAGCCTAGTGCTTGCTGCTCCAGCGTTATGCACTCCCCAGGATGTAGCCTGCCCACGACCTCGCTATATATGCCAACCTCCCCAACCTCATATCAGTGAATAAAACATGGATCATGCTAATCGTGGCTGCTGGGAGGACATGTATCATTTCTATAATGCATGCCTGGTGCACTTCCATGGCTGAGGAAAGGCCTGGTTAAGTCGCAAGCCCGGATGACAGCCACTTTGGAGACCCCGTGGGTCAGGACTCCTCAAAGGAAATGTGGAGAGGAAGCAGGTGAGGGCAAGGAGAGAGGAGCAGGAGATGTCAACTCTTCCCCCACCCCGTGTTCTCTGACAACGGATGAGAGATCAAATGAAAGGAGCCCGGGATGTGAAGGGGGGGAAAAAAAGCATTGAAAGAAAAACGGCGAGAGAGGAAAGGTGAAGGAAGAAATGGAGAGAGGCGGTTAACCTTGAGGAGAAAAGAGCCAAGACGATCAAAGGCTACGAGTGTGAGTTTAGATTTTCTCCCTGCCTCCTTCTAGTCAAAGCTGTTGTTACAGCAAGGCGGACGGGAGCAGGTGAGGTATCTCCTTGTACTATACAGTCTCCTAACCTTCCCCTGGACTGCGTTCGCTGTAACACCAGGTTGGGGCTTAGACACGCCAAGCTATCTCCGGTGCTGGCACCTCGCTGGATATCTTTCCCCACCTCAGTAGCCAAACGAAGGTCTGTTACACAAACACATACAGACACGCGCATGTGCACAATGGCTACACACTCCAATCTCTTGTCTCGAGGCAGGTGCTCTCCTGCATCCGACCGAGCTGGATTGTGATAAGTATACCCGCCGATGCCAAGTCTGAACTTGCTCCTACACTGACAGGGATGAGACGATAAGCGATATCATTGTTTATCGTGATAAAAAACACTCAAGATAATCGTATCGTGGAGATTTAATATATCGTGATATCGTCCTCCATCATGCACTGGGGTCAATTCACCTTTAATTTGCCGAGCTGCATATCCAGTACCACTTAAACCCTCTATAATTGGTAAAAGGTACTTATAATATACGTACTTGATTTTTTCACACTCTATCAAATGTCTTTGCCAAAAAATAGCCGATCCACAAGCTCACAACGCGCTGCAAAATGTTCCGCCCCAGAATAATTTTTATTATCATAATGATATCGTAAATCGCGATTTCTTGTTCATATCGTCCCATCCCTAACACTGACACATTGGGGCGAATGGCTGCATGTCCACCTGCACGCACTACACATGGAGGGAGGGAAAGACTACACATAAAGAGTGAAGGAGGAGAGACAGAAAGAAGGAGAGGTAGTGACAGAGAGGGAATCAAGAGGGAAAAGATTTCTGGTTCACAGAGTTTTATACATATAAGTGAGCTCCCATGGACCGAGTGTTAATGTGTGTGTGTGTGTGTGTGTGTGTGTGTGTGTGTGTGTGTGTGTGTGTGTGTGTGTGTGTGTGTGTGTGTGTGTGTGTGTGTGTGTGTGTGTGTGTGTGTACGCACATGCGCTTGCATGCTTGCATGAGCGTTTGTGTAATGTGCCCATGCTCAAGGACCCAGCTGTGCCTTTGTTCATTGTTGTGTAACTTTATGAGATGTATGTGCACCTGGCACGCGCATCCTCTGTCTCTCTCTCTCTCTCCCCCTCTCTCTCTCTCTCTCTCTCTCTCTCTCTCTCTCTTTCATTGTGGTCTATCCTTTGTTCCCAGAGTCAGGGCAAAACATTTACAGCCTAACTCCCTCCCCAGCACTTACCTGACAGCTCACCATTTTTCATTCCCTTCTCTCTCTCTCTCCCCCTCTCTCTCTCTCTCCCTCTCTCTCTCTCTCTCTCTCTCTCTCCTTTCCCGTCTCATAAGGCTCCCTTGGCTCTCATTAAACAATTCTCCAGCAGCCGCAGCTAGATAAGCGAGTTTCTTCACCTTCACTGCCTCTCTCTTTCGCTCTCTCTCTTTCTGTCTGTGTCTCTCGCTCAATCAGTCTCTAGCTAGCACACCTGCTCTTCACTCCCTTCCATATCTCTCACCTGTGCCGCTTCCTAGTACTCTCCTTCCTTTCCTCCTAGCTCTCTCTCTCTCTCTCTCTCATTTTGTATGCCATCTCTTTATGATCTCCCCCCGTCTTGTCTTTCTCTATCACTCCATTAGACCGTTTCTTCCTATTAGTAGGGGAGCCTATGTATCAGATTCTGTTGGCCGTAATTTTGGAATGTTAATTTTTGGAGACATGTATATCTTGATTCTTGGGGTTCTCAGAATGCCAAAAAAACATGTCTCCAATTTTTCTTTTTGGGTTTAGCTGGTGTAATTAGCATAATTAGTCAATTAATTGCCCAAAACAGGAAATGGCAATAACTTTGCTTCTAGGTAACTTATAAAGGTGATCTAAGAGTCTAAGTCGATGTTTGTGAGGTCCAGAAATTAATCTGTTACCATTTTGAAGTCATACAAACTTTCCTAATTAGCATAATTAGCATAAATTATGCAACAACGAGGTGAAAATAAGCAAATTGCTTATTTTTTTCAGTTTTAGTCAACTTTGAAAGCTTCTCACAGACTTTAAGATGTAAGTTTACAAATCATCAATTATCATCATCCTATAAATAAATCATGCAACCCTGTATCTGTGTAATAATTACGTAATAATCACACCAAAACCAGAAAGCTATATTTCTTTGCTTCAAGTTAATTAATAAACATGATCTTACAGACAGTGTAAGTCTGTTTGCAAGACTAGAAAATATTCTCTTTCCATAACTAGGATATCTAACCTTCCCTTATTAGCTTAATTTGCATATATATCCTTCATATAAAATAAAGAACAATATGAGAAATGGTCACAGAATTATCAGATTGTTTATTCTCAGAAAATATTGTAAACACATTTAAATAGAAGGGTCTCCATCTTTTTGTCGTCAACACCAATTCCCAACACCAATGCCTTGCTTACATTACAACACACATATTCATCTGCCCCACACATGCACATCTCAGAGCAGTTAAAACGTTAAGATCGACAAGAACAATGTGACACGCACTGGGATTTCTTGCAGCCACATTTGATCAGTTGGGTATTATGGGTAATGGTGGCTGGAGCTGGGGGTTCCCGTGTTGTGACTGGCACCAGTTGTTCTCCCTCAGCCTCCATCCATATTCAGTTACTGGTGGTATCTGTGGGTTATGTACGTGGTCCTGACTCCTCATACCATATTGCCTTGTAATGGGAACGGGCAATGGCTTGATGTAATGCTCCTTGTGTAGGTGGCAGCTTATCGGCTTCTAATTGGTTCTTTGTGAATAACCTCCACCTGAGCTCAACAACATCCACAAGATTTGTACCGGGCTTGTGCAGCTGGCAAACAAATGTTTCAACCTTTTTTTCTGTGTCAGAACTGAGCTTTTTTTAATACCTAGAGTAGCAAATGCAAATGGGAAAGCCATCATGGATCAAGACATGTTCCCAGTGGGCTGACCACTTCATAGCCACACTGGACAGGAACATAGTGAGACTCATGTAGTATTTGACCGCTATGGCATTGCATCTTCACTGAAGGATGCCACATGTAAGCGACACCAGGGTGGCAAGCCCCCTACCACTTATGATGTGGAAGACAACACACCGATAGGGAAGGTGTCAGAAAAACTATTCTTGTCAGGTATCCACAACAAAGATGAGCTGATTGTCTATCTTGCTAAGAAAGCCCTCCAACTCTTCCAGGGAAAACCCAACATTATCATAATCAAGGCAAGATGTCCACTCAAACTCTATTGATGTACAGTAAAACATACCAGGGTATGAAAACTTCCATGCCATCATGGAACTGACCAGGCAGGCCATTTTGTTGGCAAGGGAAAGTTAACCTGTTGGCAAGCTCTAAACCGGTGTCCTGTGGAGGTGGTATTTGCATTTGATACTCTAGGCACTACAAAAAAGCTCAGTTCTGACGCAGAAAAAAATTAATAATAAGATTTAAGCATTTGTTTGCAAGCTGTACGAGCCCGGTACAAATCTTGTGGATGTTGGTGAGCTCAGGTGGAGGTTATTCACAAAGAACCAATTAGAAGCCGATAAGCTGCCACCTACACAAGGAGCATTACATCAAGCCATTGCCCGTGCCCATTACCAGGCAATGGTATGGTATGAGGAGTCAGGACCACGTACATAACCCACAGATACCACCAGTAACTGAATATGGATGGAGGCTGAGGGAGAACAACTGGTGCCAGTCACAACACGGGAACCCCCAGCTCCAGCCACCATTACCCATAATACCCAACTGATCAAATGTGGCTGCAAGAAATCCCAGTGCGTGTCACATTGTTCTTGTCGATCTTAACGTAACTCTCTCCCAGCCATTTACAATAGGCTTGTGCGCCTATACTGCCAGGAATTTTATTAATTTCCAAGTTAGCTTTAATCTAACCCAACAGGGATCATATTGTTGTAGAATGTAGTACTAGTACTATCCACTAGAGTGTGCCCAACGATAATCTCCTAGAGTCTGGACTAGCGAGTGGACAGCAGTAGACCCATAATGGCGGCGCCCATTGGCGGCCATTATGTCTCCCGGTCCGCCGAACGGGAGCTATAACGATATACACGATCCGAACGTCGTGCGCACGCCATTTACACTCGTTTTTGCTCTTGAGTGACCAATCTGTCAGTCCAGCCATTTTTTTCCGAATGAAAATCGGTCTAAATATGGTAAAGTTTGATAAGAAAAACGTCAACATTCAATGCTGTAAAAAGGCCCATTCTATGTTATGGCCGAACGACTTCCGGGTTACGTCATCGATGATGTCACTTCCTTCGAATATGTAACTTTAGACTAAAATTAAGCTAGAAAGGTCATTTATAGCTCAAAAAATGTCAAAAAAATACCAAAATGATCAGAAAATGATCCCCAAGGCGACGTTTGGCGATCTGGCTGCCTCACCCTCCTCAAAATGGCGATGGAAGGCGATTTGGCTGTGAACTAGTTAACTGCTCTGAGATGTGCATGTGTGGGGCAGATGAATAGGTGTGTTGTAATGTAAGCAAGGCACATCTGTTGGGAATTGGTGATGATGACGATGGAGACCCTTCTATTTAAATGTGTTTTCACAACTTTCTGTAAATATTAGAATAAACAATCTGATAAATCTGTGACCATTTCTCATATATATATATATATATATATATATATATATATCCATCCATCCATCCATCTTCAACCGCTTATCCGGAATCGGGTCACGGATATATATATATATATATATATATATATATATATATATATATATATATATTTATATATATATATATATATATATATATATATGCAAATTATGCTAATAAGGAAAGGTTAAATATCCTAGTTATGGATAGAGAATATTTTCTAGACATGCAAACAGACTTACACTGTCTGTAAGATCATGTTTATTAATTAGCTTAAAGCAAAGAAATATAGATATTTCTGGTTTCGGTGTGATTATTACATAATTATTACACAGACAAAGTGTTGCATGATTTATTTATAGGATGATGATAATTGATGACTTGCAAACATACATCTTAGAGTCTGTGAGAAGCTTTCAAAGTTGACTAAAACTTAAAAAATGCAGCAATTTCCTTATTTCCACCTCATTTTTGCATAATTTATACAATTTATGCTAATCAGGAAAGGTTGTATGACTTCACAATGGTAACAGATGAATTTCTTGACCTCACACACATGGACTTAGACTCTTAGATCACCTTTATAAGTTACCTAGAAGCAAAGTTATTGCCATTTCCTGTTTTGGGCAATTAATTGTCTAATTATGCTAATTACACATGCTAAACCCCAAAAGAAAAATTGGAGACATGTTTTTTTGGCATTCTGAGAACCCCAAGAATCAAGATGTACATGTCTCCAAAAATTAACATTCCAAAATTACGGAAATACATAGGCTCCTCTACTATATGTGTTGTTCCACTCCGCCAACTCTCAAATAGAGGTGAGAATGGAAACAAGCACGACACAACCACAGGCAACGACCAAACGGAAACGAAAGAATGTGAATAAATACGTAAAAATAATAATCCAAGAGCATGCATGAACTCGTGCAGTTCAGCATCCTACGAAGCGTGTCATTTGGCGAATGACTCGCTTTTTATGATGAATTCATTCTGAAATCTGCAGCACAGCTTAAACAATGACACGCATGCATGCGAGGCCTCTGTGTTTCCCCCCCATTATTAATCTCTCTCTCTCTCTTCTGTGTGTGTGTGTGTGTGTGTGTGTGTGTGTGTGTGTCATACACTGCCTCGGTCCATTTATCTCATACTGTATGTGTTCATGTGTGCAGGATGAGCGCAAAACTTCCTCCCCAGAATATAATTGTATCTCCATGACCCCTAAAGCGGGAAACTCAATCCTGGGGACACTAATGCATTACGGACCATTAGACCAGTGCACTGACTGTGCGCTGATTTCCAGTAATGAATGACGCATGCTGTTTGGCCCATTTGTGCATTTAAGTGTGACTCTGTTTGTTGCGACCGTAGGTCGCAGTTACTTGCACACTATCCAAACCTCCACCGGCTGTCCCTCCGTCACTCCCTCCGTCACTCCCTCCGTCACTCCCTCTGTCACACGTCACACGTCACACTTTTGCCCTGCTCATATCTCTGCAACCGTTGCCCCGATCCATGCCAGATTTTGCACACACACTCCTTGCCTGCCAAACTACAACCTCCAAGGACCCCCGGAGTTTCGGGGACCCCCAGGTCCCTGGGGGACCCCCAGGTGTAAAAAATTACCAAATGTGCAAAAATGACCAAATGACCACCCCAACGGGGCTGCTCTCTCTGTGTCACACACACACACACACACACACACACACACACACACACACACACACACACACTCTCTCTCTCTCTCAAACATAATGTGTGACCTGCCAAGTGGCAAGGAATGTTGCCACTGTCCTCTCTCTCTCACACACACACACACACACACACACACACACACACACACACACACACACACACACACACACACACACACACACACACACACACACACACACACACACACACACACACACACACACACACACACACACACACACACACACACACCCCTTCACACCAGGGAGTCCAGGAAGGATGAGCCTCCATGCTTAAATAAACAGACCTGGGTCCACTATCAAGATCTGCCTGTGGGTGTGTCTACTTTTAAAACACATTTTTCGACACTGCTCCTACAGAATTTGCCCTAAAATCACACAAACCACTACACAGTATCTCTACAGTCACCCTGCTCCTACAGATTTTGCCCTAAAATCATGCACACCAGTACACAGTATCTCTACAGTCATGTAATCACAACGCATCTGTCCCATCTAGCGCCACCATCAGGACGATTTTGCACAAACTACTTTTTGGCCTATTTATGGAGATAAGCGACCAACGGTCGCTTATCTCCCGATTAGGGAGTCTTACTGGTACAGTATGTGTGTGTGTGTGTGTGTGTGTGTGTGTGTGTGTGTGTGTGTGTGTGTGTGTGTGTGTGTGTGTGTGTGTGTGTGTGTGTGTGTGTGTGTGTGTGTGTGTCGCAAGGTTGTGTGTCTTGAGTGTGCACGTGAACAGGTCACCAAAGGCATACAGTTTGACAGGCAGTGGAAGAGCATATCCATTAGTGGCAGACTATTGGTAATGTGACACAGGGGCCCAAGGCTTTGGGGTTTATAGAGTCATCCTAAACCTTGTCGTACCACTCGGCTCAATGTCACCTGTCCTGCGACATGATGTCAGAGCCCCACAACATTACCCCGCCCATCATCCACGTTGTCTCGATCAGTGGTTCTCGACCTGTGGGTCAGGACCCCCAGGGGGGTCCCCCAAATTATTTTGGGTGGTCCCCAGATGATTGGCTTAATGTGAAACATTGTTTTCTCTCTCAATAGTAAACAAACCGACATAAAGTTTAAGTGAGTAGAGGGTATCTACACATTTCTAAAGTGAAAATTTAAGGACTTTTTAATAACTCTAAAATGACAAATTAAACATTGGCCAAATGAAAATAGCAGATCTAAGCGTGTCATGGACACCATAAACCCGGCTACCAGTGATGCGTGATTCCAAATCCCACTGGGGAAGATGGATAACCACGCCCCCGGTAATCCGAACCGCGCCCCGGAGCGTTGTGATTGGCTGGCTGTGCGACCTGGCTGTGTCCTGTGTCGCTGTCACATCGCGCTAGTCAGTGTGTTACTGTGTTAAGAAGGTTACGCATGCCATAATACTTGCTGCATGGCTACAATGCTATAGTACTAGTACGCCGTCTTGTTCTCGGTTTGTCAAAATTAAAATGCGCATGTCTGTTCTTACTGTTCATTTACGAAGCGGCCACCCGACCGATGAAATGAAAATACACGTTTCTGTTGTTGAACTGTTGATACACGCGATGATGATGATGATGATGATGATGATGATGATGGATGGATGATGATGGTGCTATTTTGCCACATGTGCTTCTCTGCTGGCTTAACTTAAGCACTTCGCAAAATACCGTCTAATGATGTATAATTCGATTGCTATACCACCTGAATCTGGCGTGGCATAACAGCCCACCACATAAATAGGTCTAATATTGCACACTATAGCCTATCACCAGAGATTAATACATTACTATAGGCTTTGTAGTAGAGTTAATTTGACAAGCTTGGGAGAGAAGAGTTGTAATTGAACATATGGATAGCCTAGTAAGATGATGATGGTGATATTTCGCCATCATTCACCTCCTCCTACATTATTCTATAGGCATATTGCCTGAATGACATCATTGTTATTAGTAGAGATGATGGATGAGGCGTTACATTAGACCAGAAACATAACCATATGAAATATCTATGTATATTGATTATATACTACTGCCTTTACTGAGTTGTAATTGAACGTACTGTATGGATAGCCTAGTAATATGATGATGATGATGATGATGATGATGATGATGATGGTGATGGTGATGGTGATATTTCACCACATGTGCTTCTCAGCTTGGGAGAGAAGAGTTGTAATTGAACTTATGGATAGCCTAGTAAGATGATGATGCCAGCAAGTATTATGGCATGCGTAGCCATCTTAACACAGTAAACACACTGACTAGAGCGATGTGACAGCAGCAGAACACACAGGACACAGCCAGGGCACACAGCCAGCCAATCGCGACGGACAAAAACATTTTACCAGACAAAAATGGTACCAGAACGAAAAAAGAAAAAAAAAACATCACATAGATGCACCTGAGACTTATCATCAGTGATGTAGCCTGAAGTCACCAGGGTTTCGGCTCTCGCAACATCATACATCATAAACCACAGCCGGGGTTGATCAAGTCTCGACTTACGTCCCAGTAGCTAACCACGGTCAGTCCTATTAGGGAAAGACAGGGCCACTCATTCCACCATTCCGGATTGAGAGTCTTCTCTCAATCTCTGCCATGTCGCACACGTGCAACAAATTAAAGTTATATATATGTAACTTTTTTTATAAAACAAATTTCTCTTTATATGTTTTCTATGATCCTGGCCGGGGACCGGATTTCGCGGCAAAATTACGTCATCTGTATACGTTTTGTATACGTTGGCCAATCACATCGCGGATCATACACACATGATACACTACCGGCCAATCACAGCGTGTGCTGCGTCTCTTCAGGAAGTAGCCTCCCTCAGCTACAATGTTTACGATGGTGAAGGATTCTTAACCTCTTAATCCCCAAATCCTGCTCAGAAAATTACGTTCTACCCCTCTACGGAATCGTATCGGTCGCGGTGGTTTGCGGCGCCGCTCCGGTGGTCCGCGGCGGTGGTCCGCGGCGACTCCGGGCGAAAAGCGGACGAAAAAAGCAATACCGCGACTGACCACTAGTTTAGCAACTTACACAGTATAGCTTTAATGTAATCAAGACCAGTAATCACCAAAAGTGGTGACCCATTGAATACCCCTCTCCTTGCACTGTATTTTGTTTCCTTGATATGTATTATTTTTTATAACAATGTGCTGATAAACTAAACTAATACGGTAGAATGATTATGCAATCACCACCACCACCTGCATGTCTCCGTTGACAGAGAGTTTACACCCAACACTGGTGAGGACCAGGACGTGAAGAGAATGTTAGAGAGGCAGGGGCTGCAATTTCTAAGTGCGACGCGTTGTGAGCTTGGAGGTTGGCTATTTTCGAAGCTTGGTTTCTACGCAGAGAGGACAATTCTTTCAACATAAGATGCTGCGTTCAAGTTCAGGAGTTTGGACAAGGCAATTCTCTTGAATGCTGCCTTCAGCTATGGCATGGAAAGAGGACATTTGCATTTATTCACCATAGTAAAAACTGCATTCATGGTCTGGAGAGGGCACTTATTTACAGAAGGATAAAAGGGCAGGGGCTCAAGCCCCCTTTGATGTCTATGTGTGCACGTGCCTGGTGAGGACCAATTATGAAGATAGGTTGGAAATAGGTAGCCTCGGAAACCCAGGCTTATTTTCGCGATCGGAAGAAAAATTAAGCCTGGGCAAGCGCCCCTCTAACTGTGCTGGTTCATGACATTTTAATTGTATATAAAATAAATGTAGCCGTTCAGATATCTTATTTATTTTACATCAGTATTGTTCATGTGAACTGTTTTGTTTAGGCTTATCCATTATGATTATAAAATCACTATGATTTATCACTCGTTTTCCACCGCGGATCACTTCCTCATTTACTCAAAGCGGACAGCAGCAGGAGCGAGATCTGCCGGGCCGCATAGAATGTCCGCGTTAGGTTAGACTAGGAAACAGGTGAAGTGGTCCTTTAACACTGAGCATTTCAAGGTGTAGCGTAACGCAGGGTGGTTGTGAATCACTGCCAAGCGTGTTGGGGTCAGGATGAGGTCTCCAGTGATGTCACTGCACATTGTGCACAACCAAGCTCTTACAGTGAAGTCATGAAAGCCTCATTATTCCTTTCACCGTGCTCTAATTAGCTCCATGCACTCAGGACACCACACTGTGGTGTGTGTGTGCACACTGTGGTGTGTGTGTGTGTGTGTGTGTGTGTGTGTGTGTGTGTGTGTGTGTGTGTGTGTGTGTGTGTGTGTGTGTGTGTGCGTTTGCGTGTGTGCGTGTGTGCGCGCGTGTGCGCGTGTGCGCGTGTGTATGTGTGTATGTCTGTGTGTGTGTGTGTGTGTGTGTGTGTGTGTGTGTGTGTGTGTGTGTGTGTGTGTGTGGGGGGGCGTGCGCATGCGAGCACATAATGCGTTTGTGTGTGTGGGTATGTGTACACATATTTGACTTGCGTGTGCGAATGATTCATCAAAGGGTCCCATTATAATAAACAACTATTACAAAGAGATTATAAATATTACTGGTATCAGTATTTTTTCTTTTATTGACGCCATCAGTAACATGGGGAATTAACATGAGCCACCATTTTGACCTGGGCTTGTAATTTGGCTTGTAATTTACTACTTTTTGCAGTGCTAATGGATGGTGAATTTTGGAAAGTTTTCTTGGCCTGAGCATATTTGGTGTTCGGTTCATTATACAAGGACATTGCTAAGTCTCCTCTACATT
The DNA here is from genome assembly GCF_963921795.1 of Nannobrachium achirus. Classification (NCBI taxonomy): domain Eukaryota; kingdom Metazoa; phylum Chordata; class Actinopteri; order Myctophiformes; family Myctophidae; genus Nannobrachium; species Nannobrachium achirus. The sequence continues at coordinate 51,767,989 of NC_137819.1, read as the reverse complement.
TACAATTACAATTTAGCAGTGGTGTAAAGTAACTTTTTACTAAGTAACATTTACTTAAGTGCAATTTTGAGGTATTTGTACTATTTGTAGCCTACTACTTAAGTATTTCCAATTTTCCAAAACTTTTATTTCTACTCCACTACATCTCGGATCCAAATATTGTACTTTTACTCCACTAAATTTATTTGAACATTTGAGTAACTAGTTACATTGTAGATACTATCTCGTAAAATCATAATATTATAAAACATACATTAACCACTCTAGCCCTATTTTATATTGTGGCTATTATAGCCGAAAATAGACGATTTCTAAGCTGACAACTGCTATTTTTTACTAAGTAACATTTACTTAAGTGCAATTTTGAGGTATTTGTACTATTTGTAGCCTACTACTTAAGTATTTCCAATTTTCCAAAACTTTTATTTCTACTCCACTACATCTCGGATCCAAATATTGTACTTTTACTCCACTAAATTTATTTGAACATTTGAGTAACTAGTTACATTGTAGATACTATCTCGTAAAATCATAATATTATAAAACATACATTAACCACTCTAGCCCTATTTTATATTGTGGCTATTATAGCCGAAAATAGACGATTTCTAAGCTGACAACTGCTATTTTAAAACATTTTGTACTTTTACTTTTGGTACTTTTGGTACATACTACATTGGGATAATATACAGTACTACAGCATAACTCCTTCCAGTAAAACAAATTCTTCTCTGTAATATGACCACACATATGTCCCAGGCAAAATGTCCACATCACCTCTCATATGAATTGTGAGCGTGTAGATCTGCTATTTCCAAAAGATATTTAGACATTTTACACATTTTAAAACTCGTGAAACGGGACATTCTGCACAAGTTGTTGTGACATTCTGGTCAGTTGTTTCTGTCTACAGAAACCACCACCTTTATGTGAAAATAAAATACTGTACTGTACACTGTACTTAGCCCAGGGCTATGTCACTTCTTACCCCCAGGCTAAGTAAGGTTTGGCCCATGGGTAAGGTATTGTTCAGTTCACACTACCATATTTTGAAGTGGCTAGCACTAAGTTTAGCCCCGGGCTTGACACAGTTGACAGTCACAGCTGCATTCTGCATATGCAATGTTTTACAGAGTACAGGTCTACAGGATATGCATTGAGGAAGCCACCTCTGAATGCAGCCCCTGTTGCCACATTCTGAGTCATGGACTTCAGACAGTGACAAGAAGACTTCCATGCGAATGATGTGCTCTACACCAGTGGTTCTCAACCTGTGGGTCGGGACCACCAGGGGGGGTCCCCGGATTATTTTTGGGGGGTCCCCAGATGATTAACTTACAGTAATGTGCAACATTGTTTTCTCTCTCAACAGTAAACAAACCAACATCAAACATATAATTTTCGGAATGTCTGAGTGAGTGTCTGTCTGTCTGAGTGTCTGAGTGTCTGTCACAGCGTTTCTCCTCAGTGGCTGGAGCAATTGATCTGAAATCGCATCACCATAAGCATATGAACACACCTGACATAACTGTGAAGCCCGTTTGTCACTTTCACAAATCATATGCTGTATATTAGCATTTTTTATGGTGTACCTATATCTATTCTGCATCTAGCTTGAGGCATATCTATTCTGCATCTAGCATGAGGCAACATGTTTAACCAGCTCTGTGTGTGTGTGTGTGTGTGTGTGTGTGTGTGTGTGTGTGTGTGTGTGTGTGTGTGTGTGTGTGTGTGTGTGTGTGCAGGCGGGCGGGGGGGGGGGGGGGGGGGGGGGTCGGTTGTCTGGCCCTGTTACAGATTTTGTCCAAAAATCATGCAGATCGGTACACAGTATCTCTGTAGCCATTAAACGAAACGGGTATTTCTTACATTGATGCTCCTACATATTATCATGCAAGCACCAGTTAAAGTTACTTTCCATCCCTCATATACTGTGTGCACAGTGCACATCCCATAACCCACCCACTGCACATCATTTCGGAGCTCATATCTTTGAACGGGTAAGGGCTAGTAAAGTTTAAGTGTAAAGAGGGTATCTACACATTTCAAACGTGACAATTTAAGGACCTTTTAATACCTCTAAAATGACAAATTAAACATTGGCCAAATTGTCAAATATTAGAGCAAGAAATTGTGAAAATAGCCTTGCAACGCGAGGCTTTGTTAGCATGTAGATCTGCTATTTTCACAATAGTACCATGTTATACAAAATGTAACTCTTAGTGCTCGTCAGGGTGAGGGGGTCCCCAGTTTAAATCTGATTATTTTGGGGGTCATGGCTAGCCTGACACTCAGCCTGAATTGACATTTCGTTTCACTTCATTATTCAGTCTGAGGTCGCTTCCCCCCAGGGCGATTGCAGGGATGGGCGTTGCCAAAAAGAGGCAGTCTTCAGCGATTGGTTCACCGACCAACACATGACATAGTGTTGTTATCATGGTTGTTATGTGTGGCTGGCTAGTGGCTAGCCTGTTGCTTGCTACCAAAGAAACAGTCAGAATAGGAGCACTACAAACTAGTAATCAAACACAACATAACATGCCTGCTACTGGTGTTTCATAGCGAGATCGATACGATCGCATTTTACCGCAATTTACCGCATTTTACCGCGATGCGATGCGCTGTATGGTACGGCGGCGGCGCTGGTGTACTTGGAAACACACACGAGTTCTGGGAAACCCCCACCCACGCTGATCACAAGACGCTGATTCACGACGTTGATTCGCCGTACAGATTTTCAACCGAGGCAGGCCTCTTCAATGAGAGCACTTCTAGACCCCTGAATAGCCAAAACAAAAAATTTAAAGGGGTGTGGCTAGCGATTCAGGGTCTGGAACTAGGCTAGGCCGTGGCCTGAAAAGGTTGAGAACCACTGCTCTACATAATCCAAAGGCAAATTACTGAACCCTATTTTTACTTCACCAATACTTATTTCAAGCGGGATAAGTTAAATAAGGATAAAGTGTGATTTTGATAGGCTTCACCAGCAGCTGTGGTGGCCTGAAAACAGACTGCTCTCTGGGGTTTAACATTGGGAAATTCTGCTATTGAAAAGAGTTATTTCTTTCTATTTGGATAGAGAATTAGTTAGGTGGTGTTAAACACAAGAAAGACAGAGAGAGAGAAGGCAAAGGATCGACAGTGGAGAGAAAAGGGGATGGATGAATGAGTATGGATGCAGCAGGCATGGGTCGTGAGGCAGACAGACAGAGAGAGAGAGAGAGAGAGAGAGGATAAACAAACAGATTCACTGAAGATGTCGTGAGACTGTCATCAGCATAGTGGAACAGCTTGTTAGTTACTTTGTGACATTTGCATACAAATGAAACATATGATCACATTTACATGTAACTACTGTATAGATGCAAATTGCATGATTGCAGTTTCATTATTGGGGTTGATTGTGAGCTAAACAGTCATTGGAGTCTGTGTACTGCGTAGGCCTATCACTATATCGTCGCTGTTGGGCAGAACACTTGAATCATCATTCCTTATTCTTATGTTGTTGTTGTTTTTTTTCTTCATAAATAAATGGCCTATTTACGTCTGCTTTGTCGTATGACAGTGTTGCACAAAAGCAGCGAAAATAGCAGATCAACAAGCACATAATGTGCTCCACCCAAACAAGGATTTATCATAAAATTATGAAAACATAATACAAAACATGTTAGATATAATATAAAAACATGGATCTCACTGAGTTAGAGCACATACCATAACAGTAAGGATATAGGATTTGTCCAGATTGCTGCAGATTTCTTTCTCAAATACGTGTGTATTCAGAAATGGTCAACCTATCTGCATCGGTTGCTGTGGTAACAACGTAGATGTGAGTAGACCTACAGAACAGTGTGCAGACAACAAAACAACGGCTGGTAGAATGGAGATGAGCCTGGGCCTGAGTGTCTGACCTCCCGCAGCCAGCGTTGCCAGATTCTTGCGAGAGAAATAAGCAACCAGGACCATTAGGCCACTTTAAACCAATACATTGGCTATTTTCAAACTTTTCAAAATCTTGAAAATGTAGAATATTTGGAAGATTTTTTAAACGTTCTGACAGCACAAATCCAGTACAGGGGCTCCTTGGACAAAACATTTTCAGATGGGGGTTAGGGACGAATTCATATTAGTTTGAGAACAATTGGCTCTTAATAATACAAAACATTTGGAAGCAAGCCCAAATTAGCAACTACACTTTAGAAACAAACCACCCCAAAAAAACACAACCCACAACTACCAATATTTACCAGTAAGACTCCCTAATCGGGAGATAAGAGACCGTCAGGTCACATAATGTTATCTGCAAAAATCAACCTCGTGGTGGCGCTAGAAGAGGGGCATGTGAGAAATCAGGGGCAGAGGTTGTGGTTTGCCAGCCAAGGAGTGTGTGTGCAAAGTTTGGCATGGTGGGGCAACGGTGGAGGAGATAAGAGTCTGCAAAAAACAACCTCATGGTGGCGCTAGAAGAGGGGCATGTGAGAAATCAGGAGCAGAGGTTGTGGTTTGCCTGCCACGTTTGGCATGGATAGGGGCAACGGTGGCGGAGACGGACACATCTGTCCATTTTCTGTGTTAATTTAATCTGTCTTTCTGCAAGTTTTTAAGAGAGTTTATACGAAATGGAGCAGCCGATCGAGGTCTGAGGAGCCGAATCGTGTATATTTATATGACTGCTGTTTTGGTAAATTAAAAGCTGAAAACTTCTTTCGAGAGTACGGATTGTTCCTTAGCACTGTTTGTTGTGAGACCGCAGCACCCGTCCTTGATTCTGCAATCGTTAAATGATTGCAGAATCAAGGACTGCCAGATTGATTTTTGTCAGTAGAGCACACACACAAAGCTTGGGACTAACGGGGGACTAATTGTGTCGGCAGTGTAGCCTGCATATCTTTAAGAGGAGAGGTTGTGCGAGTTAGTGATAACATGTGGTGTAAGTACATTTACTCAAGTACTGTACTTACATACAATTTTGAGGTATTTTTACTTTACTTGAGTATTATTATTTTCCAATACTTTTACTTCTACTCCACTATACATGTATTTGGAAACTTTAGTTAGTAGTTACTTTACAAGACATACATTAATCACTTCAGCCCATACATTTTGGCCATTTGAAAATAGATGATCTACAAGCTCACAATGTGTTGCGATGATAAGCTATAAATACAGTACATGCATGGCATTGATAAATTGGCGTTGATAATTTTGGAAACAGAGTGGTTTCAGTTTGACCTCAAACTCCCAATATAATAGCCTAGTCTCATTGTTTCAGAGAGATTACAATCTAACAAAACGTGCTCATTTAAATGATCACGCTCAACTCGTCCATTTCGATCTCGAGAAGGTTGCATCATTTGAAACAGACTAATGTATTTTTGTATGCAAAATGAATGTAGATGGCCCTTCTTTAGACATCATAAATACACATAACCCAAACTCTCCATTGTGCCTGCTTACACACACACACACACACACACACACACACACACACACACACACACACACACACACACACACACACACACACACACACACACACACACACACACACACACACACACACACACCAAATGATGCACTGTTCTCATGCAACAGGTAGCTTGTGTGAGTCACACGCATGGGTGGCTGATATCCAAGAAATATTGCAAGAGATACCGTACAAACGGCAAGCATCTACTGTAGATGCCTTCGTGTGATGTAGAACATGGCTCTAACACAACCCACCTGCACCTGAATTTACATACTGTACACATGCTAATGTCTCATATATTCAACCCATGCTAATTAGTGTGGGAAGATGAAAAGAAAAGTGTATGTAAATGTCATACACTACACACCCACATGCTCCCCTGTCCACACAGATATGTGTGCTAGAGATGGGACGATATGCGATATTATCGTTTATCGTGATAAAAAAAACACTCACGATAATCGTATCGTGGAGATTTAATTTATCGTGATATCGTCCTCTGTCATGCACTGGGATCAATTCACCTTTTATTTGCCGGGCTGCATATCCGGTACCACTTAAACCTTCTATAATTGGTAAAAGGTACTTATATTACACATACTTGATTTTTTTTTGTTCACTCCCTATCAAATGTCTTTGCCAAAAAATAGCCGATCTACAAGCTCTAAACTAGTCACGTTGTGACGCGTTGAGAGCTTGTAGATCTGCTATTTTTTGGCAAATGTTCCGCCCCAGGATAATGGATTTTGATTATCGTGATAATATCGTAAATCGCGATTTCTTTTGTCACAGTAATCGTGATATGAAATTTTCATTTCATCCCATCCCATGTGCACGCACACTTTTGTGTGCATTCACGTGCACACACATTTGCATTGACAGCAGAGACCGAGGGATAGAGCCAAGTGAGCTAAGGACAGCTACAGTAGATATTAATTAGTCTGAGGAAGAAAAATGACGCTAAAAGTTTTGACAGAATGCCAAATATTTGATTCTCTCTCTCTCGTTCCAATTGTCTTTTCTTCCCTTCCGTCTCTTCTCCTTCTCTACATCACCTCGTTCCACTTTCATTCTCATTAGCCGATACAGTCAGCACTGTGTGTGCGCGTGCGTGTGTGTGTGTGTGAGTGTGTGTGTGTGTGTGTGTGTGTGTGTGTGTGTGTGTGTGTGTGTGTGTGTGTGTGTGTGTGTGTGTGTGTGTGTGTGTGTGTGTGTGTGTGTGTGTGTGTGTGTGTGTGTGTGTGAGATTGTCAACACCAGACGGCTGATGGCAGTGGCTGTCCCAGAGGATGAGTGGTGGCATCATTAGTGGGAGGTGATTACTCTGACCTTCTATGACCACACTGGAATCCATGACACGCACGCACGCACGCACGCACGCACGCACGCACGCACGCACGCACGCATGCACGCACACACTGCAGATTCAGCCAAATTACTGACATTTTCGCCCGGGAATGTCACCCTAGTAATAATGAAGCAAGGATGCGCCAGTGTGTGCGTGCGTGCGTGCGTGCGTGCGTGCGTGCGTGCGTGTGTGTGTGTGTGTGTGTGTGTGCATGTGTGTGTGTATGAGTGAGTGAGTAAGCTGGTTTGAGCCTGTCTCTGTGCATCTTTGTTTTTTCTTATACTAACTACTGTACATTGTATTGAGGAAAAACAATGCTGCTATTTGTTCCAAAAGCCTTATACCCAAAATGACACAATGCGACATAGGGGGACTGCCCCATAGGTCGAACTCCTGTTGGGTCGAACAGCGTCGGCAGGTTAGATAATCACCCGCGAGCGTCGGCAGGTTAGATAATCACCCGCGTCACGGTTACTGAGGTTAAGTTTAGGGTTAGGGTTAGAGTTAGGCATAGTTTTACTGAGGTTAGGATTAGGGTTTGGGTTAGAGTTTGGTGGTCGATCTAAAGGGTGTTCGACCTAATGACATGTTACCGGACATAGCTCTGTTTGCACAATGCTGTACCCCCTCCAACTGTATATGTTCCCCCTTTTCAACTGTTTTTATTTCATTTTTGACACTTGCTTTGGCAATGTAAACATATGTTTTCTCATGCCAATAAAGTTGAAATTGAACCGCTTGTTGTTTGAAGTCGGGTCGTGGAGGTAGCATTTCCAGCAGAGAACTACGGTCGTCCCTTTCCCTGGCTACATCAGCCATCTCTGACTGGGGGATTCCCAGGTGTTACGAGGCCAGCGTGGAGATATAACTTCCCCCATCTGGTCCTCGGTCTGCCCTGTGGCCTCTTCCCACCTGGGCGGGCCTGGAAAACCTCCCTGGGGAGGCAGCCATTAGGCATGATTACTACCAAATGAGCCCAACTTACCTCAACTGACTCCTGTCTATGCAAAGGAGCAGCAGCAGCGGCTCTACTCCCGAGTCTCTCGTGGATGACTGAGCTTCTTACCTCATCCCTGAGGGAGATGCCAGCCGCCCTCCTGAGAAAACCCATTTTGGCCCGCTTGTAATCTTGTTCTTTCGGTCGTGAGACTCGTGACCCACATTACATGACCTTAGGTGAGCGTAGGAATGGAGATTGACAGGCAGATTGAGCTTTGCCTCCTGGCTCAGTGCTCTCTTTGTCGCACCGCTGTGGCACAGCAAACCTTGTATGTCCAAAACAGTTCGTTTCGTATTCCATCCATCCATCCATCCATCCATCTTCAACCGCTTATCTGGAATCGGGTCGCGGGGGTAACAGTTCCAACTGAGGCCTCCAGATTTCCTTAAACCAAGCAACTTCCTCCACTCCCTCAGGGAGTATACCGAGGTGTTCCCAAGCCAGTTTGGAGATATAATCCCTCCATCTGGTCTTTGGTCTGCCACGGGGTCTCCTCCCAGTGGGACGTGCATCGAGGACCTTCCTAGGAAGGCGCTCGGGAGGCATCCGTACCAGATGCCCGAACCACCTAAGCTGACTCCTTTCCAAGTGTAGGAGCAGCGGTTCTACTCCAAGCCTCTCTCGGGTGACTGAACTTCTCACCCTATCTCTAAGGGAGATACCAGCCACCCGTCTGAGGAAACCCATTTCGGCCGCTTGCACCCGCGACCTTATACTTTCGGTCATGACCCACACTTCATGACCATAGGTGAGAGTAGGAACGAAGATTGCTCGGTAGACAGAGAGCTTTGCCTTCCGGCTCAACTGTGAAAATAGCTGATCTACAAGCACACAACGCCTCGCTTGTAGATCAGCTATTTTCACTAGTTTTGTGCAACAGTATCAGTATGATGAAGCAGGGCTTTACGGAAGAACATTTGAAACCTGGAGATACGAGGTTTCTGCCCAACAGCATTACTGTTCCCACTGCTCCTAATATTCTCCAGCTGAGCTCTCACTCCATCCTCCTTCAGCTGAGGGTAAGGACTCATTCCCTACCTGGATTCCCTACTTACCTCATTCCCTACATACAGATTGTAATAATCATCACTGTCAGTCAGGCAGAGACCTTGGACGGTATGTGTGCGTGCGTGCGTGCGTGCGTGCGTGCGTGCGTGCTTGCGTGCGTGCGTGCGTGCGTGCGTGCGTGCGTGTGTGTGTGTGTGTGCTGCTCAACAGCACCACTTGGTCAGACACAGGACACACTGGGGCCTTTTCCACCGGCAAAGAACCGGTTCTGGTTCTTTCTCCCGCCTATGGGATGAACCAGAGGTGTGCTTTTCCACCGAGAAACGAGTTGGTTCAGAACCATAAAAGTTGGTTCGGAACAGGAACCATAAAATCCTTGGTTTTTGTGGTTCCAGAGCCAAATCCTTGGCTCTGGTTCAATCTGGTGGAAACGCAAGCCGGTTCGCAAGAACAAACCAAGGTTCCAAGAAAAGTGAATCGGTACTGGTTCTGGAAACAAGGTTCTTTTGGTGGAAAAGGCCCCACTAAGTCAACAGTAGGAAGTGGCTATCACCGCTCTGTAGATCAGTGCCCGACAGCGACGTTATGTTATTGCTTCAGCTGCTGGGAATTTGTTACTTAGCCTTACAAATGATCCAAAGCGCCATACAGACCATGACCCTGCTAGAGGAGTAACTGAGGTAAACAGACATGACTTATTTGAGAGGATCAATGGTGAGGCGGACATTAATGGACTCTCCATTTGATTACTGACTGTATCAGGTTCCGCGAGGAGAGCATTGGATCTAACCAAAAAGGTCTGCTGCTTTCTCAACAACAGGCCCTGCACCGAAGCCCTGTTGGACAGGAGGACGAGGGCTTTCATTCCAGGGGACACGGAGGGGGCCAGAGCGGTTCAGCAGGAGTTGAAGAAGGACCTGCCGGTCGGTCAAGGACAGACTGGACGTTAGGCTACGGGCCAACTGCTCCAGAGAGGTAGGGGTTTATGTGTGTGCGCACGTGTGTGTGTGTGTGTGTGTGTGTGTGTGTGTGTGTGTGTGTGTGTGTGTGTGTGTGTGTGTGTGTGTGTGTATGCATGTGCCCCAACATGTCTTCTACACCGGGAGAGACCTGGAAAATCGGAAAGTGGTAGCGGAGGGGAGAATGAGGAGGAAGCGATCCAAGAGAAACTCTGCCATCCCCTCTCCGGTGAGAAGTGTTCGGACTAACTTGTTACGAGCACACACACGCACGCACGCACGCACGCACGCACGCACGCACGCACGCACGCACACACACACACACACACACACACACACACACACACACACACACACACACACACACACGCATGTGTGAACACACAATCCCATCAGGTTCAAGCGTGAGCTTTCTATTGCCATCTACTCCAGTCTATAAGCCAGGCTGAAGGCACCCTGTAGACAATATGCCTTCCAGTTGGTTCCAAGATTTCTAGCGGAAGTGCTGAAGTTGCGTTTGGGGAAAACCGGGGAAGCTCACTTCCGGGGAAACTCACACGGCGGAAGTTGAACGCTTTCTGCCTTATATTGTCACCAGGCTTTTCTCTTCGCAGATGAGTAAAGCCTGGCTACGCAAGGCTAGGCTGAAGGAAACAGACTGATTTCAAGGTATGTAGTTGAACATAATCCTCTTATAGCAACAGTTCAGTCAGATGTGTGTACAATGATATCATACCATAATTAAGGAGAATTTGAGAGTTGTCTTATCTTGCCGTCACGCTGAGCCACAGCAACATTAAAATATGAGTAAAATACAGCACATTAATATTGTAGCAAACACAAAGTAGAGCAAAGCTTAGTAGTTTACTTTCCCTATTAACTAAGTACTTTTATTATGCAATAACTCACTATTTCAGTTACTTTTTGAGAGCAGTAACTCTAACTAATAACTCATTTTCAGTAACTTGCCAAAAATTGATGATGAACAGGGATGAGGAGGAGGAGCATATTCAGCCAGACTCACTGATCCCCTTTAGCTAGTATCCAGGGACGTGCTGGCCATTGGGAAAAGCGGGACAACTCCCGAACGGCCGGTTCATTCCCGGCCGGTCCAGGCTGTGCGGCCAACAAAGTAAATCGTCACTGTCGGGCAGAAACCTTGTATCTCCAAGTTTCAAATTTGTAGATTTTTTCGCAAAGCAAAGCCCTGCTTCATCATACAAGGCCTTGCACAAAAGTAGTGAAAACAGCAGATCTATAAGCACACAACGCCTCGCGATGCGAGGCGTTGTGTGCTTGTAGATCGGCTGTTTTCACTAGTTTAAATCATTTTTAAAATGATAAATACAAAACAAACGGTTTTGGACATACAAGGTTTCCACCCGACAACGACGAAATATAACACAAAAAAAAAAGATTAAGGCCTCTCCAACTCTTTTTCCCTGGCTGAATCAGGGGCCCAGCACGTCCCTGCTAGTATCCATCAGACTCCACAACCAAGCCTGAACACATGAGAGCTTAATACCCACACTATCTGTTCTGTTTGTTGGGTATTACGGACTACTGCTTTGACTGCCACAGTCTGTTCTTTTGGATTACTGACTCTGGCTCTGACTCTTGGCACTGACTGTTCTTTTGGATTACTGACTCTGGTTTTAACTTGCTCATGGACTATGACGTTAGAATTACAGAACCCTGACTTACCACTGTATATTACTTGTTTATGGAGGTACTACACATATTAGTCCTTCCCATATACAGTATTCACCGTTGGTAGACTGTACAGTATAGGTTTATCTTATCTTTCTTACTCACTGATGTATTCCCATTTTTCCAAACCTAGACTGAAGCCACCGCAGTCAAGTATTAAACTTAAGACAAGAAATATACAAAAATCAATAGCACCGCTTTGAAGGTTATAGTTTCTTATTACCGGAGGGAAAAACCTTTGTTCCATTTCTTCCACAGTGCATTCAGTATTTTCTATAATAATAACCACTGTTGCACTGTGACTCGGGTATAAAGGAATCCATCCTGCAGCATTTGTACTATCTCATTCCTTTCTCTGAAAGAATAGTGTGTGTGTGTGTGTGTGTGTGTGTGTGTGTGTGTGTGTGTGTGTGTGTGTGTGTGTGTGTGTGTGTGTGTGTGTGTGTGTGTGTGTGTGTGTATGTGTTTGTGTGTGAGGGAGAGAGAGAAAGAGAGAGAGAGGGAGAGAGGAGCCGAGCCAAGCCAAGCAAGGAAGGGTAGGCGTTAAGATCGCAACAGAGTCATGTTTGGAGCAAAACCAGCAGGAGAGAAAGAAGTGTGGAGTAATGGTTTCTGTTGTGTTCAGTCTATCAAGTGACAGTGTTAGGCTCCATCCTGATACGTTTTCAGTTTAAAACATTAATACATATTTGCTAGGTTTGCAAATCACTGCCAACCCCCTCACAGGTAGCATTCAGGGGACGTTGTATAACCGGAGTGACGGGGCAAGCTCCGCAAAACTACGAATGCATTTTGACTCTCTTGACAAGTTCTTTCAGTCATCCAGACATGTGCACACATAGACATCAAAGGGAGCTTGAGCCCCTGCCCTTTTACCCATCTAAAAAGTGTCCTCTCCAGACCATGAATGCAGTTTTTACAGCCTTAGACTATACCTGACATTCTTTTGGCAGAGTGACAGTTGACTGGTGTAGAGGAGAGGGAAGGAGTTGTGGTTAGAGGTTGGTTCCCGAGGCTAGAGGTTACCTAGCAACTGAGAAAAGTTGAAGCACGCTAGATTGACATGTGTTATAATATAGACTCAATAGCATTGTGTTGTAATAATAGTGAGGTGTAGAGTGGCAGTTCACAGCATCTGGTCCTCAGGTAGCTCTGGTCCATAGCGTTAGTAGAGTTCTCCCTAACGCTATGTTCCTCTACATCCCAAATCCTTGGCAAATCCGGAAAGACCCGCCGTCTGGTCCGAAAATAACAAAAACTGTTTCGCCCCTCACCAAACCAAAGGTAACATTGGACAGTTAACTCTTTGAGCGCCAGCGCCCTCTAGGGGCCAAAGAATGCCAGCGCATCTCTCATAGGCGAGCGCTTTAGCTTCCAGGACTTCAGCTTCCAGGACCTGACGTCCTCACGTTCATGCACGGCATGGAAATGTCCCGGATGAAGATGCTAACAGAATGGCTATTCCCATTTTGTCATCTAAAAGATCATTTTTGGGAGATTTCGCCGTAAATAAACCTCGCGCCGCTTTCCTAAAACACAAAAAAGAGATATAAGCCTTTAAAGATGCGGTCTTTCATTGGATTAGGCGGAGATTGGCGATTGCGTTCGCAAATTACGGCCGGCCGGGACGTTGTTAGCTTTCGGCTAGTAGCTACAAAAATCAAGCCAGGCTTCAGAAGGCCTCTTATCATTTTATTCATTTAATTAAATAAAGCCGAACTACTTCGGGATCGGCACACTCGTGTACTCATCGGAAGCGGCGCCGAACATCGGGTGAACATTGGGGAGCTCAAAAATGTATTTTAAACCATTTTTAATGGAATATATCGTCGGACAGAGTAGAGCGGCTAGCTGGCTAGCGGCTAGCGAGCCAGGACCACCCACGACTCTACAAGCAGCTCGGGGTAAGTGAATTAATAAAAAAAAGATTGTATTGGATTGAAATAAAGCCGAACTAGTTCGGGATCGGCACCAGATGAGTTAAAAGCTTACTCTACTTAGTGGACGCGGTCTGAGCCCCCCACCACGCGATTAAAATACATTTCTAGGGCTAAATGAAAAATATTCCACCGGATGGAGACACTCTTCCTGGTTGTTACGAAACAGCGCTTCCAACGTCGCAGAGTTGAATAACACCCAATGAGACAATGCTCTGTGTAATTCGGTCCTCTGACCTGCGCGGCAGTAGTGAGTTGGGGCCCTGATAGTGACGACAAATAGTTAAAAACTAGAAGAAATTGAGTCTCCATCCGGTAGAATATTTTTCATTTAGCCCTAGGAAATGTATTTTAATCGTGTGGTGGAGGGCTCAGACCGCGTCCACTAAGTAGAGTAAGCTTTCAACTGTCCACTGATGCCTTTGGTTTGGTGAGGGGCGAAACAGTTTTTGTTATTTTTGGACCAGACGGCGGGTCTTTCCGGATTTGCCAAGGATTTGGGATGTAGAGGAACATAGCGTTAGGGAGAACTCCACTAACGCTATGGACCAGAGCTAGTCCTCAGGGTACTGCTGAAATCCTTCAGGTACTAGGCAGTTCCTTGTATTTTAACGACTCCATGATCTGACAGTTAAAATGACAAAAATGCCAGACGAGCGGTAGGATAGAAAATCAACCAGAAGTTTTCAGTGTCCCTAAGGGTCTGGTTTAGGTACAGAGAACAAGCGAGGTCAGCACCCGGTGATTATACATCATGGTTGCACACTGTAGCTTGATGAAATGTCCCACAGGGGCAATGTTCTAGCTTATGGTATGTATATATATCCTATAAAATATCAACTCCCAGCAACTTCCTAGAGTAAAACATTGCTTCAATTCATTATATAGTATTACACCATTTCCACACACTGTACGTATCAAAATGTGGCCCATGTGGACTTATATGTACAGTTAAAGTAGATAGATAGATTTGCTGTCACTTTTGGTTATGGTCATGGCTTGAAAACATCACACACGCGCGCGCATGGCACGCGCACGCACACACACACACACACACACACACACACACACACACACACACACACACACACACACACACACACACACACACACACACACATAATTGGTATGGTCTGGGTCCAACTCAGAATAAGTAAGCTTGTTTTACAGTACATATCCCTATGACCCTCTTTAGAAAACAGCAGAGTGGCCTTGGCTTGAATGAAAAGCCAGCACATTGCGCAAAGAACACGAACGCACAGTTAAAAACAAAAGCATATATTCCAACATAATCACGTTTATCTTTCTTAGACAACATGTTACATCTCATTTAGAGATGTAAAACATTAGACCGTCCTTTGGGTTACTGTGTGTGAACAGCTAAATAATTACACATTGCAAGCGAACAACGGAACCTTTGAAAATCCTGAATAATTATGTTATATCTGGGGGCGTCTGGTCTACAGAGAGACAGCCCGGCTGCCCTACAGTCCATATTGTTTATTCAAACGTTCATTGCTGATCTCGGTGGGGAAAGAATAACATTTAGGCATAAAAATGCATGTTGCTCTAGGCATTTGCGTCGATACAACGATGGCAGGCCGAAACGTGATGTAAATCTTAAGACTTTGAGAGTTTGGACAATATTATTACATGGATCACCTGGTAAAGAAGAAGAAATACCTACTCCTCCCGCGAGGGAAATTCAGATATCACAGCCCAACCCAGCTCCTTTTTTTTTCAACTTAACCCAGCTGAACCCAGTGCTGCCCACAAGGAGCGCAAGGGAAGGGGAGCAGTGATAGCTGGAGCGGGGAATCGTACCTGCGACCTCTGGGGCCTCCGGAGTCCTAGGTATGGACACTAACCACTCAGCCATCACTGCTCTAAAGTAATAGGGCCTGGTGGTCAATCTAAGGTGGGAGATGAACGGAGAGTGAGGAAACTGCACGGGGGAACATTGTTATTACAGGGAGTGAAGTGGAGGACTGAGATGATTGGATGGCTAGACAGAAAGTGAAGTGAAAATAGGCTTTGAAGTGCTGTGTTTAACAGGGTGTGGAAAGTAAAGCAGAAGAAATATGAGAAGAAGAAATTCTCTTGAACTGTTGTTATGAACTCAAAGAGAGATGGGTCAGCAAGAGAGAATAAACCAAGAAATACTGCATCGTGTTGCTGTTTTACATCTGTGTCTGTCCAGACTCATATAGTGAATTAGAACATAAAAGGAATTTAATGAACTTGCTTTGTGAGGTCACAATGACCTTGACCTTGGCTTTGACTTATACGCACATTCTTCTGATCATTTCATCCTCAAGTGGACATTTGTGAGTTGTGACGAATGCCATGACATTCTCCCGAGGCACTTTCACAAGCTTGTGATGTATACAGACAGACGGATAGACAGGTTCCAAATTCATGTACGCACTGTATGTACATACACAGGCACGTGCACACGTAGGCATGAAAGGGGGCTTGAGCCCCTGCCCTCTCCACACAATGAATTCAGTTTTCGCTATGGTGAAAGAAATGCAAATGCCCCTCTTTCCATGCCATACCTGAAGGAAGCATTCAAGAGAATTGCCTATTCCAAACTCTCCTGAACTTGAATGCAGCATCTTATGTTGAAAGAATCGCCCTGTCTGTGTAGAAATCCATGTTGTACACCACATTGCCTTTTTTATGCTTAGTTCAGTGTGGTATCAAGTACTGAAAATAGCCGACCTCCAAGCTCACAATGCGTCGCAGCGCAACGCGTTGTGAGCTTGGAGGTCTGCTATTTTAATTTTTTTTCACCAAAAGGCCCTTTTAGATATTTCAGACCCTGCCTCTCTAACATTCTCTGCACGTCCCTGTACATACATGATAACCCGTTGCAGCGATGGGATTGTCAGCTTGTATTTTTAGTTTGTATTTTTGGGGAGCAACACTGTTGTACCCACTGGAGTATCAATTGGAGAATCAGTGAAGCATGAGTGAACCAATCCACTCATTATGTACACTAAATTTGCCTTTGGAACATGCAGATCTGGAAACCAGGCACTGATGTGTTGTGCACAGGAGGACTCACTGGTAGCGAACTGACACTCTGCACATGTGTTTTGGCACTCGCTGTCTGTTCCTGCGATGCTGTTTCTCATTATCTTCCTGTATTAATCCAGAAATCTGCTCATTAGACAGAATAAGAACAGCCACACAGTGTCAGCAGGTCCTGGGGATTAAGTGCCAACACTTAGGGAGGCATTTGTATGCAAACACGGACACAAACACACAATCACAGCAGCCTACATGCAGTGCTAAAGTATAATGCCCACAGACACATGTGCATTTACTCATACAGATAGTTAGTTTGTTGTCTTCATAGACAGTTTATTGATTGTTTGTCTTCAAGTAGGACATTATTTTACCAAAAGGACTTAATTAAAATGGGCCTTTCTGCACTGAGGCAACACAATCGGGATACGTTGGGGGTGAGAATAACCTTAGCGTCACTATTGACTGAAAACAGGCAAAGATTCGGCGAAGGATTTGGTGTAGAGGGGAAAAAGGAGGAGGACCATGTATGTACAGACACCTGGGGGAACTCGGTCAACAAAGTATATACTGTAGAGTTGGGTTCTTATTGTTGACAGTAAGAAAATGGTAAAAACAAGACAGGGTCTAAGCGCTCCCCTGTTGATCCCTGGCATCATGTTATCATCCCCAAATATGGAGAGACAGAGGGTGGACCGAGATTATGAATTCACAAATTGTGAAAAATATTCACACAAAAGATTATGTACAATATGTGAAAAATATTCAGGAATTTTACTTCATTGGCCATACTGGCAGCGGGCATAACGACATTTGGCACAGATTTGCCCAGGGGTTTGCAAGATTAGCTGCGGACACACAGACACAAAAAACGCCCCTCTGGCACCCCTACTCTAAGTGCCACGCCATGAAAACAGATGGCACCGAACACAATAATTGGCTCAATAATGCCACGGTACAGGAGGAAATGCACAAACACCCACGCACAGGAATACATTTTAATCTTTCTCTCACAGCCACACAAGAAGCTTCATGGCAAATAACAAAACTTCTTCAAAAACAGTTCTACGCTATACTCCCGTATTCCAAACCGGTATACACCACAATACAGTCACAAGTTCACAAATTAATGCAGCAATATCCCAGCATGCCCTGGTGATGCTCTTCTTCTGCCCGTCGCAACATACTAGTGCAGTTTAGCTAAAGGCTTTGCTGTGCAAATGACATCCATATTGCATGAGAATGTTGCTTGATACAGTACATTTGGTACACACACACGCACACACGCACACGCGCACGCACGCACGCGCACACACACACACACACACACACACACACACACACACACACACACACACACACACACACACACAAAGACGTTTGTACCGTATATTACTATACTTGTGAAGACATTTTGGGACTGCGATTTTACAGCATTTTAAAACCTAAGCCGTCCCAATGAGGCACGATGTGAGCTTGTAGATCAGCTACAGTATGTAATGGCCGTGACACAGTGACAGCGATGTGCAACGAAGTATAAATCAGGCATAATCCTAACCCCAAACCCAACCCGAATCATTTCCTAATTGCAAACCCACCACTAGGGATGGGACGATATGAAAATTTCATATCACGATTATTGTGGCAAAAGAAATTGTGATTTACGATAGTATCATGATAATCAAAATTCATTATCCTGGGGCGTTGCGACGCGTTGCGACACGTTGTGAGCTTGTAGATCTGCTATTTTTTGGCTAAGACATTTGATACAGAGTGAAAAAAAAACTGTATCGAGTACGTATATTATAAGTACCTTTTACCAATTATAGAGGGTTTAAGTGGTACCGCAGCTCGGCAAATAAAAAGTTAATTGATCCCAGTGCATGATGGAGGACGATATCACGATAAATTAAATCTCTGCGATAAGATTATCGTGAGTGTTTCTTTTCACGATAAACGATAATATTGCTTAACGTCCCATCCCTACCCACCACTGATCTTCTTTTAACCACAAAACAACTTCTCTTGTGAGGACCAGGACATTGTCAAGAAGATCTATTTTTGGAGCGGTGAAAGCGCTCCCAATAGACAGGTATGTCTGTGGCTGGCTGGCTATGTGGCTGGCTGGCTGGCTGGCTGGCTGGGTATGTCTGTAGCCTGGCAATACCTTGAGTGGCCACACTAGTTAAAGGAGGGGCGCTGTTGTGCAGGCACAAACACACACACACACACACACACACACACACACACACACACACACACACACACACACACACACACACACACACAGATTCACCGCTCCACTTCGAACCGAGGTTTGATTTTTCAACTTCTACTACATCCGTGGGGACATTTGGCCCTCACAAATAATACAAGTACACACGCACACACGCACACACACGCATACACACACACACACACACACACACACACACACACACACACACACACACACACACACACACACGCACACACACACACGCACACACACACCGTCAGATATAAACTGAGGCCTTCGGGCTGGATAACACCACTTGTATTTGTCACTGTAGTTTTACTAATTCATCGGATGGGAGCCAGAGAGCCCAGAGTTACACAAACCCTCATTAACCATGCACAGGCCTCGCAAAATCTCTCTGAAATACAATTACATCTCCCTCCTCTCTCCCTCCTCTACATGGGCAAAAAAAACACATCAAGTCTGATTTATGCTTCGTCGTGAACCGAAAACAGCGGATCTAAAAGCTCACGACACGTGGCCATCCGCGTTGCGTTGTGAGTTATAGATCTGGCCCTCGACGGCGTAGTACAGTACGGCGGTGCATAAATTCAGGCTTCAGGCTCCTCCATATCTGATCCCGTGAAACGAACACTGTCGCTGAAGAAAAGGTGCTGATGAAAACGAGAGGGAGGGAAGGAATAGGAAAAAAAAAAGATGATAAGAAAAATGGGGGTTGGAGGGGTGGGTTTGGCGGTGACTTGAAAGCAACACGCGTGACATGTTCATCATCTTTTGCCTTTAAGATATTCCAGCCACTGGAAAGCAGCAGAATAAATGAGAGAGGGTCGTGCCATGGAGGAGAGGGAAAGAGGGCGGGGGTGAAAGACAGACCCTTGTGCCTCTTGCATGGATTTACACAACAAATAGGGTTTATTTTGTATGCATGACACCCCCCCCGTCCTAAACCAATGGTTCTCAACCTGTGGCTCCCCCAGAGCGGTCCCCAAATTATTTTGGGGGGTCCTCAGATGTTTAGCTAAATGTTAACATTTTGTTCTCATTCAACAGTAAACAGACCAACATACAGTAAGTGTATACAGGATATCTGCACATTTCTAAAATGACAATTTAAGGACTTTAAAGACAATTTTAGTACATCTGGTCAAACATTGGTCAAATTGTCAAATATTAGAGGCAGAAATTTTAAAAATAGCCTCACAACGCCTCGCAACGGCTATTTTCACAATGGAATAGATAGAGTCAAACTAAATGTAATGCCAACTCCTACAATTAAGTGCTTGTGCAGGGTGGTGGTCCCCAGTTGAAATATGATTATTTTGGGGGTCGTGGCCTGAAAAGGTTGAGAACCACTGTTCTAAACACTATCAATCTGCTTCCTCCCTCCCTTCCTTCCTTCCCTCCTTCCGTCGCCCCTTAATTTCACCGCCCCCTGTTCAAGGTTGGTTCAAGTTTCACGGTTCAAGGAATTACATTTTAGCGGTACACTCTTATCCGGTGCAACTTACAAGTGTGAGATCAGAGTAAGCACAGTGTTTTTTGTGTAAAGGACAGGTACTGTACAATGTACATACAGTAAGAGTAAACATCCATTTTTGTTTGGCTCCTCACTAGGGCATTGTGGCAGCATAAGTAAAAGTATAGTTTAAAAAAAGAGAAAAGGAAAAAGAAGAATACAGTAAGAAGAAATACAAGTACAGACTACATATATTATGTAACACACAACAACAAGTCAACAACATATACACACATACTGTAACCAGTAAGACGTCCGGACAGACACGTACAAGCTGACAGTTCTGATAGTAAACTGTGCCCTATACGGTCGCAACAAGAGAAAAGAAACAGTTGCGGACAAGTTGTGAACAGGAGAGTATGGGGGGAGTAAGGGGGATATTTCAGGCTCTTTATTAAACAGACGTTCGGTTCCAGATTGTGGCAGAACTGTCGGTCTGATTCAGCTCTTCTCGTTAGCACAAGGCTCCAGCTGAGACAAGGTCACATGCTGATGAGAGGGACGTTGCACTAGAAAGTTCAAAGCTGCAATCTGAAAGAGCACGGAGGCGTGATGAGAGGAGGACACACTTTGTATTTGGAGGTCATACGTGTTGTTATGGATCAGTCGCCGTGGCTACGTGGGAGACGGCGGCTAACGAGCACAGCGCCTCAAATGCCGTCTGTCCTGAAAGGGACTGTACTAGTCTTACAGTCAGTGTTGCCAGATTTTGTGAGAGAAATGAGCAACCAGGTTTAGATAAACAAGGCCGAAAGAAGCGATAATGGCCAAACGAGCACTTTAAACTTTAAACCAATATTTGAATTACAAGCAACTTCACAGAAAAATCGCTTATAATAAAAAATGGCACCACTGTTTACTGTATACGTTCTGTCATAGAGCCCGGCCGATGCCAAATGTGTGCGTCCGATGCCCACCAATTACAGATGGTTTTTTTTGGAGCTGTGTGAAGCACAGGCTCCCTATACGTGGCCGTGTGGGTCTGTCTGTGTGTCTGTGTGTCTGTCTGTGTGTCTGTATGTAGCCTGAACTTCCTAAACTTCGGCACGCTACTAGTCCCACAGTTTTGCCACCACACACTCGCGCCATATGTCAAATCGACCGGCTTACTCGGGAATGGTGGGCTAGTAACTTGCTAAGAGAAAGGTTCAATAGTTTAATTGATATTAATTTATTAGTGAATTAATTTTTCCCATTGACTTATAATGGGAATCGCAAAAACTCACATTCAATTATTTGTCTCTCGCAAACCATAGGGGCTAGAGTTTCAAGACTTGGAGAGGAGGTTCATAATGATTTCAAGGATTAAATAAAAAATAATTGTGTCATTTGGCCGCATGGTGGCGCCATAACACCCCACTTTACGTTTTGGCCTGTAACTCTTGAACCGTAGGTCGGAAAATTAAAAATATTTTTTCCCTGGATTCCTTGGGTCATGACGCATCTCCCCATATAGGCCACGCCCATTTGCGCCATGATAGATTTTCCGCCATCTTGAATTTTCTCCAAAACACACTTTTTGCTCCTTTTCCTACATATTTTCTTCAAATGTCACAAAAATCGGTACACATGATCCACACACACACACACACACACACACACACACACACACACACACACACACACACACACACACACACACACACACACACACACACACACACACACACACAGCTCCACTTCACACGGGTGTGATTTTTCTTTTTAAGTGATAAATCTATTTGAAGAAAAAAAAAATAGAAAACCCTTGAAATGGAACCTTTGAACATTTTCACCCATAATGACCATAATGTCCAAAGTAGGCCATGGGTGAAAGTGGTTAAAAAACTTGACATAATCGGCTGCATAATTGCCGGTACCATCGTCAAAAAGTCAAATAATGACCGATCTATATTAACAAACAAACCAGTATATCAGTCTGGCTTTAGTTCATACACACCATCTGTCAGGTGTACGTGTTTATTTTCCTCAAATTGTGATCTAATCTTTATCCTGGAATTGTGTCAAGCTGTGACTGGAATTTCACACCATTGGGTGAACATACTGTCATGTACCATGTAAAGTGTTTTGAAGAAAAAGATACAACTGAAGTATAAAATAAAGAAAGAGTACAGCAAATCAAATAAGGGTGTCTCTGTATTAATAGCCTCATTTATAATGTAGCCTCATGTTCTGTTTCGCACAGGATAGAATTCATGTGCAAGTGTGATTCGAGTTGCGGTTGGTTGTTTAAGTTGGACAAAATATTTTCCCAAATATGGATATGACTGACGTCTGACATCATAATGTCTTATGTTATAGACCACATGAGACTCACACAATATGTCCATATATGGTCATTCCATGTCCATATATGGTCATTCCAAGCTATGGGCTTAATATTGATGACATCAGGGATCTTATACAGGCATACAAGGGACAAGGACGGAATGTGATGTCACAATGTGATGTCATAGGTCAGCCCCCCCACACACACAGATGGTATCACTGAGACAAAAACACAAACACACATATGTGTAAAGTGTACACTGCCACACACGCAGGCACACACACACTAGTGCTGGTACACACATACAGTCACTCTCACACATTATGACATGCACACACGCACTTGTGCACACCTCCCCTCCACAGCTGGTACACAGCAGCGATGGGAAAGGTTAAGGCATGTGTCATAAACTGAAAGGTGCAAGACAGACAGGCAGAGGTGTCAGTTTAGAGTTTAATGCTGCCCCACACTCACGCACGCACGCACACGCGCACGCACGCACGCACGCACACACGCACGCACGCACGCACGCACGCACGCATGCACGCACGCACGCACGCACGCACGCACGCACGCACACACGCACGCACGCACGCACGCACGCACACTAACTAAATTCATTCCATATCCCCCTGATGCTTACCCAAATCCCAATCTTCAGTTACCAATTTTGTTCCCAATTTGACACGCTGATCCCAATCAACTTGTTTCATGTCCAACATCTGTCCCCAAATCTGGCCTATTTATGTCAGAAACACACACACACACACACACACACACACACACACACACACACACACACACACACACACACGCACACGCACATGCACTGAATTTCCCTCACAAGATCACTAAAGGTCTTATCTTAAGCACAAAGACGCGCACGCATGCACGTACACAACACAGGCACACACACACACACACACACACACACACACACACACACACACACACACACACACACACACACACACACACACACACACACACACACACACACACACAGACACACACACACACACACACACACACCCCTGGCAGAGCAAATATAAATATCATTTCTGTGTGTGCATACATCTGTACCGGTACGTGCATGCGACATGCGTGCGTGCGAGCGTGCACCTAAAAATGAGTTTGCGCGACCGCGTTGGGCTGTAATTTGCAGACAAGCCGGCTGATTGGCTGGTGCCTGCTGTGCGCGGAGCTCCAGCCATCTTCCAGGGCATGAGTCATCGCTCACAGAGGGGCTTGAACACACACCTGACAGCGCCGCGCAAAATGAAGATGGAACACACAGATGCCTTGTTCACCTTCTCTCAAATGCAATCTCCACCTCTCTGGACAATGACAGGGGCGTCACAAGGGGGGGTGGGGGGGGAGTGGGACTGAGTTACTACTAGGGCCCAAGGTTTGTGTGTGTGTGTGCGCGCGCATGTGTGTGTGTGCGCGCGTGTGTGTGTGTGTGTGTGTGTGTGCGTGTGTGTGCGTGTGCGTGTGCGTGTGTGTGTGTGTGTGTGTGTGTGTGAAACTCATTCCAGGTGTCAGCAGAGCGTATATGGAAGGTGAGCTGAATGCTGTGATGGGCTTAAAACCCAGTGAACCATGAGTCCTCCAGTCTCTGCATCTCCCTGTTGTAGCAGATGGCAGGACTACCACACTACACACCCATCCATCAGACACTATTCATTTAGCCAACCTACTGTAGGTGCACACGTGTGTGTGTGTGTGTGTGTGTGTGTGTGTGTGTGTGTGTGTGTGTGTGTGTGTGTGTGTGTGTGTGTGTGTGTGTGTGTGTGACAGCGACAACAAGCGACAAAGCGTCCGCCAGTCATTCATTTCCAACGGTCACTGGTCTACACTGAGCAACATAGCGACAAAAAGAAGAGAAAAGTTCAATTGTATGTATTCACTCTTCAATTGCTCTCTATCTCTCTCTCTCTCTCTCCCTCTCTCTCTCTCTCTCTCTGTCTCTCTCTCTCCATGTACTATAGTGAGGATCTGTGATGGACACAGTGCTTCAGGCGACAACACTGAAACCATCTGCTCTTTGCAGTCTGTCTCCCTGTTCCCTCTGTCTCTAAGCTTCTCCAATTCCCTCCTGCTCCCCCCCCCCCCCCCCCCCTAAAAATAAAAAATATAAAAGCTTGATTTGCGTCTGGCTTGCAGAAAACTGCTGATATGATGGCATCACATACAATCTTACTTGTTTTGAATCCCGAAATGGAACTGATATTGTAGCCTACTGTACGTCCAATGGTTAGCATGGAAGCATTTTGCTTTCTGCCCATAAAGACAGTAAGACACAAGCATATTCTAAGGATTGCATTTGAAAAGGCCAATTTATTTATAATTTATTTGATCAATGATGCTTTATATTTATTATTTAAGAAAGATATTAAATTACCCAGCAAAACAAAAAAAGAATGTATAGCCCAAACTGTCAAACAAAGCTTCAACTTCTGGCTTCTGTGATTACATTTTCCAGATGTCAAGTAAAATGACGTTCCAAGTGTCTCATACTGTATGACACATACTGTACTACCTGACACATAAAAGGGAAAGAGCTGTCTAAAATTCTATTCTAAAAGGCCCACACAAACCATTGCAATGATGCCTGACACCTTTGCCTTGATCAGTGTGTCTTGATCTACAGTAGGCTACATCTCTGTCTGTCAGTCTCTATCTCTATGTATCTCAGACAGTATCTCTGTCCCCACTAAAGTAGGCCATTTAAGGGAACTAGTCCTTACCCGTTCAAAGATATGAGCTCTGAAATGATGTGCAGTGTGTGGGTTATGGGATGTGCACTGTGCACACAGTATATGAGGGATGGAAAGTAACTTTAACTGGTGCTTGCATGATAATACGTAGGAGCATCAATGTAAGAAATACCCGTTTCGTTTAATGGCTACAGAGATACTGTGTACCGATCTGCATGATTTTTGTACAAAATCTGTAACAGGGCCAGACAACAGACCCGCCCGCCCGCCCGCCCGCGCGCTCCGCCCGCCCGCCCGCCCACACACACACACACACACACACAAACACACACACACACACACACACACACACACACACACACACACACACACACACACACACACACACACACACACACACACACACACACACACACACACACACACACAGCTGGTTAAACATGTTGCCTCATGCTAGATGCAGAATAGATATGCCTCAAGCTAGATGCAGAATAGATATAGATACACCATAAAAATGCTAATATACAGCATATGATTTGTGAATGTGACAAACGGGCTTCACAGTTATGTTAGGTGTGTTTATATGCTAATGGTGATGCGATTTCAGATCAATTGCTCCAGCCACTGAGGAGAAATGCGGTGACAGACACTCACTCAGACAGACAGACAGACAGACACTCAGACAGACAGACATTTGGAAAATTATATGTTTGATGGTAAAGGCCATTTCCAGCTCAGCTAATGCTGCTACGACAATCACAGCTCAGCATATGCAGCCTACAGCAAACAACAAGCCAGGCCAAGTTCCATAGGCAACATTATAAACGTTAACACAAAAAGCACATCATTGGTGATATGTAGGCTTTGTTCAAAATACATATATTTATGGACATTTGTAAAATGAATGCAATTACCCAACTACAGTAAGACTGAATACGTGTTTTCAATAAAACAAATTAGGACGTATAGGCTACAGTAGGAGGGTTCAAGCCAGTTATCTAACTGTCTGAAAGAGTTTTCAAATGCACAGCTGAGAAGCCATGCCAACTCTGCGTCCTATAAACATAATGACTGATTCATCTAATGAACACGAATGGTATGCAAAACAGAATCAATAATATTTGCTCACATACTTGTAAGCCTTAATTCCTCCGCCACTAGCACTTCTCTAAATCACCTATTAAATCCTGGTACAATCTCCAGTTCACAGTCGTGTCTGGAGGGTATAAGCACATTTCTAAAGTGACAATTTAAGGACGTTTTAACACCTCTAAAATGAAGTTTTAGGGTTAGGGTTAGGGTTGAAGTTAAACACTGGCCAAATTCTTAAATATTAGAGACATAAATTATGAAAATAGCCGATCGTAGCTACATGCTCACAATGCACGTTGTGAGCATGTAGATCTGCTATTTTCACAATAGAACCGTGTTATACAAAATTCAATGCCTCAACTCTTAGTGCTTGTAGGGTGGGGGTCCCAGTTATAAAGTTTGAGAACCACTGCATTAGAATACATATTGGAATAATTCATATTAGAAGAAGCGCTTCCACTCAACCATGCAGCAAGACTTTCTGTTCCCTTCTGTGACTTTCCACCAGCTCCTACGCATCCTCTGATGCCAGTTTAACAGTAATGTCCATAGACACGTTTCACAGTTATTTAGCTGACGCTGTTATCCAGAGAGACTGAAAGTGAGAGAGTGTTTATATGCATACCGGTACGTATCATTGCTTTACTCACAGACATTTGAATCAAACCTGTGACGTTTGGATTTCAGAATAGGCTACTGTAACTATGGCTGTTACGATCATGTCATTTTACTTGACAATTTTGTCATACAATTAATTGTTTGTTTGTTTGTTTGTTTGTTTTTCGATTGAAAAACTCAATTATTTGTATTACGTTTTTTTCTATCGATTACTCACCCCATGGAGACTTGAATTCATAGATTTTTTGGGGGGTTTTCTCGCCTTCCTAAGCCAATAATTTGCAGAGGCTCTTGCCTCCATATGGAACAAAGGAGACTCTTTGAGTCTCCATAGGGAACCACTGCTGGTCATCAAGTTATTGGCTTATGAATGCGACAAAAACAGAAAAGTATTAAAGTGATCCCTGACTAATACGACAAATATGCCTTAATACATTATAATTGTCCTCTATAATTACAATGTAAAATTAAAAACACCGTAAATATTTTATTTCTTCTAGAAATAGCTAATCTTTCACTCAATAGGGGAAATGCCTGTCGCAAGTTGATGATGTCATAAATGTAATTTGTGATCTATCCCTATGGAATTTATGGAATGCATGTGCAAATAAAAACAAACATAATACTTCCTATGGTTAATATGAGCATCAAATCAATATTTCAAATGTGTTTGTGGTTTATTTTGCACATGCATGCCATAAATTAGACCACACAACATTTATGACATCATCAACTTGCGACAGGCATTTCCCCTATTGACTGAAAGATTAGCTATTTCTAGAAGAAATAAAATATTTGAGATGTTTTTAATTTTACATTGTAATTATAGAGGACAATTATAATATAATAATAATAATAATAATATAATATTTGTCGTATTAGCCAGGGATCACTTTAAGGAGTAATCGATAGGATTAAAGACGTTATTTTTGGGTTAACCATCCCTTTAACTCACTCACTACAAATGACGAGCATTTCTGCGCTAGCTTGTGAGTTTATTACATGCTAACGTTTGGTCGCGGCAACATGGATGTTTTTGTGATCGGATCTGTACGGCGACATGCAAGCGTGCAATTTGATTTGATTTGATTTAGATTTAGATTTTGCTAGCACATTAAAAGGCAAGAAAAACGAAAAATAACCAGTATATCGTCGCTGTCGGGCAGAAACCTCATATCTCCAAGTTTCAAATTTAGATTGTCTGTTTTCACTAGTTTGAATCAATTTTAAAATGATAAATACAAAACAAACGTTTTTGGACATACAAGGTTTCCACCCGACAACAATATGATGAGTAGTTGGGTTAAATATTCCGGTAGTGAATGAGTGAACTCTAACCACCGTCTTATCTTGTTGCCATACTGGGGCTGTCATTCATGCTGGACCTTCCTGGCCATTGGGCTCCTGTTGAGACTGGAGCCAGAGACAGCTAGGTTGAAGGGAGCAGATGTTGAACCTACAGTAGCCATTGTGTCCAGTCAGTGGGATCATGTGACCTGGCTCTCAGAGACCCTGCAGGCTCTTCAGCTTCCTGGCGCTCTGTGGTCATATGGCTGTCATGGCCAGCTTGGAATGGCCTCAGCGTTATCTGAGGCACTGATGCGTATCCTAATCTGCTCTAAGGGCTTTGTACATTGGTCACGGTAGTTAATACCACCTGCGCATTGACGAGAGGATGACTCACTCCTCGAACAGAAACGGTTCCCCGCGTTACGATTCGCGGCAATAAGATTTCCGGCGTTATGCTGATAACATATTCATGGAGCTGAAAAGAGAGAAGTGAAAAGGGACCTGGTATGACAGAAGAACGCACAATGATAGGAACAAAGAGTACGCCAGGAGAACAAATCACCTGAGACTCAACAAGTACGTTATGGGGTGTGTAAAAAAAAAGAAAGAAAAGACATCTTTATGAAACGTTCAACACAGTCAAAAAAGCTTGAATGGGCTTGTTTCCATTATGGTTCATCGACTGTACTCAATTCATCAACAAGATATACAATACTATACAATACAGATCGGTAATTCCAATACCAGCAAAAGACATTTACAGAATACCCTCTTGAGTACCTTTCCACTTTCATTTAATTTAACCATTACACACACAAAAAAAGTTATGTCTGATAGAGAATGTATAAAAAAAAAGAAAAAAAGGAAAACAAGACGTATAATAATAACATCCCTGGCTAACACCTCCCTATTGTTATGTTTTTGCAAATTCTTCCATATTTTAGTTTCTGTTACTTTGTCTTGCTGTGCCTCATTATAAAAGGTAACCGGTTACTCACTTGGACTTGTTTTGACAAATGGAGCCTGTACAGTTAGGCTGTACTGGCTTGTTCTCTAAACGTGATCATGTCAAATGACTCTGGTTCCATACAACCAGTTTATTCATTAGCTAATTAAAATAAATGGCCACTTAGCCAAATCAAATCCAAGAAGTCTGCCGCCCAGGCATACTCCTCTCTCTCTCTCTCTCTCTCTCTCTCTCTCTCTCTCTCTCTCTCTCTCTCTCTCTCTCTCTGTGTCTCTGTCTCTGACTCTCTCCATGGATCAGGGAATGCTAGAGACGCATGGCGGCTGGCAGAGGGCTGATTGGGGCCAGAGCCATTGAGCTGCTCCTGGGTAAATAGTCCCTGGAGTATTCGGTGCCACTGCAACTGAACCGCCAGCCTCTGTTTCAGTGTTCTCTCTCTCTCTCTCTCTCTCTCTCTCTCTCTATCTCTCTCTCTCTCTCTCTCTCTCTCTCTCTCTCTCTCTCTCTCTCTCTCTCTCTATCTCTATATCTCTCTCTATCTCTCTCTCTCTTTCTCTCTCTCTCTATGTTGCTGTTTCTCACTCACTCACCCACCCACCACATTTACAAAAGTTAAAAAAATAAAATAAAAACATGCTAAGCTAACAACACGATACAACCCATTGTGTTGTTAGCTAAAAGATACAGGAATGTTATTTTTAAGGAATTGCACTGCTGTGGGACAAAGCTAAATTGGGCTATTAATTTTGATTCTGTTACAGTAATCATCATGACTTTAATATGGTTCGAACTAAGGCTACTACAAGTTGCAGTGTCTTCTTCAAATGTAACAGAGACAGAGTACTGAACTGCCAGGACATTATCCTCTTTCCATGTCACCTGTAAACACCTCACCACCAACCTTACCTAGGCTATCAAAAAGAAAACACAAGCTGCTGTCTAAATTTATATCCAGGCTGTAAGACAAGGAATGCTTCCGCCAGACTATCGTCAGAAGTACTTCCAAAGCCCCACTTCCAAAGTGGTCATTAACAATCAAGGAAGACATCTGGTATATTTGCTTCGTCGTTTGAACATTGAAGGCGTAACAAAGGAATGTTTAAGCCTCCTCACAGAGGACACATGCACAAACATATGGACATCTATTGGGCACTTGTACTGTATCTTACACACACAATCTTCCAAGCGACACACAGAACTTTTTTGACCGTGCCGTCTGTGCGTATACAACCATATTTTGTTGTAAAGTAACTAAGTACATTTACTCAAGTACTGTATAATATTGAGTATTTTTACTTTATTGGAGTAATTTCCATTTTCAGTACTACTGTAGTAGTAAGTTATATATGATTATACTTTTACTACACAGCAATTATTTTGTTGTTTATGATTATTACTACAAAACATAACATTAACTACATTCAGCCCTAAATTAATTTAGACCATTTGAAAATAGTCGATCTACAAGCGCATCGGGACGCATTGACTGTGGATCTGCTATTGACACAATGACTTGATAGATCTACTATTTTCAAAAGATTTTGTATACATTGTATGAATTTGAAAACATGTGAAATGGGACATTCTAATGAGTGATTTCTACTTTTGGTACTTAAAGTACATTTTGAATTGAAACCAATACTTTTGCACAAGTTAATTTGGAGTTCTGGACTTTCACTTGTAACAGAATAGCCCATTTCTAAGTTTACATTCTGTGAGCATTTTTGTCCACCACTGCTGCTGCGTACTGCATGCAGACTGTATTGTGTACGTGCCCTTCACTTTGCATCACACGCTTCTGTCAACAACATGCAATGCTTTTACAACACACTGCAGCTGATGAATTATTCTGTTTAGAGTACACTGTGTTATTTAGAGGCTGAGGCATAGACGTGACCCGTGTACATAAATGCGTGCGTGCTCGTGTGCGTGTGTGAGAGAAGAGAGTGTGTGCATTTGAGAGTGCGAGAGAGAGAGAGAGAGAGAGAGAGAGCAACTGTGTTTGATCCATCCATATTTCAACCAATACAGGACAAAAATCAGCCTGAATGCACTATGCGATACTGCAGCTATTATCGATAATGACGTTCTTATCATGTCTGAGGAACCAGTAAGATGTTCCTGTACACAAGATGCAACAATACAGACACCTTGAACCTTGAAACTGTACGTGTGTGTATGTGTTTCCCCCCCCCCCCTGTGCACCAGTCTGCGCTTAATAGTCCAACTTTACGAATTTGTGTGATTATTTTCACATCTTGCCGACTATAAGTGGCACATGCCTCATGAGATTATATGACACGTTATAATAATGTCACATAAATGAGTGCTGGGAAGCAGCTTGTGTAGTGGATGGAGCCCTAAATCACCCTGCTCAGGTGTGAAAGACCCTGACCTGCCTCTGAACCCCAGCAGCAATCACCCAGAGGAGGGAACACCTCCCAATGTACAGTATATGTAGTCCAGTGTTTCTCAACCTTTTTTCTGCATGGGCACACTTTT
The DNA here is from genome assembly GCF_963921795.1 of Nannobrachium achirus. Taxonomy (NCBI): domain Eukaryota; kingdom Metazoa; phylum Chordata; class Actinopteri; order Myctophiformes; family Myctophidae; genus Nannobrachium; species Nannobrachium achirus. The sequence continues at coordinate 51,736,311 of NC_137819.1, read as the reverse complement.
TATGTCCCAAGAATCCATGGGCACACCAACATAATACGGGGGTGTAAATGTCGTCACTGTCGGGAAGACACCTTGTATCTCCAAGTTTCAAATTTGTATGTTTCTTCGCAAAGCAAAGCCCTGCTTCATCATGAACGCACAACAGTAGTGAAAACAGCAGATCTACAAGCACACAACGCCTCGCACCGATCATTTTTAAAATGATAAATACAATACTGGCTTTCAAGCAGTTTCAAGGGGCACACTTGACCCTTCTCAGGGGCACACCAAAGGTCCCCAGGCACAGTGGTTGAGAAACACTGATGTAGTCTATAGCAGTGGTTTTCAACCCTTTTCACATCAAGGACCATAATTTATTCTGCATTTGAGCCCTGGACCACCATGAGATTTAACCTCGCCAGACCCAAAACTTAGAATGTCTTGTTATCATTGGATAATATTTAGGGTATTCCCTGCTGTATTGATGTGGTACCATAGTAGAGATAACAGGCAAACATTGTCTGATAAAAAAAGAATTCTTCTACATTCTCCAATTATATACAAATATATTTTGGCTTTTCTCTCTGCACTGCACTGAGACTCCCAGAGTGGAGCGCTCATTGCCCGGCTGCAATCAATAGCACCAATACCACAAAGTGTTGCAAGGTGTATTTGCAAGGTTCAGATTATTGGAAAATAATAGAAAAAGTATAACGCTATATTTGAACCACTCACATCCTATACTTTATTGACCTGGGTCCAACAGGATTCTATCCTTGACCCACACCTGTTTCCCCGTCTACAACAAATCTCTTAGCCGAAAATAGCCAATCTACAAGCTCACAGCGTGTTACATTGCAATTAACACGCTGTGACCTTGTAGATGTGCAATAAACAATATCCTTGTTTTTTTCCCCTTTTATTATACAGTATGTATATGAAGTGATATAGTCATATAAAATAAGGCTCATTGCCAAGGATATCTATTTATGGGGAATTGTGACACTAGCCTTGATGTGAAATATGTAGGATAAAGTTAAAAAGTGCTTGCAAATTACAATTCAAGTATTATGTGGAAATTGTAAATTGCTAGTTTTGAAACTCATTTCACAAAGCACTTTATAAATACTTTAATTCAGCTGAACTCAAATTGAATCAATTACCCTTTCTCACACACCAAGAAGATAGAAAACATTTATGGATGAGAAATGGACTAAAACATATAATGTAAAAAAAGAGCTTTATGCAGCCCATAACAGAAAGATAGTTGTGAAGCTTAAAGCTATACTGTGTAAGATTCTCAACTAGTGGTCAGTAGCCATATAGCAAACCGCGGTCGCGTTCGCGTCTTTCGCCCGTTTTTCGTACCTTCACACCCCCGCGTCTGCCTCCACAACGCCGAGAGCTATCTTTAGAGGGGTCCCTGGTTCCTGGGCGTTCAGGCATTCCGGAGAAACGGACGACTTCACCCTGCCTGGTAGGCGAGATTACTTTTTGAGTAAAGAGACACACGGCGACTACAAATATGGCGACCCCACTTCAAGACCAGGGCAGATAAGCTGTGATTGGCCGGTAGTGTACCATGTGTGCATGATCGGCGATGTGATTGGGCAACGTATACACAACGTATACAGATGATGCAGATTACGTCATCATGGCGCGAAATTCTCCCCCCCTCACGGCTCATAGAAAACATATAAAGAGAAGGCTTCAGAAGCTGAAAATAACGGAGTGGGTGTTCTAAAACTTTAGCGATTTAACAGTTAGGACAATTTTAAGATTTGTTTTATAAAAAAAGTTACATAGTAAAACTTTAAGTATTTGTTGTTCCCACCGAAATAAATAAGCCACAGATAAAGCAAACTGTTTCACTGACTCAGCAAGTAGACAGGTACACAAATACTGCAGCCCACACACACACACACACACACACACACACACACACACACACACACACACACACACACACACACACACACACACACACACACACACACACACACAATACACAGACAACCACACACAATCATAAATGCATACACAAGCTTGTAGATTTGTACAATATGCCGTACATTTAGCACATGAGCACACAGCACACACAGCTACAAACATACAGAAAATCAACACAAAACCAGTGGTGTTAAGTAACTACAAGTAAGTACATTTAAGTACATTGACTTAAGTACTGTACTTCTTAAACATTGTACTTTTTCTCCACTACATTTATTTTAACATTAGTTACTAGTTACTTTGTAGATTTTGATTACAAAACATACATTAACCACTTCAGCCCTGTATATATATTTCGGCTATTAGAAAATAGCCGATCTACAGGCTCACGATGCGTAGTGATGCGATGCATTGTGAGCTCGTAGATCTTCCAATAGATTTGTATGCATTTGAAAACTTTAAATGGGACATTCTGCACAATGAGTACCCATACTTTTGGTACAAAATAAATACATTTTGATGACAATACTTTTAGTCAAGTTAACTTTGAATTCTGGACTTTTACTTTTAACAGAGTATTTCTATATTGCAGTATTGATAGGGCCTACTTTTAATTATGAAAAAGTAGAACTATGGAAATGTAACATTTCTGCCGGAAGTAAAACATGCGAGTACATTTTCCACCACTGCACACTGACACAACCACTGTCACATATCAAAGAATGTAGTGAAGACTTCACACAGTAGCAGGATTACTGTTGAAGGGCATAATGTAACAATAGTGTAATAACATTGAATGGAGCTGGAGTTTAATCGCACATCAGCAACTTCTGAAAGAAAACTTTCCTTAATCAATGGGGAGCTTGTGTGTGTGTGTGTGTGTGTGTGTGTGTGTGTGTGTGTACGTGTGTGTGTGTGTGTGTGTGTGTGTGTGTGTGTGTGTGTGTGTGTGTGTGTGTGTGTGTGTGTGTGTGTGTGTGTGTGTGTGTGTGTGTGTGTGTGTGTGTGTGTGCGCGCGTGCGAAAGCGAGTGAGTGTGCACGCTGTGTGGCTACTGTGCTGTTCTCAGCAGTGTGGGATGTCTGATTTGTAGTGGTAATATCGACAGATGAGGCCTTGCAATGAGGTCTTTTCTATGGGGAGCCCTCCTACCTTTTCTTGCCTGAAAACACACACACACACACACACACATACACACACACACACACACACACACACACACACACACACACACACACACACACACACACACACACACACACACACACACACACACACACTCACACACACACACACACACACACACAAAGCACACACACACACACACACACACACACACACAAAGCACGTCTACACACACAAACGCATACACACATACAGTACACAGAGAAACAGGAGAATTCGAAATCCATTCCATGGACAAGCACGAATGCTCGCTCCCACGCACACCCGGCCGCACAAACACCACTGTCATGCTCGCTTGATACTATACTGCACCTATGAACAGTGGATACACGTGATACTGTTGCAGGGGAATTAAAACCATTCAAGAGAAGTTGGAAGTTGTACCGTGGACCACACGTCTCACACGCTCACACATTGTTCCCCTCCGTGGCCAATCTGGCCATGGTCAATTCAGCTTGTTTTTGAAACTGGACATTCGGTTTCTCAAAGAAACAACCGCCGCAGCAGCAGGGAAGACAGAAACTTGGATTGTGTAACGTGGAAAGCGAGGGATAAAAACATGGGAGGAAGGGAAAGAGAGATTAGAGGGAGGGACGGGTGGACAGGACATACGGAGGCCAGTTTGCTTTGTGTGACACGCTCGATAAAAGAACCTTCACTTGTGTCCCTGAATGGCAGACAGAATGACATGGCAGAAACCCATGCACTGATGGCAGCCCAGAAGGACTTTCATTTCATCTCTCTGATTCTGTGTGTGTGTGTGTGTGTGTGTGTGTGTGTGTGTGTGTGTGTGTGTGTGTGTGTGTGTGTGTGTGTGTGTGTGTGTGTGTGTGTGTGTGTGTGTGCGCGCGCGTGCGAGCGTCTGTTTCAAAGTCTCTCTGGAGTCACTTTAAAAGAATATTGGCCTGTTTGTTGTGCTTTATCCATGAAGTGCAGCCAGAAAATACAGAGAGATTAAATAAAACCACACACACACACACACACACACACAACACACACACACACACACACACACACACACACACACGCACACGCGCACATACAGGCACACACACACAGTTGTTATGCCACATGGCAAACGCATCTCCACAATTAGGCCGGCAGAGGGAAAGAAGCAGACACCTTCAACTAGGGGATGAAAGGCCACTACTCAGCTATGTTTATCACAAAGAAAGTGAATCTTTCATGGGATATTTGGGGGCTAAATTGGGTTATAAGAGGCCTCAAAATAAGAGAGACTGTAACATCTCTGAAGCTTAAAGGACCAGGTCACATCTGGGACAACCAGATCTTATTTTATTGTTGTGTGGGACACGATCAACACAATCCTGAATATTTTTTTGTGTTCAATCTGTGTTTTTAGATATGTTAGTATTTCAGCATGCTACAACTGGTCATATGATGCATTTTGCATCATATGACCAGTTGTAGCATGCTGAAATCGGCTGAAATACTAAAATATCTAAAAACACAGATTGAACACAAAAAATAACTCTGGATTACGTTGATCGTGTCCCACACAACAATAAAATAAGATCTGGTTGTCCCAGAGGTGACCTGGTCCTTTAACTACATCAAACCTGGCGTCCATATTTTGGGCAATTCAGTATACAAACTATATTAAACTGCAGACCACATTACAATGTAGGGCATTCATTTAGAAATATGGAGGTATAAGATTTCTGCCCGACAGCAACAATATTTCCCTTTACCTGTTCCTGGCCCTTCGCTCACAAACACAGAAGCTGTAGCCTATATCGCCGTTGTCGGGTGGAAACCTTGTATGTCCAAAACCGTTCGTTTTGTATTTATCGTTTAAAAAATGACGTAAACTAGTGAAAATAGACGATCTACAAGCAGACAAACCGCGAGGCGTTGTCTGCTTGTAGATCAGCTATTTTCACTAGTTTTGTGCAATAGTCTTGTGTGATGAACCAGGGCTTTACTTTACAGAAAAATTTCGAAATTTGAAACTTGGAGATACAAGGTTTCTGCCCGACAGTGACGATATATGACACAGTGTAGGTGACAGCGTAGCTGACCACATATGTGGTCACTTTATAGCTTTTTATCGCTGCTAGTGTGCAGGCAGCATCACAGTTGAATTAAGGTAAGGCTGATTGACAAGCCCATTCGTTTTTTTGTTCCGTTTGAAAACTGACACATAGGGATGAAAATGCCACAATGAAACGAGTGGATTTCCGCAGGGTCCAGAGACCAACTCTGAGGATTCAGCTCACTCACAATCACACTCACACGCACGCACGCACGCACGCACGCACGCACGCACGCACGCACGCACGCACGCACGCACGCACGCACGCACGCACGCACGCACACACACACACACACACACACACACACACACACACACACACACACACAATAAATCCTCTTCAAGCTCTACAGCCACAAAGATGGCTGTATAAAGGGAGAATGATTGTCATACACTGACAGTTAATTTCAGCAGGTTATCAGCAGTCCACCACACACCTGTGTGTGTGTGTGTGTGTGTGTGTGTGCGTGCGTGCGTGCGTGCGTGCGTGCGTGCGTGCGTGCGTGCGTGTGTGTGTGCGTTTGTGTGTGGTGCGTGAGCTCTCGCATTCTGCTTATGTACAAGTGTTTTAATGTGCGTGCGTGTTGGAACGTGCAGGTAGAGTAGGCTAGTGCGTGCATGCATGTGCACAGGATTAGGGAAATAGTGGATTATGTATTTACGTTTCCATATTTTGAAGAATTTAAATCCCTTTTATCTACTTTAAACCTGACGTTTCTATTTCTGTCCATGTCATCATCATCAGGGACATTTTACACACCTACTGTAAAAAGAACACACAAAAGTTGCATGTTCCCCCCCCCAAAAAAATGCAATAAATTATTATTGATAATAATAAAGAAATTAGATCTTCATGACAGCTTGTAGCTCTGTTGTTGCTATTTGTCATAAAACAAGGTTCTGAATGTAGGGCTCTTGTATCCCTATTCTTGTGGGAACATTTCCCGGGAACAGCAGATCAATAAGCTCACAACGTGACTCATTTATGTCGTGCAGAGGGGGGGAAAAAAGCGAGCGACCGTGTCGAGTGCAAACTCAGGTCTGTTTTACTCAGTACAGAGGGTTTAAGTGTAGGGAAGTAGAAGAGTCAGGGAGAGGACAGTGATTGGAAGAGCTGAGTCATCAAATGTTCCCCGCAGCGCTCTCTCTCAAATCACTGTGCACAAAATGCTATTAGAAATCCATGTATCCATTTATTATCACATGATATCACTCCTTAAAAAGGGTTCCATCTTGTACCAATAAGAATCCATTTTACACACATGATTTTATATAGACAGTAGAGAGAGAGAGAGAGAGAGAGAGAGAGAGAGAGAGACAGACAGAGAGAGAGAGAGAGAGAGTGGGAGGAACAGTAGACAAAGACATGAGGCAGGGTGTGTGTGTGTGTGTGTGTGTGTGTGTGTGTGTGTGTGTGTGTGTGTGTGTGTGTGTGTGTGTGTGTGTGTGTGTGTGTGTGTGTGTGCGTGCGTGCGTGCGCGTGCGTGTGCGCGCGCGCGCGAGCGTGCGTGTGTGTCTGATCTGGCAAGCTTGGTTTTAGCCTTCATTTGGGAGCTGAAATATCCACCTCCATTTGACTCCTGCCAGACGGAAACACACACACACACACACACACACACACACACACACACACACACACACACACACACACACACACACACACACACACACACACACACACACACACACACACACGCACGTTACATCTCCATCTGTTTGAGTCATGCCAACCCCGCCCCCCCACCTTTGCAATTACCCAGCATGCTTTGCTCCCTCAGTTAAATGAGCCCAGTCGGTGCATACTGTACCCATGTCTAGGGAGACGGCAGCATATTCTCACTCCCATAAGGATGTGACTAAGACAGAAGGACAGACATTCTTATGGGAATGCAGGGAACGCATCAACTCTGCATCGACAAATCTGTAAGGGTCCATTTGATCCCGTTTGGGATGAAACCATGGGCGGATTTAGCAGTTTGTTTTCCAGTTCAGGTTGAAAACTGTATACACCAGGGTAAAAATTGCACCGGGGTAAAAATCGCACCGGGGTAAAAATCGCACCTGTGCAACGTGTTTGATACGCACCTGTGTGTATCAAAACACGACACACGTGCATATCTCCTTGTATGGGCCGTTCTGTCCATGACGTTAATTATCTCCATACATGGAGTTCCGTGCTCTTACGGGCACTCAGACACGCATACGGACATAGGGACCTACACACAAAGCCAGACATAGGAGCGGTTAGCACCGCTCAAAAACATGACTAAAAGTAAGTCTAAATTCTATTGACAATTTCGTCAACAAATAAAAACTAAACTAAAATGTCAGGGAGGGACTAGTGTAGAAGAGATCCAGTAGAACTAAAATACTGAAAATAGACGATCTACAAGCTCCCAACGTGTTGCGTAGTGAGCTTGTAGATCTGCTATTTTCAGCAGCCATTACGATACCATCAAGGCCCGCCAACATACACTTTAGTTGACAAAATCAACTGTAGATTTAATAGACTAAAATATAATGATAATTATTTGACTAAAACTAGACTCATAGTCCAGGCGTTTCGGGCAGTATTTTGATGGAATCGTGCACTTTATGAAAGAAACATGACATTTGGCACACACAGTTAGAACATGCCATATGGAAAATTTTTGGCTATAGGGACATCGCAGATTTGCCTTGGGAAACTTGTGGGAGCCAATCAAAGTTGAGCTCTCATAGACTTTACTATAGAGTAAAATAATACAAAAAATAAATGCTTTAAGTAGCATGTAAGGGGTCAAACTAGGTGTTTTTCGGGATTCTGAATCCAATGCAAACATTTTTTTTGCTGGAAAAACTGCGGACCCGCTCCGGAGGTCCGCGGCGACCCCGGGCGAAAACCGGCCGAAGAAAGCAATACCGCTACTGACCAATTGTAGTTGAGAACTTCCATAGTATAGCTTTAAGTAAAAGTATCAATACTGCAATATAGAAATACTCCATTACAAGTAAAATATTGAAATACAAAATGTACCTGAGTAAAAGTACAAAAGAGATAAAAAAATATCAAAAATGATCAAAATCAAAGTACCAAAAGTAAAAGTACCAAATGTTTGAAAATAGCAGATCTACAAGCTCACAACGCATTGCGACGCGACGCGCTGTGAGCTTGTACTGTAGATCGGCTATTTTCAAATAGCCAAGGTATAAAATAGGGCTAAAGTGGTTTATGTATGTTTTATAATACTAGTAAGAGAAGACGCTCAATTCTTGGCCATCTGGCCAGTGATGTATATCGGACCAGTTACACATAATTATATGGAGATCCATGTACTGTATATAGGGTGTTATGTTCCTCAACAGCAGTACGATACAACAGCCAGGGACATGCTGGGCCCCTGATTCAGCCCGGGAAAAAAGAGTTGGAGAGGCCCTCATTGCGCGCTATAGAGAGAGATCTCTCTATAGCGCTGCTGCTACTCAAAGATTTCCCATTTCAGATCATGACAAGTGACAAGCCAGTGGGCCAATTACTGTACATGAGTTATATTTCGTCGTTGTCGGGTGGAAACCTTGTATGTCCAAAACTGTTTGTTTTGTATTTATCATTTTAAAAATGATTTAAACTAGTGAAAACAGCCGATCTACAAGCACACAACGCCTCGCATCGCGAGGCGTTGTGTGCTTGTAGATCGGCTGTTTTCACTACTTTTGTGCGGCCTTTTATGATGAAGCAGGGCTTTGCTTTGCGAAAAAAAATTATACATTTGAAACTTGGAGATACAAGGTTTCTGCCCGACAGTGACGATTTACTTTGTTGGCCGCCCAGCCCCCAAAATGGAACGAAGGCCGACATTTTATTTTAAATGTTTTCCTAATGGCCGGCCTGGACCGGCCGGGAATGAACCGGCCGTTCGGGGGTTGTCCCGCTTTTCCCAATGGCCAGCACGTCCCTGACAACAGCAGTGACGATACACAGTCAATTGGCACAACGACAAAAAATTGGGGAGAACATGGTTGAACAGTGAGGATTTTACTTTGTCATACAGTTTACCGGTGGTTTTCAAACTTTCTTCTGCCTTAGGCACACTAAACAGAATCTCATATCCCTGCAAAATAACCTCTATAACACCACCACCCCCTCCTCTCATTTAATAGCTCACAACGCTCCCTCTCTCTCCCTCTGTTCTCCTCCCTCCCTCCCTCTCTCTCACTCTCCCCTGCTCTCTCTCTCTCTCATGAGCAGGGGCGTCAATTGTTGGGTATGGCAGGGGTATGCAGCTGCCATACCCTGGGTTCAGGGGGGGAAATAAAAGTTACTTTTAAATATAAAACCATGAATGTCTCTTTGTCTATCTGTGCTGGTTATTATGTTGTTAAATTACAGTAAAATAACTACAAATGAAAAATGTTACAAAATGGTCACTTTACAATAACAAGGTATTATAATTATATTCTCCACAATTGTATTCTCCCCATTTTGACAAAATGGTACATTCCCAGGTTCCGCAGGTCAGCTGCAATGCACTTGAACGACCATTCCAGGCCGCCATATCCAGCCCAAGAAACCGTAGAAAAGGGGGGAAAAAATAAAATGTACTTCTTAAAATAAATGTATCATGCCTGTTGTTAAGGTATGGCAATATGACTGGTGTCTTGCAAGTGCGCAAGCTTTTTCTGAACTAACGCCACTGCTCATGAGCCCCTCCCCTCTCTCTTCATCAGCAGGAGTTCTTGGTGTGCAGCAGGTTTGTTACTCCACTATATGCTAATGAGATGAATAATGAAATACTGTCATATCTTAGAAAGCGGCTTCTGGGTACAGGCACTATGGCGACAACCCCGGCTGTCAGTCAAAGCAGGAGTGGTTGCCGACCGACTGCTACGGCGGCAAGAGGGAATAAAGGAAGCGAACGGAGATGGAGGGGTGGATGTGGGGGGTTGGGGTAGAATCAAAAGTGATTTATGAGCAAAATAAAGTCCTCCGCCACGGAATCGTCTGAGGGAGAAGCGTTCAATATCTGTCCCCGACGTTTGTGAGCCACGGCGACCTCCAGGTGAGGCGCAGTCAGGTTGCTGTTTTCATCTTAAAAGTATCTGAGAAACCGCACACATTCTCATCTGTAATGTCCCGGCGAGACCGGATGTACTAAAACCCCACAAATCTTTTTCCATTCATTAAGACATCGCTCAGAATGACTGCGGCCGAAAGCGAGCTATGTCTCCCAAGTTGTTTCTGTGTGAAGCTTTACAGATTTGATTAAGCTGCGAGTGCGTGCGTGTGCGTGTGTGTGTGTGCGCGTGGGTGTGTGCGTGTGTGTGTGAGGCTATGGTTCTATTCTGCTGACTCGTCCAGGGAGCAGCTTCTCTCCCCACCTCGTTTAAGTACAGGGGTGGAGGGGAGCTCTCAAGGAGGGGCCGCTCTGGCAAACAGTGCCTGAGTGGGCTAATGAGGGCTCTCAGCTCCACTCCAGGTGTGTGTGTGTGTGTGTGTGTGTGTGTGTGTGTGTGTGTGTGTGTGTGTGCGTGCGCATGCACGTCTGCGTGCTGGTGTGTGTGGGCGTGGGCGTGATTCATGCCTTGACATTTTTGGGGATGGTTTACAGCCAAACCCATAAAACTGTGAAATTAATTGGGCAAAAGCAGGTAAGCGTGACGGCCATCCTAAGACCAATACAAACAAACATACACACACACACACACACACACACACACACACACACACACACACACACACACACACACACACACACACACGAAAGCAAGCACGCGCGCACGCACACACACACACACACACACACACACACACACACACACACACACACACACACACACACACACACACACACACACACACACTCACGCACGCACTCACAAACATGCACTCACTGATCTTTATGTGAGAGAAATTGGCAGAGCAAACAACAGAGCCACGCTGCACAGTGCACACAGATTAGATGTCAGGCACCATGACTTCTAAACACACACACACACACACACACACACACACACACACACACACACACACACACACACACACACACACACACACACACACTTCACACACACACACTTCACACACACTTCACACACACTTCACAGGCACATCAAGCAGCATGACGCAATACAAATGATCAAACTACACAAAACAAACAAACAAACAACCAAAAAGCCTCGCTTTGATCCCTTCTAAAAAAATCGAACATCTAATCTGTCCCTTCCTCCCCTCTTCTTTCTCATGTGTATGGCATAAGTAGGACACGTCCATTTTTCACACCGTTGCCTAATTTATGCGCCGCCATACGCTGTCGCCGAAAATAGCCGTCTACAAGCTCACGGCGTGTCACGTCTGCGACATGTTGTGAGCTTGTATATCAGCTATTCTCTGCGTTCGATGTCGTCAGTGGTGTAAAGTAACTAAGTAGATTTACTTAAGTACTGTACTGTCTTCAATCTTGAATCTTGAATCTTGAATCCAAATATTCTACTTTTACACCACTACATTTATTTGAAAACATTAGTTTCTAGTTATTTTGTAGATTCTGATTATTATTACAAAACATACGTATACATTAACCACTTCAGCCCTATATACATTTCGGCCATTTGATAATAGACGATCTAGGCCTGGGCCACAGGGTATATGGTCCAGGCACCTAGGCTGGTAATCCAGCCCTTGCAGCGTCGCAGGTTTGAGTCCCGATCCTGATGACTTGCGTGTCACCCCCCCATCTCTCTCCCCATTTCCTGTCATTTCCCTTTTTTTTTTTTTTATATGTAAAAAAAAAGAGACGATCTACAAGCTCACAATGGGTCACAATGCGACACATATTGATCTTTTAGATCTGCTATTTTCAAAAGATTTTTAAACATTTGAAAACTTGAAAAGGGACATTCTACGTAACGAGTACTTTCTGTCTTTGTACATTTTGATGACATTACTTTTGTACATTTTTAACTCCGGACTTGTTTCAGAGTATATTTCGACATTGCATTGATACTTTTACTTCAGTAACACATGCGAGGACTTTTTTCCAACACTGGATGTGGTCATGTGATGAAGTATAAATCAGGCTTGACTTGTCTCTCATTCTGGTGAGGTGTGTACCAGGGCATTAACGAAAAAGTCAACAAGTCGACTTCATTATACAAGTCCACTCCCACCAGAGAAAGTCGAAAGTCAAAGTTGAAAAAACAAAAATCCTTTGTATTTTTACATGCGAGGCGAGGCGTTGTGAGCATGTAGATCGACTATTTTCGCAATTTCTGCCTCTATATATTTGACAATTTGGACAATGTTCAATTTGCCATTTTAGAGGTATTAAAAAGTCCTTAAATTGGCACTTTAGAAATGTGCAGCCAGATACCCTCCAACCCCACTTAAACAATATGTTGGTTTGTTTACAGTTGAGTGAGAAAACAATGTTGCACATGTAGTTAATCATCTGGAGACCCCCCAAAATAATTGGGGGTTGTGTGTGATGTGATGACGTCATCAAACAATAAAGTCGACGTCAACTCAACTTTTTACTGAGTCCAGTCGACTGGCAAAAATCACAAGTCGTTAATGCCCTGGTGTGTACACAGCTACACACCTGGCAGGACCATGTGTTCCACTGTCCCTATCTACTGCTACGCCTCAGAATAGATGATGGCCTCTGTCATCTCATACCGTCACCAGGATTTCACTTTCCTTAGCCTTACTTGTTGTCACCTATACACAAACATGTCACTAGGGATGGGGACCATAGGAACATTTCATGTCACTCTTATTGTGACCAAAAGAATGTGTGATTTACGATATTATCGCGATAATCAAAATGTCCCCAACATCCATTATCCTGGGGCGGAACATTTGCCAAACAAAAAGCCGATCTACAAGCTCACAACGCGTCACAATGCGCTGTGAGCTTGTAGATCGGCTATTTTTTGGCAAAAAGATATGACTGTATCAAGTACAATATTTACAGGTGAATTGATCCCAGTGCATGACGGAGGACAATTTCACAATAAATTAAATCTCCACGATACGATTATCTTGAGTGTTTTTTTATCACGATAAACGATATTAGCGATTATCGTCCCATCCCTACATGTCACCCATCATCCACTATAGCCCCCACACATACACACATGGAAATATGAATGCAGCATTTATACTGTACACAAACACTTGCACACTCACCAGCGAACACACAAATGCACACATGGACACACAGGCACGCGTGTGCGCACACACCACACCCACACCCACGCACGCACGCACGCACGCACGCACCACGCACGCACGCACGCACGCACGCACGCACGCACGCACGCACGCACGCACGCACGCACGCACGCAGCACACACACACACACACACACACACACACACACACACACACACACACACACACACACACACACACACACACACATGCAGTGGAGGTGTAAGACAAATGACATGGAGATCTAAAGTAAAGGTATCTACTGTGTGTTTGCCTTGGCGCATAATAGTTGCTGCCCCCTAAACTTATACTGATGCAGAATTCTAATCTAAA
>NC_137819.1:51700118-51712618 GCF_963921795.1 Nannobrachium achirus | reverse complement strand
CAATATATAGAGGCAGAAATTGTGAAAATAGCCGATCTACATCTGAGCATGTAGATCTGCTATTTTCACAATAGAACGCTTTTATTTTTTTTATTTTTTTATTTTTTTAACTTCGACTTTCGACTTTCTCTGGTGGGCGTCGACTTGTGTAATGAAGTCGACTCAGTCGACTTGTCGACTTTTTCGTTAATGCCCTACTCTGGACATGATATCCAAAGCACTCCTCTGCCCAAAAAACAACAATGAATGCGATCAGCATCCTCATCAGCATCCTCATCCCCCGTACAAAACATGTTCCTTCCACTTTAGTTCCTTCCACTTTAGGAACATACTGCAAAGCTCTGGCCAATTGTCGCACACTCTGAGTTTGAGATGATTATTCATGCCATTGTCTCCTCACGCCTAGACTATTGCATTTCACTTTTTCACCAGCCCCAGTAAAGCATCCAATTAATACAAAATGCTGCCGCCAGACAGTCAGGGTCACAGACTAGTCTTACTCTCAAAAACACAAACTTATGGTACTTCTCCAAAAACATTGTAGATACACTTTATTTGCATACCTGCTGACAAAGGACAGGTGTGTAGGAGGGGAACAGTCAACCTTGAAAAAAAAAAAACTCCAATCTTCTTCAACTTACATAACACTTTCAGGAGAGAGGAAAAATTATGCAATAAAGCATAGCGTAAGTTTATGCAGGGCATGGGAGTCAAGTCGCCGCCAGTCTGAGTGTCAGTTGTCAGTCAGCTCTGTTCTCATACCTCATTAACATATCTGCTGGTCATTATGTCACATGACTGCCATACTCCAATCAGAGCTCTCAATCAGTAGGGAAGGCTCCTTTAAATAGAGCTTGCTTTCCCTACCAATGCTTGGTTCCGAAGCTTCGGAATCATTTGCTGCTTGCTGCTGCTTTACTCTCTGGTTCTGCTCGAAAGCTTGGTGATACCATATGGTTCTGCTTTAGATACTGCTTACTTCTGTGCTGCTTCAATAGCAATGCTAGCCTGCTTTTATCTCTGTTGCTATCACTATGCTACAGCTAACAGTATTTTGCTAATGCTAACTACAGCTATCATGAAGCTACTTCATTAGTTCTCATTACGTGTTTACTACTACTCATAACTTGAACAAGGTCTCATCTAAAAATGTATTGCTAGCATGCTTGCTTCTCAGAAGAAAAACATTTCAACAGTTATATCATATGCTAAACAATGGTAGTAGTGGAAGCTTCAATTGTTTGTAGCAACACAAGCTAACAGCATGCTTTGCTCTACAGTGCACCCTGAACCATGATGGCATTGGCTGTGATTTTGTGCTGCCTAGAACAGTATGTGAACTGTTGTTCCTGCCCCAGCTTCCAGTGCTTGTCTCCAGCAGATGCCACTCTAGTTGTCTTTAACCTTTTATCACAGGGCTTCACTCTGCAAACACAGAGAGCTAGTTCGGCAGCTAATCCAACATGTTGGCCAGTGTGGCCATACTCCTTTCAGATTCATGGCTCCATGCAGGGATTCCCATCCTGCTTTAAACAGGTGTAGCCTATGCTATTATTGCTATCATGCATGGATGATATTCTGATGCTATTGCTCACTTCTAATAGAGCTTATGCCTATTTTCTCAGGAGGCAGCCAACATGGCTACTAATCATAACAGCTAATGCTTTTACTCAGTAGGCAGGTTGGAACTACTGAGTATATTTGTGTATTAAGATTAATGCTTTGCTCATTCAGGAATCATGTCAAGTGTTTACAGGAGGAGCACTGCCCCTTTAAGGGCAGAGCATAAGGGGAGGTGGTCTGTGTCTGGGCCTGTTTGGCCATGCAGAAGCCTGAGTCTGAGTGTTTGTTGGGGACCTGTCCTGGAGGAGTGGTTCAGCTAGTATTCGGTAAGAAGTCTTGAATCAAATATTGATGCTTAGATAATTCAGTGGTAGAGCATTTCAAGATGTTAGAGTTTTATGGAGGGGGTTTAAATGTTTAATGGTTAACATATGCCTTTCATGGGTGTAAGAACTTGTTACCATGAGAGAGATTGTCATGTGCTACAGTTGAATTAGTCCATATTCAACTAACTGCCACTACTTGGAGTAAAGTAGGTGAGATTGCGGCATTCAAGCGAGGATCAAACACGCTCACTCTCACACTTGCTTAAGTATGGAAATGAAGGTTCTTGCACAGGTGATTATTTGGCTTTATAAACACCATAGTTAATGTCCTATGTGGTGGAATGGTGGAAAGTTGATAAGGGAGGTTGTTAAATGGGCAATGCATCATGGGTAGTGTAGTCTATGTACTGCTACCATACACATTCACACTGTTCTCAGTCTAGCAGTGTTGCCAGGTCTGCCCATTATAAGCAACTCTGTCTTGTTTCCCCATAACTTCTAGTTGTGGGTTGTTTTGTTCGGGCTTGTAAAGTTGCTTATTTGGCTTGCTTTCAACATCCTTCCAACATGCTTCCTGTTAGAATCAGCCTAGTCTGTGTGCAGAGTGGGTTAATTCCCTTTTTGAGCCACATGAGGTCAAGCAGCTACTGTGTGTGTAGTGTGGGGAGAGTTGAAGACTTGTTAGAAGGTTGCATGGGAAAAGTACAGTTGCATGATGGTACAGTTCTACTAAAAGGAGATCCTAGGAAGCTCTCCCTATTTACTCAGGAACCTTTGAGAGAGAGGTTTGAGTGAGAGGAATATTCCAGCATGGTGAGAGGCTTGTTCACTGCTAAATGCTAATGTTAGCGCATTTGGAACCTTTGAGTTGTATAGAGTAAGAGGATACATTCCAGCATGGGGAGAGGCTTGTTCACTGCTAAATGCTAATGTTTGAGGCTAATGCTAGTAACTCAGGGGTTGTCATTGTCTCATGCTACAACGCTAGCATGGCAACACTGGGATAGCCATGTGAAAAGCTTGTTCACTGCTAAATGCTTATGTTAGCGGCTAACGCTAATGTCTTGTGCTACAAACGCTAGCATGATAACACTTAAGTGGCCATGTGAAATGGATAAACTGAGTTGATTATTGTATCTATGCACAGCCAGTACATGCTGAACGTTGTTCGGAACAGCGTTAAACACTTGTTCTGTAATTTTGCACACTGAAAGGCTCTTCGGTGTAAAAACTATTTACTGCAGGCTGGCTGTTGCTTTGACTCTACCATTTCTCTGTATGCTCAACTTATGCTCATGCTAAAGCTGCTACATGTCTGTTGCTAACAACATGTTTCATTTCCAGGCTTCTTTCTTTATCAGTCGTGCTGCTATCTCGGATGCTACAATGATCACATAATTGTGCTAATGGCTTGTTGCTGCTGCTTCAGTCAGATACTATCATGTGTCCTATAATTTCAGCTATTGCTAGCTCCACTCAACCTGCTGCTGCCTGCTAGCATAACTGCTAATAATTACAGCTAATGCTACTGCTAGTTAATGCTGACATCATGTTTAACTTTACAACTCATGCTAAAGCTGATACATGTCGGTTGCTAACATCATGTTATCATTACAGCTCCATGCCGGAGCTGCGGCATGCCCACTGCTACGGCCTCAGGTTTTATCATTGCAGCTTCAGGCTAAAGCTGCTACATGTTCTGCTAAATTGTGTTTTTCTTTATAGCTTCTTGCTGAGGCTGCTACATGTCTGCTGCTAACATCATGTTTAACTTTTCAGCTTCATACTGGAGCTGCTGCAGCATTTCATTGCAGCGTTGTGCTGCAGTGCTGCGTGCTTTCTGCTAACATGTTTATCTTTATAGTTCGTCCACTACTGTATAATACCATGAGGCCAGTCAGGAGCCGGTCGGCACTGCAGAGGGCATTGCTACTACAGCTTCAACTAACGCTACTTCTGCTGCAACCATGAGCCCGCCTGCCTGCATGCTGCCTGTACTCCCGCCTGCCTGCACGCTGCCTGCCCGCCTGCTGCACACCCGCCCGCCTGCCTGCTGCGCGCCCGCCCCCTGCTGGCCCGCCTGCTTGCACGCTACAGATTCGGCAGACGGGAGTGGCTGCCTGCCTGTTTCATGAGCGACATCCATGTGTCGGGAATGGGATGATCGAGGATTCTGGATCGAGGATGCTCACCTGGACCTCCTCCCGAGCCATGAAAGGCAGGTCATTCGTTAATCAAACTGCATCTTCATCTAAAGGCATAATTATATGGCTGATAAGTCAGATGTATTATATAGATTGCATGGTTGTATTATAATTAATTATAATTATAATAATGATCGTTGCAACAAGGCTCAAGATGATTCTAAGTATATTCAAGTCTCTGCAGCACCTTATGATGGTATGAGTTAATTGATATTCAGCCGGGTAGTGCAACAAGGCAATCCAGTCTACGTTCTCAACTAATACTTCTTTTTATCCTCCATTTCATGGTATCTGCGTGGCCTCTGGCGAGGCAAGCTGTATCAAGCGACTTCCTCTTACTATACCCCTTGTGCACAAACTGGTGGCTCACTTAAGGCAGGGGTGTTTCGGTGCATATGTTGATTTGTTACTAGAAACAGTTTTCTTCTCTGCTTTCTACGGGTTTCTCAGGTGTGGGGAATTTACCTCTAATACAGATCGCTTTGATCCTCTTCACGACCTTAGCATGGCAAATATCACGGTCGATTCTCACATGTATTCAATATTTCTCAAGCACTCTAAAACAGACAAGGAAGGGACAAGTAATTATTTCTCAAACTAAAACCATGTTTTGTCCTCTGTCCTCCATGGTCCGGTACCTGCAAAAGCGTCCCCTGGCGAGGCAAGACGAGCCCCTGTTCCTGACGGACAAGGGGAAGTCAATGTCAAGGGCATGGTTTACGGCCAGACTCCGTCTCCTCTGCAAAAGATGCGGGATGCCTCCAGAGCTGTACACGTCCCACTCGTGCCGCATCGGCGCAGCTACATCAGCAGCCACCCTGGTCCCAGCTTCAACACTCAAAGTCATGGGCCGCTGGTCGTCAACAGCGTTCGAACGTTACATTCGCCCAGGGACAGCGGACATTCTGGCGGCCCAAAAAGCCATGGGCGCGATGGAATGAGGAGTCGGTCTATCCGAAGCAACAAGGTGGTGGCACGGGCAGCGCAGCTGGTAGGGATTAGGCTACTCCATGCAGGTTGATGTCCAATAAACATAGGTAACTTTAATTAGCTCACTCCCCTTAAGCGCGGTGCACAGCTCAGTAAAGTAAATTAAAAGTAAAAGTAAATTAAAATAAATAAATAAAAAATAATAAAATACAAATAATTATCAATCATGCAATTAAATTAATCCAAGGCCAGCAGGGGAGCTTCCCGGCTCGAATGGCCTTTCTTTAAGAACATCTGCTTCTTAAAATAGGCTAATCATTCAAGAATAGGCGAAGCTTCGCAGCTACACAGAATAGGTACATTTTCACTATCCATAGAATGATCTCTCTTTAAGATGCAGCTGTATCTTTTTTGCATAAGTTAAATAAATTCAACGTAGAGATCGCAGCCAGCGGCTGTTCACATAGTTACTGCTAAGCGTTAGGATGGCTTCTTTGTGGTAAAGACTCTGCAGTCTTTTTGCTTTAATCATATAGAAGTCTGCAGTGGCGCTCTGCTGCTTCACATAACCAGAGTCTGACTGACACAGGTTTTATGTGGCGTTGGGTTCCGTGTTTTGGGGGGTTTTAAAGCGCTCTCTGGTTGGCCGAGCCCTGCCAAGACAGAGAGCAAGCTCATTAGTTTTGGGGGGTATTGCTGCGTTCCCTGATTTTGCTTAGCATGCTCAGAAATGCCTGCACAAAATTCAGGGAGCATCTCCGATCGCGGAGCCCTTCAAACGCCAAGTTTAACTGTATTCCATTTATGCAATAAATGGTTAAATATCCTTGCCAATATCTTGCCGAGTCTATCTGTTCATTATGTTATTAATTGTTATATTCTTGACGTGAATGTTCCTGCCTAAAATAAAGCATAGCGTAAGTTTATGCAGGGCATGGGAGTCAAGTCGCCGCCAGTCTGAGTGTCAGTTGTCAGTCAGCTCTGTTCTCATACCTCATTAACATATCTGCTGGTCATTATGTCACATGACTGCCATACTCCAATCAGAGCTCTCAATCAGTAGGGAAGGCTCCTTTAAATAGAGCTTGCTTTCCCTACCAATGCTTGGTTCCGAAGCTTCGGAATCATTTGCTGCTTGCTTCCTCCTCCACCCCAGCCTCCACCTTTGCATGATCACTCTGGCTAAGCTCAAATACTTGTGATTGTCTGATTAAGTTACATGTCAATGTGGTTAAGCAAGTACTGTGATCTTGTCTAAGTTTCATGTCATGTTGTTAAGCTCATACTGTGATTTTGTCTAAGTTCATGTCAATGTTGTTAAGCTCAATACTGTGATTTGACTATGTTACATGTCACGGTTATTGCTATTTGCTATTCTATCCCTATGGGGGGTATTGCTGCGTTCCCTGATTTTGCTTAGCATGCTCAGAAATGCCTGCACAAAATTCAGGGAGCATCTCCGATCGCGGAGCCCTTCAAACGCCAAGTTTAACTGTATTCCATTTATGCAATAAATGGTTAAATATCCTTGCCAATATCTTGCCGAGTCTATCTGTTCATTATGTTATTAATTGTTATATTCTTGACGTGAATGTTCCTGCCTAAACTGTGCATTATGCAAAATTATGCACTGTGAGCTTGTACATCAGCTATTTTTGGCAAAGAGATTTGGTTTAGACAGAACACAAAGCTGTCCAAGTACAGTCGTAACTTGTAACTCAGGTCTTGCCTGGTTAAAAAACCAGACCGAACACAACAACACCCCATGGCGGTAGTGGTGTTGTAGTACGGTCTGGCACAGATCCATTGAGATTCTATTTCCTCAAACAGCTTCATGGGTTGGCCAATCAGGGTTATATGCTTGGGGCACGTGGTTTCTGTAAGCTTGGGGCACGTGGTTTGGGGCAAACCCCAGAAATGAAAACTCTTCCTGAAATCCCAGACTCTCTTCCCAAAACGAAGTGTGTGATAGAGGCTGGCAACGCCAGGCAAACTAGAGGGTTTAAGTGGTTACGCAATCCCAGTTTTGTGAGTGTCTCTCTGTCAGTTACTTGACCAGTAAGACTCCCTAATCGGGAGATAAGCGACCGTAGGTCACTTATCTCCACAAATAGGGCAAAAATGTGTTTTTCCAAAATCTGCCTGAGCCATTTTGATGACATGAGTGTAGACATACTGTGTAGTGATTTTCGTGATTTTAGGGCAACATCTGTAGGAGTAGTGGGCAAAAATGTGTTGTAAAAATCGGCCTGAAGGTGGCGCTAGAAGAGGGCCATGTGAGAAATGAGGGGTGGGGTCTCCGCGTTGCCTTGGCGGACGAATAGGTACCGGCCCCGGCTCTCCCGGACGCTCCTAGGCCGAGTTACGGCATTTTATGTGAGCTGCAGTGGAGGGGTCCTCCACTGGGGGCGTCACCACTTTTGCATCCGTTCTGGAGCACCAGGAGTGGGTGGTCCCCAGGAATTCCCCGTGAGCAGCCCCGTTGGGGTGGTCATTTGGTAATTTTTGCACATGTGCTCATTTTTTACACTTGGGGGTCCCCGAGGGAGCTGGGGGTCCCTGGAGCTCCGGGGGTCCTTGGAGGTTGTAGTTTGGCAGGTAAGGAGTGTGTGTGCAAAATCTGGCATGGATCGGGGCAACGGTTGCGGAGATATGAGCAGGGCAAAAGTGTGACGTCTGACGTGTGACGGACTGACTGACTGACGCACGGACACCTGGTGGAGCTTTCTGTAGTAAGTGCGACCTACGGTCGCAATCAATTCTCTCTCTCTCTCTCTCTCTCTCTCTCTCTCTCTCTCTCTCTCTCTCTCTCTTCCATGGTTTCCTATGGAAATAAGCGTAGTCTTTTCTAGGATCTCCTTTTAGTAGACCTTGTACCAGTGAACTGTACCGTCATGGAACTGTACCTTTTCCTATGCAAACTTCTAATAAAGTCTTCAATCATCAATCTCTCTCTCTCTCTCTCTAACTCTCTCACTCACTCTCTCTCTCTCTCTCTCTTTCTGGTGTTCAATAATTCACACAGTGTTTCTTCTGCTGCAAGCTGGGATGTGTGGCAGAGCGCTGTGCGATGGAGAGAGTCTCCTCAGGGAGACAACTGGGGGGACACGTGTCCCAATGTCCCATGCAAGTCCACATGCATGTTGATGGAGGCTGCTACCAGAGTTCGAGTTACGTGGGTGCCAGTGGGGTCTTAGCTCCCATAGTTAAAGTCTGGGACCCCATAGTCAACAACCCCCTTTGGGGTCTCTTTTTTTCTAAGTGTGTTTTTTTTTTTTTTTTCTCGTTTTTTTTTATTTTTTATGTTCCATTGGAAGAATTTATATTATTTATGTTAACTAGATATACTAAATAAACATGTTAGACAGTAAGACTGAACAATGACATCACACCGTTTAATCCTACTATTCATTTTATTATTATAAATCAGGCGCATTTAATGTGGGGTGTGAGTCTTCCTTTACCGTCCGGGTTATAACACACTCGCTGCAATGGTTCCTACCTTTCCCCCAGGGCCGAGGAGGCCCTGGATGCAGACCTACCCAGCTGCGTGGTCTCGCCATGGCCTGGGCATAGGCTAAGCTAGGAACCACTGTATCGAGTCTTTGCACTTCTAGCCACGGCCCGGACGGCAAAGGAAGGCGGACACGCCGGACAGCAACAAACAGAGTGTAACAAACAACCAAACAACGCTGTCTTGTGAGCAAGACTGTAGCCTGTGCCCGTGACATTGTTTTTTTTAGTAAATAAATATGAACCCGACCCGCCTTGTTTTGAGAAAGAAAAATACCCATTTTAGCCGACTTTATGCTACCAGAACGGGAACTTTTGGCTGGATGGCTCAGAGCTCAGATCATCAGATGGAGGAATTGGGAACTGGAGGCTGAGCAATAATGGTGAGTTAATATGAACAGAAAAGACTGCCTGGAGTTGTCAACATAGCCAATGTGAAGCCCGAATTAATATTGTGAAAGGAAAAATATGATTTAATATAGGAAATACCCGTTTTAGCTGACTTTATATCCGCGAAATACCCGATTTAATATGATTTAATATAGGAAAGTACCCGTTTTAGGCGACTTTATATCCGCAATTACCCGCCGATTTTTTTTCGCCGCCGCCCGCCAGAATAGGGCTCCCATAGCTCTGTGGGAATAACTCGATCACTGGCTGCTACTGCTGCATGTGTGTGTGTGTGTGTGTGTGTGTGTGCGTGCGTGCGTGTGTGTGTGCCTGCGTGCATAACTGAGTGACTGTCGGAGGGACAGAGAGGGACAGAAAAGGCGTGATAGAGCGAGAGAGAAAGCCAAACGTAGTCATTGGCCTAATGCAGCCTGATCGATCATTCCAGTCCATTTAGTTATGAGATGAAGATGAACACTTGTTGTATGCATGGAAGATAGTGGGACACAGTTTAGAAGCAGACAAAAGGGCCTTCACAGTGAATTCTCCCGCAGCGCAATGTCTTTTGATGTGTCATTACCTGCAAAATCATGTACACCATCTGAGACACACAAAAGCGTCACTCACAATCACATGCACATTCCTTTTTGCTCACCAGTTGCATCAGCCAAGAGCACAGCGCACTTCACAGTATGCACTAAGAAATGTATGCAAATGAGCTTGGAAGCACCAACAAGCTACTGAGATGACCTCTACGCCAGCAAACACTGCAACTGAAAAGACAAATTCATTGAGTACCGGTAGTTGCATTTCACACTGGATGTGAGACAACCAGTCCAACTCATAAAATGCCAATCCATAAACTTAAACTAAAAGCCCAGCTAGCTGACCCTCAAGTCCATGCTGCTCCTTAAACCCAATTGGAAATGTATCAAAACAAAGTGATATTTTCTGGTTTTGCTAATACATTAAGGGCTGTATTTTGATTGTCTTAAGTACCAGCTCTTACTGTATGCCTTAAGAGAGTCGGAGAGTTCCGACTTTGTGTCGTGCAGCTTTCCCGTACTCTATTTCCGGGCAATGCTTTTCAGAAGATGCGAGTGACGTCATTTTATAGTTGAACCTGACCTTTCCGATGAAAGGTTCAGTGGTCGGAGACAGTATGGACAGGCCTTTAAGTTAAGGCATAAGAGCTGGTACTTAAGACAATCAAAATAGAGTCCTTAAGCTCTATATTACAATTTATAATTTATACATGCCAGCTCAACAATGACCAAGCATCTATCTAAATTACATGACATGCTATCTAAATTACATTTATTACATTTGCGTAAGCCTGCAAGAATGTGGAGGCTGGGGCAAGTGCTACAGCAAGTGCTATGAGGTAAGGTGGAGTCTAGGGATCGTGGATGTTACACAGACATTGGTGTCAGAGGTTTACACAGAAATGTGTGACCGCATCGCCTAGTTGCATGGGTGATGTTACACAAGACATTGGTGCCCGGGGCTTTGGCTTTTGGTTTGACACGCGGGTTCATTATTAAAAAAAAATATCGGTCATGATTAAACGTTTCTTAACGGTTAAACGGAAACGGTTAACTGTTGGCTATCCCTAGTGGAGTCTGAAGAGGTGAGTTTTGTCTCTCTATTCTGATAGCAGTTACTGAAATGGAGTGTTTGTTCAGTTGCATGGGTCTCTCCATCTGTTCAGTAAAATTGCAAAAATACATTTCTAGGTGGGTGAGTACTAGAGCAGGGATCGGGCAAATTCTTTCTGTCCGTTCCGAAACGTGTCCGACAGTTTTTGTCCGCATCCTACATGAGTTCTCTCTCCTGATTGGATGCAATCGGTATTGTGACGGCCCTGCCCCTCTGCCTCACTGTTGGCTAGCCGGCAAGCTTCAGTGATTGGCAGAGCGGAGCAGGCTGCCAGGCACAACTCATTACAGCTGGGTTGAGGGGATTGAGGAGAACGAGGCTTTGCTCTGCAAGCTCTCATTCTCTCTCTACAGGCAAGTGCTGGGCTTCCACCTGGCCTGTTTTTTGTCTTTTTTGACTGTTCCTTTTTGACACTCACACACTGCAGACTGACTACTGACTTATTCATACGTTTGTTTTGTTGTTTATTTATTGCCTTATTTTCCTTGACTATAGTTAGAGAAATAAATATAAGTAAAACAAATTGACTCATGATGTCCTGAAAATGCATTTTCTGTTCGATGCCATCATAGGGTAATGTAGTGTTTTTGCTAATCTGGCTATAAAATAGTAATATTGATTATTATTTATTGGTAGAAACGCCAGGAATGCCAATTTTGATATAAAGACGTTTCCAGGCGTCTTTTTGGCTATTTTCGCAGCCAAAGTGTTAACACTTTACTGACCAAACACCCTAAAGCAATGATTGCTCTCAGAATACATACAAAAACATCACTTTCTGCACTTCATGGACTGACCAACACAGCTATCCTCATAGCTGTTAATGATGCAAAAAAAAAAAAAACCTTTTCCAGACTCTGCTGCTTTATTTGATTTATAGGCAGCATGACATGAGTGTCAAGTGCAGAGAGCTGTCCATGGTGCTGAACCGATGAAAATCTTTAGAGAGCTTTGGGTCCCTTAAATGATTATTGTAAATTACAAATGTCATATGTCATACATTTATTAAAGCTTAGTAAGTGCTCATATAAGAAGTGGTAAATTACAAGAATAATTATAACCTCAGATACTAAATGTTTATTGTTCTGTTGGAGGATGATTTTCTATCGGTCTTACCTTTTTAATTGATTAGATTATAGACATAAGTGTGAACACAATCACTGACACTACCTGTAGATAAACTACCTGTATTGAGTACCTGAAATACACTTAAAAAGAAGTTATAGATGGAGCTGCATCCCGTAACAATAGAGAACTAACAGCCAAGTAAAGTTAGCACATTTAAAAACAACAGGAGCTGACCCAAAATGCTTTCCAATCAAGGATGGCAATATGATAATTGTAATAATAGCTCAGAGGAGGGGCCCTTTGCAACGCAAATCATGAGTAAATGGTCAATACACCTACACGACAGCGGCAGACAATAGCAGGGGTCAGGTGTGGCACACGTCGCGAGTGATTCGTTTCACATTCTCGGACACAGTGCCAATGGACTGGCTCCACATTCAAATTAATTAGCATTCTGAGTGGGCATGCACAAGAATACATATCTAGCCAATGGCCAAGATGTTTAAAAAAAAAAAAAAATGCTGCTGGTACTACGTACTGTACATACGTCTTCTGTTCACTTTTTCCATCACTTGAAAGCAAATCAGACAGAACTTGAGCCCTGTGAGGTACGCTTGAGTTAGACACCAGGGGTATCTATAGGGTTGGAAACAGTTAATAATCTATTTTGAAACTTGACAATGACATGCTAGCTAACGTTGGCAACCTGATTACGAGAATAAAAATGTAAACAGACTGGCTGAAAGCAGGACCATATCACTTCCACCCAGCCAGAGGATTGCACTCAGTGGATTTGGGGCATTCAGAGGATTTTGTCAAGCTGGATGCTATTCTGTTGAATAGGCTA
>NC_137819.1:51680118-51697618 GCF_963921795.1 Nannobrachium achirus | reverse complement strand
TTCGGCTGGTGGAGACAATTAATTCATCTAACGCTGGGTTTTGTAAAGATTGACACCTATGGGTCCATTTGAGTGCATAAACTTGTTTTCAGAAATCCAATAGTAGCATTTGAGGAATGCATTTGACTGTGTGCTGCAATTTGTATGTAGCTGGAAATACTGTACATGCAAATAGGCTATCAAACTGGCTACATTTCCAAGAGCGCATTAATCCAACACTAATCTAATAACTCTAATAACTGAAATAAATAACCTTCATATAATCACCTAAAAAGTTATCAGATTTAATTGTATCCAGTAATAAAGTATATAGATAGAATAAGGTGGTTTTGACAATCCATTAACTAGTCTAGTAGGCTGTTACTGCAGGATAGTAATTCCTCTTTTCACCTTCTAATGTTCAGCAAGTACACTAAAGTGTCTGTTTTGCTGAGCCGATTGCAAAAGTGAAATTCAGCCACAGGGTAAATTGTTCTGTCTGAAATAACATTGTTCCAATATGAGAGTTCCCGCTATGCAGAAAGCGAGAGTGGAGAGGGGGAAAATAAGGAGAAAAGAAGAGATGAGAGAGAGGGACTGTACTGTTTTGCTGTGCGCATGGGTGTGAACACATGGGTGCGTGCACATGGCTGCTTTGGCATGTACAGGTATACCCATCTGCAGAGCTGGTCCAGTCATCACTCTCATGTCAGAACAGGTCACCCATATCCATATCCATCAGTATGTGAGGTCAGATGTAGAGGTATTGACCAGCTCCATATATGGAGATCTAGGTGATGATCCAGTCGTCTCCATGTATGAATGATAGTCAGCCGTCTTGATTAACAAATGAATTCTGTCTTGGCCATATGGAGCGTCCATGCCAAATATGGGCTTAATATTGATGACATCAGGGATTTCCTTATATGATTACCAGAACAGGCTGTCTTGGTCATTGAGTCAACAATGTGATGTCACAACAGGTCAGCTATAGACATTGAGGCGTTACTCACTGACTCACTCACTGACGGACAGACAGGATCTGCCGGGTTTTAAGGAGAACCTGTGTCGAGTTGAGTCTTTTTTGCACCAACATCACTTGTCTTACTAAAAAACTGTGTTGAAAACTCACACAACTCACATAACCATAACATGCTGTCTACCGTAGCCTACACACTGTACTTCTAGTTTACATAAAGCCCAGGGGACTGACAAAACTGATGAGTCTTGGTAACTCGCTGCTATGGTAGACCCTATACTGCTCCTTGCAGGCGAATAAGTTATGTTAGGATTATATTATATGCACATATACAGTACTGTAAGTAAATGGAAACTCACTCAAATTCAAGCCGTGTTCGTAGCAATTAAATAGATCTTCAATCAGAACTATTTCAGACTGACTAAAATCTTTGCATGGATGTGAGCTGAGCCCCAGAGATTTTGATATCATTTCAGGCAGAGGATACACTTTGTGCACATGTTCCAATTATGCCTTTATAATGATAACATGTAAATGAAATCCATCCAGGCAGTTATCTTAAACACAGCTTACTTGCTTGTATGACCTCCATCCATGAGAGACTACTGCATTTGCTTCCAGCACAGTCAATTGGTGCTAATACAAGGGCTTTACACAATTCAATTCTTAGTGCTAAATTAACTCTGAGTCTAAACAATGACCCATTCAGATCCCTTTTTACACTCTGTATCAAATTAACACTGAATATTTTACTGTGTAGCCTACACTTGGGAAGAGTTTACATAGTAAGAATGGGGGCAATGGTGCAAGGATTGCACAACGTAGGCATGAGATTCAATGCACATATATCGTACATACATGCCTATACTGTATATTATGTACGCTGAGACACCCACGCGCATGCACGAGCCCACACATACACACACGCATGCACACACCCACCCACCCACCCACCCACACACACACACACACACACACACACACACACACACACACACACACACACACACACACACACACACACACACACACACACACACACACACACACACACACAGTGAATGTACTCCATTAGTGTTCTATATGGCGCCCAGGCCACTGGTTGTGTTAAAACTGTAATGCAGCCCCAGGCGATCCCACCAGTCAATGCTACTCACTGTCACATAGGCGTGCGTGCGTGCGTGCGTGCGTGCGTGCGTGCGTGCGTGCGTGCGTGCGTGCATGCGTGCGTGCATGCGTGCGTGTGTGTGTGCGCACGCGTGCATGTGTGCATGTGTGTGTGTTGCCAGCATTTCCCTTCCTTGTTTACTTAGTAAAAAGTAGCACTGCATAGAGAACTACTGGACACTCTTATATAGTATATTATATTCCACCTAATTAATTAAGGATGGCCAACAGCTCCTGTCTACTGCCTCATTTCCAGTGCACACATCACGACCCTGTCACACAGTTTGGGGATAGCCTTGTGGTATCCAGTGGTGGAAAAAGTAACTGCAATTCAGAAATACTCTGTTACAGAGCACATGAGCGGAGTGGAGCGGGAACAAAAGCCGCTCCGCGTTCCAGAGGGCTGTTGCCCTGCTCGCTAGTCGCTCTGGTCGGCCACCGCGCAGCTCCACTCCACGCCGCTCACCTTGATTTGCTCATCACTCGCTCCGCACTCCGCTCAGGGTCGTCAATCAGAGTCAGCAGCCAAAATATTAAAAGTATTTTGCTACCGTGTCCAAAACCACTTTCCTTTGCTTTGCCACAAGTGTTCCTAACACAAATGCCTGCTGTAATGTGAGCCTCGGCTTGATGGACATCTGCCTTTATGTTACAAAAGATGCCATCTAAGGCATTGTATTTTTTAATGGGCAATATTAAATCCTGTTGGTTGTTGATCAATCACCACATTCGAGAGGGAGGCGACTTGTGGCGTGTGTGTTTCATTCAGCCAAATCAGTCTCACTTGCATTTCAAATCATATCCTTTGACTGGCTGGTGGTGATATATAACTTAACTGACACAAGGTAGGCTATTTATTATAAACATAGCCTACTTGTGTGGATGATATAGATACATTTGACTAGGGTGAAATCTTGATACATTCTCTGTCTGGTCTCCCCTCGGAGGTGCCGGACCGGATACACTCTGCACTGTCTGCGTCACTGCGTTGGAAACATGTGGCACACGGCCCCAACAGGATCGGCTAGGCGTGGAGGAGGTCGGCACTCCAAGGAGCGGAGGAAAATCCTCGCTCCAAAGCCGCTCAGACCCATTTGAAAACGTCGCGCTCCACTCACATGCTCTGCTCTGTTACAAGTAGAAGTCCGAATTCAAAATTTAATTGAGTTACAGTACAAAAGTGTTGGCATCAAAATATACTTAAAGTGCCGAAATAAAAAGTACAAAGTGATTGAAAATAGCAGATCTACAAGCTCACTACGCTTCACGATGGCCTAGGTATAAAATATGGCTAAAGTGGATTAATTCATGTTTTAATAATTTATATCTGCAAAGTAACTAGTAACTAAAGTTTTCAAATAATTGTAGTGGAGTAAAAGTACAGTATTTGGATCCGAGATGTAGTGGAGTAGAAGTAAAAGGAGGGGAGGGTGACACTTATTTCAGGGCTCAAGGTGGCGTTCAAAGACCATGACTTCAACTGTCAACTGGATGAAGCTGCAAGGACACCTAAAGTTTGGCTCAGGGACGTGCAGAGAATGTTAGAGAGGCAGGGGCTGACATAAAAGGGCCTTTTGGTGAAAATATCAAAAATAGCAGACCTCCAAGCTCACAACGCGTCGCAGCCTGACCCGTTGTGAGCTTAGATGTTGGCTATTTTCGGTGCTTGATACCACATTGAACTAAGCATAATCAAGTCAATACTGAAGATGTGGTGTAGAATATGGATTTCTACGCAGAGAGGGCAATTCTTTCAAAATAAGATGCTGCATTCAAGTTCAAGAGAGTTTGGACAAGGCAATTCTCTTGAATGCTGCCTTCAGGTAGATGGAAAAAGGACATTTGCATTTCTCTCACCATAGTAAAAACTGCATTCATGGTCCAGAGAGGGCACCTTTTACAGGGCGAATACAAGGGCAGGGGCTCAAGCCCCCTTTGATGTCTATGTGTGCACGTGCCTGGTGTGGCTGTTTATTCGTGCGTTTGTCCGCTTGAGGGTGAGTTCAGCTGCCAGCCACCACGTACTCTTCACACACACACACACACACACGCGCTCGCACACACAAAAAATTAGGAAACCTCACCGGATATCTGCGGTCAGCCTTACGCATAAGGTTACACTCCAGCACAACGACAGAGACAGTCAGAGGGCGAAAATGTGTGTGTGTGTGTGTGTGTGTGTGTGTGTGTGTGTGTGTGTGTGTGTGTGTGTGTGTGTGTGTGTGTGTGTGTGTGTGTGTGTGCATGTGTGTGTGTGTGTGTGCATGTGCGTGTGTGCGTGCGCGTGCGTGCGTGCGTGTGTGTGTGTGTGTGATATTGTGCTTGTACCTGTGTGTACTGTATGTGCTAATGTGTCCACCAGTGCTCATGTAAAGCCTCCTTTACTCTCTCTCTCTCTCTCTCTCTCTCTCTCTCTCTCTCTCTCTCTCTCTCTCTCTCTCTCTCTCTCTCTCTCTCTCTCTCTCTCTCTCTCTCTCACCTTTCCTCGTCCAATCACAAGGCACAGTTCGGATCCCTCCATCATCATGTCCTGGAGTGACTCAAGGAATATCTACAAGGAACAGACAACACCCGGAAGTTGGCACGCCGGGTGGCCACTTTTGGGTGGCGGAAGTGACGAAGTGCTCATAGACGCTAATGTTAATATTGGGTGGCCAAAGTGTCATGGCGGCGTCCCATGGAGCCTGAAATGACGAAAATGACGTTGGTGTCCGTTCCTTCTTTGATCTTCCTTGGAGTGACTCAGCTCCCCACTGATCAAATACAGTCCATTCCACCTACAGTATGCTCCCTCCTTCCTCTCTCTCTCTCTCTCTCTCTCTGTGCGTCTGTCTCACAGACAGGAGAAGCCATCTGCACACAAAAAGCTCTCCAAAATGAAATGCTCCCCACTCCCCTTTCCCCCCGGGGGAAGCCGTTCAGTATTCCTGAAAAGTCAGACGCAACCTGCTGGAGAGGTCCTTTGAAACCAAGCAGAGAAAAAGGGGGGATACTGAGACGATGACCACAAATGCATGGGACGTCCCTTCGTTCACCCTTTGCATCACTGACACCAGAGGATACGATGGCGGTGATACATACTGTATGGCAGGGTTCCCCAATAGGCGGCCGGGCTACTGTCTGGCCCCCACCAACCCCAGTAATAATGGTGGTATAAGAGCAGCAACAACACTAGTATATCGTCGTTGTCGGGTGGAAATCTCGTATCTCCAAATTTGTATGTTCTTTCGCAAATCATACAAGGCCGTCGCACAAAAGTAGTGAAAACAGCAGATCTACAAGCACACAACGCCTCGCGGTGCGAGGCGTTGTGTGCATGTAGATCGGCTGTTTTCACTAAGTTTAAATAATTTTAAAAATGTTAAATGCAAAACTAATGGTTTTGGACATACAAGATTTTCAGCCAACAACGACGATATCTGAACTGTCGCAGTCGCTGGAGTAGCGGGAACGCCGCTGTCGCCCCCTGCAATGTTGTGGCCCTCTGCTTGGTGCCCTAGACATAATTCGGCCCTTGGGGAGAACTAATTGGGGAACCCTGCTGTATGGTATCCACTTGATACCTCCATCCCTCCATTCCTCTCCTGATGCCATCCACCTTGTGTGATCACCCGGTTTGTTGGCCCGCTTATTGTCTGTGCGTACTGTTGTTCCCTGGGGCAAGCTGCCCAGATCACACATGTCACACGTGTCTTCTTATTTTTTCACTCTCCAAAAGCGTCTGCAATGTAGTGCATTTGAAACTACATTGCAGTGCACATCATGGGGTGATCACTGCTTGCCTCCTGTGAATTTTTTCATTTCTATTTTTGTTTATTTTCTGTTTATGTCATTGCTGAGTGAGGTCAGCAGACAACAGGAAACAACGGTATGTACATCTGTCCGTCCCGTTATCATAAAGGTGATGTCTAAGGAAGGCCTTGAGGAAATTTCTTTGAATTTAGCACAAACAGTCACTTGGACAATGATTTGATGAATCACTGTGATCTCACTAAGGACATTTTCGGCCATAACAGATTTATAAATCAGTTATGCTCATTACTAGCCCTGGGAGACCCCATTGAAAGTATAGGGTCTAAGGTGGTAAGCCTAGATATTATAATGACCAGTGGATGATGTCAATATGACTGTTTCTATCGCTGTCTATTTGTCTACTTCCTCGTGAGTGGAGCACAGAAAAAAAAAGAGGCCAGGCACGTATTTTTGGGGGAACACGCATGCCCAAGGGGTGGAATCCCTAGTTTTCATGGGTCTCGATCATACGGTGAGGAAAGCTTTCATTCTGGGTGGGCCCAGGTTCAGTCTCTCTGTAGATTTAGCCCTGCTCTCAATGACATTACACACCATCATAAAGACTACAAGCAGAACAAGAACAACAAAGCTTATGGGAAACCATGCGACAACCTAAATCCCATTGTTCGGATATACTGTAGGCCTGATGAAGTGAAACTGCGTTTTTCACGTCATCATTTCATGATGTCAACATTTACGCGGAAGACATTGGGTATTTTTTTGCCACACTATATCATTACTTGCGCAAGCAGAGCACACAAGCACTGCGATCGTCTGGTTATGTCTGTATGTCGGGATATGTATGTCGATGTCCTCTCTTGTTTAAGACTTGTCTTGTTTAAGACAGGGACCAGCATCTCTGGCAACATCATTAACAGGCAATGACGGACCAGTATTCCTGGTGATGCCACTGGTGATGTCATTGGCATATTATTATATATCAGTGGTGAGCGCACCTCATGGCGCGGTCTGCTTTAAGCACAAGTAGGCCATACCGGTACATGGCCAACTTGCGCCTTGGCCTACTTGTGCGCAAGACGCAAGTTGGCACATCGACAGAGTGCCAACTAAAATCAGCAAGTTTCCCTTTAACAAAGTCAAATCAAATCCTGTTAAAAATCCTGCTACCTCTGTTTGTCCACCACAAGCTCATCGGTTTTGCTGAAACTGAGCTAATTAATGGTGATTGTCATTTCACATTATGACGAAGCTCTATCAGTCATCTCTACTCCTTTGTCTCCAAGTGAAGACAAGACAGCATGTTTCTCA
Source organism: Nannobrachium achirus (assembly GCF_963921795.1). Lineage (NCBI taxonomy): Eukaryota > Metazoa > Chordata > Actinopteri > Myctophiformes > Myctophidae > Nannobrachium > Nannobrachium achirus. The sequence goes on along the minus strand of NC_137819.1, from coordinate 51,690,432 downwards.
CTGGACATTGTTCACTGTCTGCAATCATACATGCCAATACAATTACATTTAATTAATTAAATAGTAATAATAGTACACTTAATCCCTTAAACCACATGTGTCTTAGCTACATGCATTATAAGTCTAGACAGTCCTGGATATAAACTGGTTATACATTTTTAACATTTTACTTTAGTGTGTGTGTGCGTGCGCGTGCGTGCGTGCGTGTATGTGTTGTCATGCCTTCTTTCCTCTTTGTTTTTCATTTTCCGACCGATGGACATGAAATAAAGAAAAACAAATCATCATTTTGAGGGGTTTGTTGTCAGCTAATAAACCCATTCTGAATTGAGCATCGCTCCCTCCCAGCTGGCCAGTCTCCTTTTCAATTCGAGTTTCCTGGATGACCTTAGCCGAGGGCGGATATTACAAGTCATCATTGGCCATTCCACTGGTGTAGCAGAACCAATCAGCTTGCTGAAAAGTGCTTAGACGGGCTGAATTGGATTGAACAGCCCCAAAGATTAGGGATCATGGGAGTGTGAAGGGGACTGTGTGATAGCTACGGGACTAGAATGCACTCGGTCGGTAAGACTTACACACCGGCAATTTAAAGAAAAGTTCCCCTTCGATCGCTTTTCATAACAACTGACAATCATCGCAGATCAAAGCCTTCGTCAATCAGCCAAGCACCAGGATGTACAAGTCATGCATACTATTAACTCCAATTGTGAGACTGAAATATGTTATGCTAAATCCTGTATTGATTAAAAAACAAACAGATTGAGTCCCCCTCTCTCTCTCTCTCTCTCTCTCTCTCTCTCTCTCTCTCTCTCTCTCTCTCTCTCTCAGTCTCTCTCTCGGGATCAGTATTACAAATCTGCGAGCTGGTGCATGCATGCCACCGATGGTGATGCCTGGCAACAATGCCTTCCGGAGCGCCTGCATAATTCAAAAGGCCCAACAAGCGACGGGCTCTGCCATTATCTATTTAAATCTGAGTGCAAGCATGTCCCACTGAAAGTCAGGGGCGTCACGGGGGGGGGGGGGGGGGGGGGGGGAGTGGGACTGAGTTACTAGGGCCCAAGGTGGAGGGGCCCTAGTAACTTTAGCTATTGAAAAATAGCAGATATACAAGCTCACAGCGCGGCTCCGAGTGCCGCACTGCGAGCTTGTAGATCTGCTATTTTTGAAAAGTCGTGAAAATGTGTGCAAATCTTTGAATATAATTATGTATTTTTTAAGCAAACATTTGTAACAAAAATTTGGCTTCTGAGGGGTCCCTGGAACTAAACATTTTGAGATGGGGGGGGGGGGGGGGTCCATGGCCAAATACATATCATCTTGGGGGGTCCTTGACATGAAAAAGTTTGAGCACCACTGACGTGGAAACATAGGTTTCTTGCACACATTTTCACAATTTTTTAAAGATAGCAGATCTACAAGCTTGCAGCGTGGCACTCGGTGCCGCGCTGTGAGCTTGTATATCTGCTATTTTTCAATAGTTAACATTCATGGGGGGCCCGCAGTGAATCCTTGTACCCAGGACCCAGAATTTGGTGTGACGCCCCTGCTGAAAGCAAAACATGTGTGTTCAGTCCACCTCCATTGCGCCCTGCTTGCAAGGGATGAAGAGGGGAGGAGAGGGGAGGGGAGGGGGCTGTGATAGCAAATAGGTAAGGAAATATGGAGAGAGAGGAAGAAAGATGGAGATTGGAGAGGAAAAGAAATTGCATTGTCAAAGGGAGGAAGATAAGAGAATGGTGGGGGTACAGGGGGAGTGGGGGGGAGGTGGGGGACAATGCAGGGAATGCAGGATGACAGATTAGAAGAGGTGCAGCTTGTGAAACAGGAAAACAGAAGCAGAGAGAGAGAGGGAAGATGCAGGAAGACATTAGAGGGAGACATTAAGGAAATATGCTGTAGGATGACTGGGGGAGGATCAGGGAAAATGAGAAGATGAAGATTAACTAAATGCAGTGGAAGGAAGGAAGAGGAAGAAGTGGGGGTTGGGCACCCCCACTTGTAAAGTGTAAGGAAGGGCAGATGCAAGGAAGCACATCAACAGGAAGTAATGAGGGAGTAGGTATGGGATGATATGAACATTTCATATCACGATTATTGTGAATCGCGATTTACGATAGTATCACAGATAATCGAAATCCATTATCCTGGGGCGGAACATTTGCCAAAAAATAGCAGATCTACAAGCTCACAAGGCGTCGTGTTGCGACGTGTTGTGAGCTTGTAGGTCTGGTATTTTTTGGCTAAGAGATTTGATAGAGAGTGAAAAAAGACTGTATCAAGTATGTATATTAGTAATATATTAGTATATTAGTATTAAAGTACCTTTTACCAATTATAGAGCGTTTAAGTGGTACCGGATATGCACCTCGGCAAATAAAAATCACGATAGTCAAAATCCATTATCCTGGGGCGGAATGTTTGCCAAAAAATAGCAGATGTACAAGCTCACAACGTGTCGTAACGCGATGCGTTGTGAGATTGTATTTCGGGTATTTCTGGGCAAAGACATTTGATAGAGAGTGAAAAAAAGACAAGTACTTATATTATAAGAACCTTTTACCAATTATAGAGGGTTTACAGTAAGTCAGAGTAAGTACCGGATATGCAGCTCGGCAAATAAAAGGTGAATTGATCCCAGTGCATGACGGAGGACGACATCACGATAAATGTAATCTCCACGATACGATTATCGCGAGTGTTTCTTATCGCGATAAACGATAATATAGCTTATCGTCCCATCCCCATGAGGGAGGGAAGGTACAGAGGAAGTAAAGGACGCGGGGTGGCCGGATGGGTGAAAAGGTAAAAAATATGATGAATAGCGACCATACGAGACACCATTTAGAGCCTCAATCATTTCATCCTTCTCTTCTTTCTCACCCCCCTCTGTCATCCATTCATCAAACGATGTCCATCCCTTCAGCCCCGGCCGTCAAGGCTATCGCTCATCCTTTCCACTGCACACTCCCTTCCTCGCTCCATCTCTCTCTTTTCTCCCGTTCCTCTCATCTGCAGGTAACGTTCATCTGCTACGCCTCTCCTCTCCTTACCTAATGTTTATCCATCTGTTGTAAATGAAACCATGTGGCCATTTTATGGAAATCCACCTCCTCCACCCCTTGTTTTGCCATTACTATCTAAAATTCAAATGCAATTGCACATTCATCATACAGTAGTATGCACTTTATTCTTTTTTCTTTTGCTCATTCATGATGATAATAATAATCAGTGATTTTCATAATACTGATGAATAAATCCTAAAATAAAATCAGCTAGATAATAAAAAACAAAAAGGTGGCTTGATGTGAAATTTGTGTATTTAAACTACTACTAAGAGAGTTGTGAAATAAAAACATTAAGGGAATTGAACTGAATAAAAACGTCTAAATTCTAAATATAAAAAATGTAGTAAAGGCCTTTCAATTAAAGTATGTTTTATGTTTCTTAAATGTAGAGATTCAAAAGAAGCTCCTCTGCACCCTGCAATTCAGAATTTCTGTATTTGAAGCCTGTTATTTATTTTTCTTACTGTAAGACATTAAGATATTACTTTTCATTGTAGTTCAATCCATAATGGAATATATTTGGAATGTTCTAGAACTGTATTCAATTTCTATCCCTAATGGAATGGAAGAAGACATTTTTATGATTCCTAATGTAATAAAAATATTTCTGTCTTCCACTGGGCATCATAAAATACCCATACTGCCATGTCGATATGACAGCAGTGGCCCTTATCAAGACAATATGCCAGACTCTGTTTTTTCTTTTTTACGACTGTATTCCAACCCCGCACAGAACCGTCATGGGAAACAGCGTATGTCTGTTTTCCCCTTGACAATTGCTCCAGTATAGTATATAGCCATATGCAATACAAACACACAATCTCCAGGGTAGCTTAGCAGAGGCACATAAAAGCAGCAGGCCTTTCATGTCATATGTGCAGTATATTGTCTACTCAGGGTAATTCAGCCTGAAACACACACATGCGTGTGCGAGCACATGCACACACACATAAACACACAAACAGGAGGGGAGCCACATTTATTCATATGGCTCAATGAACAACACAGCTCCCCAGGTAGCAAATAATGTATGTCCATCATGAGAAAACTCACACACGCTCACACGCGCACTCGCACACAAACACACACACACGCGCGCGCGCCTGCACAAACTAACGTCCCTACTCGTTCATCAATTTATGAATGAACATATGCTAATGAATTTCCTTTCCAGGGGCACTCGAGTGGTCCTCAAGTCAGCTTGTCTCTTGGTCTCCCTCTTCCTCTCTGATTTGAGCATGCAATGGTTGCTGATCATGCTGCCGCAGTTCCACAAAAAGCCCATAATCATTGCAATACTCAATCGCTTATTCTGTCATTCAGGGCTGTCTGAATAGTAGCTGCCACATGCAAAACCACACACATGCACACGTACGCGCGCGCACACGCACACGCACACACACACACACACACACACACACACACACACACACACACACACACACACACACACACACACAATCAATTACCAACCACACACACACACACACAAGAACACAAAAGCAAAACGCACACAGATGAATATACATACATTATCACCACTGTACTCTCATACGGTCAACGCTCGCCGCTCGCACACACTCACATGCACATGAGTAAACAAACCCAAACAGACAGTCACGCGTAGTCGCGTACACGCTCATGCGATGGGCTCAGGACTTGCTAGGGTGGAAAAGGGGAACAATTTCATGCCCAAGCGCGTCAGAGAACAGTACACTGCGAACGCGAGCAAAACATTTTTCCACCCAGATAGGTTACAGCTATTACCCTCGCCTCTTTAACCTTGCCGCTTGCCCGCGCACTCTGTTTTGGGATCATCTCGACGAGGCTGTCAATTCAGAGCTAGCGTGTCGTTTGCGGTGGAGGAGAGGGGGGCTAAATTGATGTTAGATCATGAATATGTGTGACTCAAGACACTGATAGCCAGTTAACTATTGTATAGGCCTTTGGCATTCACTGCCACTCTCCTTTTTAAAATCCCTGTTGTATCTTTCTTTCTGTTACATCATTCCCCAATGAGGTCCATATATATATAGTGAAAGTGTACGGTCGGGACTGCTGAATATTTCTCTGGGCTGAGGGGCTATAGATGTACTTTTATGCTCTGTTGAGTTGTGAGAACTTACAGAGAAACCAAGCCAAGTCAATTTGCTGGTGTGGAAAATAGCACAGAAAAGTTTCTTCACAGAGACAATGGTGACAAATTGTCCATCACAGCAAGATGGGGGGGGATGATGTGAAGGGTGGGGTGGGTGCGTTAAATGTGACATCATACACACGTGTGCATGTGTGACACCCTCGCTCCCCTAAACTGCACACAGAACACAAGCCCCTCTTTTGCGATCGCTTGTCCTGCTTTGCCAACGAAAAGGGTGAAAGAGAGAGAGAGAGAGAGAGTCGAGAGAGTGAGTGAGTGAGTGAGTGAGTGAGTGAGTGAGTGAGTGAGTGAGTGAGCGTGCGTGCGTGTGAGTGTAAGAGAGAGAGTAGGCCAACTTCATTTGTATTTACTGCCCATAAGCAACACTGATTTGAAAATGTTTACCGATATCATCATATAACGTTACTATACAACTACTGTATAGCTTAATAGCATGTACGGCAACACAATAAAAAGCCTTCAACAAGAATCCCCCAAGTGTCATTCTAAAGAATGTAATCCCGAATTATATCTACCACGTTCCCAAAACGGTTTGGCCCTTGTGAAACATGGCTTGTGGTTTAAGTTACCATTAAAAGAGTTCTAGTTTGGTTCCAGCTAATGGCCTTAATTAAAGTCAAAGTAGCAGTACTATCAGTGGGCGGGCGCGCTCCATTTCGACATGTCGCCACTCCGACAGTGACTTAGAGGTTAAGGTTAGGGTTAGGGTAAGAGATATAGGGTTAGTGTCGGAATGGAGACATGTCGGAATGGAGAGATGCACTCCTATCAGTGGACACAGCAACACGCATGCATGCATGCAGATGCACGCACGCACGCACACATGCACGCACGCACGCACACACACACACACACACACACACACACACACACACACACACACACACACACACACACACACACACACACACACACACACACACACTCACTCACGCAGTCGCACGCTAGCACACGCACACACACACCTTTAAAACCTCACAGATGACTGATGCAGCATGCATTGTACAGCCTGCATCCAGCTGTCCTCTGTCTGCTAGAGACCCATAAAGGCAATGTGCAAAATGTATCTTTATTCTTTATGGCTTAATCACTCAGCACGGTTCATCAAGCAAGATGAGAGAGAGAGAGAGAGAGCGGGAAGGAGGAATAGACGGATGGTAGAGAGAGAAATGAGAAGCTGCAGAAGCAGTGCCATACAATATGCACGCCTGGACAACCGAGAGCGCACGGACATCAACGACGCTAGCTCTGTGAATTTAATGACCGTATCAATGTGTCTACAAGCTCCAAATCTGAGAATGAGTCCCATCAAACACTCTCACTATGTCTGCTATCCTCTGTATCACTCATTCCACGGAGTATAAGTAAAAACCCCTAAACACACACGCTAAAGCCCATTTCGTATTTCGTTAGGATAGCCGGCATACAACCTCACAATGCTTCGGGATTGTGTGAGCTTGTAGATCTGCTATTCTCTGTCATTCTCGGCGCACGACACCATGGCATAAATTAGGCTTTAAACACATGCTAAGACGCTTAATCATGTACGCATCAACAGAGCATCATTACCGCGCTCTTTATGTCTGGCTGAAAAGAATTAACGGGATTGCGCCCGGCGTGTAGATGCAGGAAAATGAGCCTGGCTGCAAAATGAACCTAATCCTTCACTTCGGCGACAACCTGACTCTCTAAACGCCCTATGACAGATTGTGCTGGCACCCAAAGGGACCCTTTTTTAACATAGGAATTGAGTGAAGTTGTGCTGTTGTTGGGAAGCAGTGAATCGGGGCTACGAACGATGACAGCATCACGCCTTGCCAGTTAGTTAACCTACATTCTCGCTGCGGTTGAGTGTCTCTCTCACTCACTCTGCATTGGCTGTCGTGGTGTGGTTAGTCAGTGGCACTCAGGAGTGAGAAAATAAAACATGTTCTTTGTTATTTTTGTGCTGTGCCTTGGGTTGAATTCTTTGAATAAATCTGTCAGATTCATGTAAACGAGGCCCCACGAGGTGCATATTAGGCTACCGGTATATCAAATGAATGTGCAGCCTACCGTTGACATGGAAACACGCAAACAGATCGCTATATCAACATTATAATCGCCATCCAAAACGATGTCCACCCTCTTTACGCACAAGCTGTATATGTGCAGCTCCCCCCATCCGGAGAGACGCAGCGGCACAGATCCATTCCACAGTAATCGATATAGCAAAGGTCAATGGGGGAAAGCACACAGTTTCGCCCAATCATAATCCATAACCCTGCATGCTGTTGGCTGGCTGTCTACTGTCCCTGATTCATTATTTCATTGACTCGCAGGAAAATATTAACCTATTTTTTAGTAAACGTGGGTCGATATGTCACAAACTACGGCAACAATTAAGGCATTAGCCTACAGCTCAGTGTCTGTGATATGAATTGATACAGGTATACAGATATTTCATATTTAAACCAACTGCAGTTACTTATCAAAGGCGTATTAAATTAACGCCTACCTATAAAACATAAATCTAAAACTATTTAGCCAGCAGTAGCACAGGCTATAAAAGTAAGCTATCCTGTAGGTTATTGCACGCATAATAAATTGCTAGTTCTTCCCCAGAGTATTCTTCAAACCGTGGTGGTCTGCTCTACTCTAGAAGTATCATCACATAGGTGTCCCTCGTGTGCATATATGGCTCTCTGTGTGATTCATGAAGCTTTGTGACACTGTGTTTGCGCAGTATAAACGTGATCCTCCTGCTATGCCTCTCTGACTGAGTGGGACACAAACACCCACTTCATCATCACGGTCAGCGGACATTTTTACGCACGACTGAAAGTCCTTCCGAGATCTCGAGGCCTTTTTTTTGGGAACAGTTAGGACGAGAGTTGTGGATGCTTTCCCGCGGATTCATGACGTGCTGCTTTTTTATCTTCTTCTTTTTTTTTTGACATATTGGTTTTCAACCAGTGGTCTAGGGACCACCAGTGGTCCTTGAGGGGGTCCCAGGTTGTCCCCAGCTAAATGAAGGAGAATTGGTAACCAAATGGACACTTATTGATCTTTAACTCTTGAGAGTGTAAAATTAAACCAAATGGATACTTTCTGTGTGGAGTTTGCATGTTCTCCCCGTGTCTCCAGGTGTAGGTACCCTCACAAAAAACCTGCAGTAATCCTGGTCTCTATACTGCCTCCCCCTGGCCTGATAGATAGATGGCAAAGGAACTGGTTGGAATAATTTGTTCCGTCCACGGTGCTACATCCAGATGGGGAATCTCTCCCCTGTCGGGTGAAAAGAAGCAACTTGGGCTACTCATGCATAGAAGGAAGCATGAGGTCAGTCCGTTGCTTTCCCCAGGTTGGCAGAGGGAGTGTAGCGCCCAGGATTACATTAGATAATTGGCACTGGGTGAAAAATGGGTTACAAAACTGTGGGATAAAAATGTATAGGCCGATATATTGTCAAACATTAAATTACTTAATTTACAAGAAATCTACACAATTAGAGAATATAGAAGCAATGTTATTTTGGTCAACGTTTGCCTGTAGTGTTATCCCTCCTATAGCCTACCAACATCAATATACAGCATGGAATTGTGGACAAAATCTTATCCAACGACAACCAAATATTCTCGAGTCTTGAGTAGGCCTACTTAGAGGATAAATCTCATCAAATGGTGGTCCGTGGCTCAAATGCCAAAGGAACAAATCACTGCTTTAGTGCGCAATGGCGCGACTTCCACCACCACATTTGCTGTCAAGTTGACACAGCTGTGTGAGTCCATTGACACCAGCCCGCTTCAAAGGCTTCAAACGAGACGCTGCGCTGCTGGCTGCTGCTTAGCAGCTCTGACACGGCTGTTATCGCTGGTTTAACCACGCACGGCATTATTACAATACAATAACAGAAAAAAAGATATAGCCTATCTACTAGTATAGTAGGCCTTTTCGCCTAACAGAAAACAGAAAAACATACCAGTAATAGAGCCCAGAGGAACTCTGCGTAATTATAGGGTTTATGTGGTTAAAAAAAAGAAAATGCGTCCAGTCGAGTCGTAGCTAATAGTCGATGTGCAGTCGGTTCAGTTGTAGGAAATAAAGTGTGTTTTGGGTTTGGGAGACGCAAAGAAAATATATGCGCACGGCACAGGCATCCATCTGCACACATTTTTTTTCACCTCCACCACGCACATGCAAACACTGAAGTCTTCTTACCTCGAAGCTGTGGAGGTGTTGACGGCTTGACGATCTCGTCGTATTCCGCAGCGTCTTTTGCTTGCTTGGGGGAGAACGGGAGCGACAGTGGAAGGAAAGGAAGGAGCCAGGTTGGTTCATTTGTCCGCTGCTCACAGTCAGTCAGTGTGAGCGGGCAGGGTTCCCCACCGACGAGGCAGCGCTGGCAAGCGATTGGTCCACGAGTCTCCTCGCGGTCCCTCGCTGCTAGGAGGGGCCAAATGAAGCAGGCCGGGTCCTGAGTTAGGCTACCCTGCTGTGCCCGGCACTGGCAGGCAGCATCATTTGAGGAGCAGAGCCTGGAGCTCACTAGACGCAAAATTTAGAATACTAGCCCCCACTAAACAATTTGAACTAGAAGTAAAAGTTTATACGTATAAAAAATGGTCTACCAGAGGTATAGATATGCAAGTTTTTTAGACGTCTAAACTTAGACTAGACGTCTAATATACGTCTAATAGACGTCTATGTTTATACCTGGGTATAAATTTAGACGTCTAATAGACGTCTATATTTAGACCTAACGGCCGGACGTCTATTAGAAGTCTAAATTTAGACCCAGGTATAAACTTAGACGTCTATTAGACGTATATTAGATGTCTAGTCTAAGTTTAGACGTCTAAAAAACTTGCATATCTATACCTCTGGTAGACCATTTTTATACGTATAAACTTAGACCTCTTGTATAAGTTTAGACGTATATTAGACGTCTAATATACCTCCTTTCCCGTTCAAAGATATGAGCACTGAAATGATGTGCAGTGTGTGGGTTATGGGATGTGCACTGTGCACACAGTATATGAGGGATGGGAAGTAACTTTAACTGGTGCTTACATGTTATGTAGGAGCATCAACGTAAGAAATACC
>NC_137819.1:51660118-51675118 GCF_963921795.1 Nannobrachium achirus | reverse complement strand
TTAATTACAACTATACTCTGTTGACTATTCAGTGGTTTATTGCGACCAAAGGTCGCAGTTTACTATGAGAAACGTCACAGCTTGTCCGTCTGTCTGGATGTACACATTTTTACGGCCTATGGGTTTGCCGCTCTGACATCATGCGCTGATGTCACTGTGATGACAGGGGAACCACTCTAACAGAATGGGTTTGCCGCTCTGACATCACGCTCACTGGCTTCACTGTGATGTTACACTAACAGAATCCCTTTTATGCCCATATATGGAGTTCCCTGATGTCATCAAGATGGCCTGTTAGAGATATCCCTGTGATACACATTGAGGTTTTATGCCCATATATGGAGATATGGAGATCCCTGTGATGCCAGGTGAACAAATCCCTTTTATGCCCATATGGAGATGGATCCCTGAGGTCCACATCCCTGATGTCCACATCACTGTGGCGCGACCTCGCCCAACAGATTTGCCTTTCCACAACGACTCATAATTGAGAGTAGGCCGGTGCAGTCATTGTTTTCAGCACCACGGTCAGCGGCACTTGCTCAGAGAGTGTGAGTGTGAGTGTGAGTGTGAGTGTGAGTGTGTGTGTGTGTGTGCGTGTGCGTGCTTGTGTGCGCACACACACACACGTGTGTGTTGTGTGTGTGTGTGTGTTATGTTTCTACATGGTTTAGCAGTCACAAAAGAGAGAGGGAGAGAGACACAGACAGACAGATGGACAGACAAATACAGAGAGATTGAGAGAGAGAGAGAGAGAGAGAGAGAGAGAGAGAGAGAGAGAGAGAGAGAGAGAGAGAGAGAGAGAGAGAGAGGGGTGGGCGGGAATAGAGGAAGACAGAGGTATACACAAAAGACAGACAGACGTTGCCTAACATTTTACATTAAAAGCTGTCATTTACATGGAAACATTGGCAGATTCTTCTATAGCTTATGCCAAACAGTGATTTTAATCCCAGGTTGGTATGGGAAAACAGCTTATGTGGTAGTGTGTGTTTGCGGGCCAGTATTCCCATCTGGACAAAACAAATTGATCCAAATCCGTCCAGTCAATTGATCCCAATACAGATCTGATAAGCTCTATCCATTGGTTCACCCCCCTTTGGGGTTTGGATGCAGGGAAACTTGCTGATCTGTTGTGTCGTCCTTCTCTAATAAAGCTGTCATCAGCTGCCAATGTGCGCTTTCATGGCGTCTTTCCAAGCCGGCCGAGATCAATAGTGGCTGTCAGGCAGTGGTCCCTCTGCGTAACCAGGCCGTGAGACACATGGTAAGCAGAACGAACAGAGGGAGAGGGAGGCAGGCAGGCAACACTTTCATCCGTTGGGGGGGTTTCTTTTCAACAGGCGGCCTTATAGCGCTGTGCACACTCACCATGGGAGTGGGACCAGATCGTGATGGCAAATGAGAACAGAATGTAATGAAGATAGAGTATAATGAATAATAAAAATAGAACGGAACGGAACAGATACTGTACAGTATAACTGAATAAAAATATTATATATATATATATATATATATATATATATATATATATATATATATCCATCACTTCAACATATCTACAGCCCGGTCATTGCATCATGCATATTTCATCAAACAACGTGCAAGGCCTATGGAACCCATAGCTCATGTGCCTCTGACATCTCCACTAACCAACCAGCGCTGAAACCAGCACCCCTTTCAGGGATGGAAATGTACTGTTGCATGCCAGATGGATGTGAGGGGAATTCCTGTGTGAATAGCAACAGCACTCTTGTGTACACTGGCTCTGGTGCACATTTCCGCATGCAGAATACAGTATGCAACCTAGCCAGAGAGCATGTTGCTTTCAAGTTCATTTAAGGGACGTGCTGGCCATTGGGAAAAGCGGGACAACTCCCGAACGGCCGGTTCATTCTCGGCCGGGCCATTAGGAAAGAATTCAACTGTTTGCACAAAAGTAAAAATTAAACTGTTTGCACAAAAGTAGTGAAAACAGCAGATCTACAAGCACACAACGCCTCGCACCGCGAGGCGTTGTGTGCTTGTAGATCTGCTGTTTTCACTAGTTTAAATCATTTTTTAAATGATAAATACAAAACAAACGTTTTTGGACAGGCCTAATTCATGTAATTGGCCCACTGGCTTGTCACTTGTCATGATCTGAAATGGCAAATCTTTGAGTAGCAGCAGCGCTATAGCGCGCAATGAGGGCCTCTCCAACTCTTTTTCCCAGGCTGAATCAGGGGCCCAGCACGTCCCTGAAAAAATGACCTTGGTGTTTTCAGTGCTGGAGTTGTGCACTGGTGTCCCCCTCTTCTCCTCTGTAGACTAATACTCAAGTTTGGTATTGATTCAGAGCTACAATATGGTCACACGCTGCAGCATGTGTTAAACAGTGAGGAATTGATTGAAGGCGAGACTGTGAATTAGTTTCATCAATATCTTACTCCGCTCGCGGGGGGAGCTCATCCCGAACACAGGAGGGGGGTTAGCACATCTCTGATCGGAAATGGAGACTGATCCATTATTCTCGGTCAGCCTTTCGCACTTCCCTCATCGCCATTCATTTGCCCATGTAATGACCAACGAAAAGGGAAGTGCGCCGAACTGTCAGAATGATTCACCGTCAAATTAATAGGCTTGTTATACATGTCTGGCCTCCGCAGCAACCGAGGGGATTAAAATTACTGATCAGAGACGATCGTGCAGAGATGGATTCCTTGCCAGGGGCCTTTCCCTGATGAATAGTGATGCTGTAAAGTAAGACACTGGAGCCAGTCATTGGTGATTTAACTGGCGTAAGAAGACCACTTCTGGTAACTATGATGTGTGATAGTGCTCCGTGGCTTTCCGTGACTGCATGCTACAATTCCCATAATACAGATTTCTATTTGGTATGCAACCTTTCAAATTTTACTTGGAGGTAGGCAGGGACGTGCAGAGAATGTTAGAGAGGCAGGGGCTGAAATTTGTAAAGGGGCGCTTTTGGTGAAAATATCGAAAATAGCGTTTCTTTCACCATAGTAAAAACGGCATTCATGGTCTGGAGAGGGCACTTTTTACAGACTGATAAAAGGGCAAGGGCTCAAGCCCCCTTTGATGTCTATGTGTGCACGTGCCTGGATTTAGGCCTATGTTCGGTAGCCAAAAGCTAATTTGTGGCAAACAGGGCTCAATATACAATCCAACAAAGCCTATGAATATCAATGACATGCTGGGCATCTAGAATAGTAACAGCTGATAAATGTTTGTCTGGGTAGAAATGTTATTAGGAACATGCACTGCATGTGGTTGGATGTAAAGCGTGTCACCACCACTTTGTAGAGCACAACTGCAGAAGGCTGGACTTCAAAATGTAGCAGTCCATTACTTAGTGCACGAATTTGGAAAACAAGCTCTATCTGTGAGCCTATACAAGACAACATTAACATTCATCACTTATTAATAATTACGAATAAGTACCTGCAAAACAAGCCTATACGTGTACATACTGTATAAGCTGGCTGTACGTGAGTGCAGAGACTAGAGAGGCCGTCTAGTAATCAGAAGGTTGACGGTTTGCCCCCCAGCCTGCCCAGAATAAGTGTCCCTGAGCAAGACACTTAACCCCTTCTGCTCCAAAATACCAATACCTTTGTGTGCACGGGATAATGTCTCTTGAGCCGTGATTCAAGACTCCACCAAGCATCAAGTTTGATGTCAATCGTCCCATGTGTGCCCATGACCATGCGATCTGTGGCTCTGTGGCTCTGTATCTGTCAGTCAATGTCCCTTTTATGCCCATATATGGAGATCGCTGATGTCATCAGTATATTCCCATATATGGGCATGCCCCCTTTTGTGCCCATATATGGAGCTGGCTGATTTGTTTGCAGCTGATGCCTTTGAGACACATTGAGGTTAGACAACACACTCCATATTGGGGCGTTGCTGCATTGGGAACTCCATGGTTATGGCTGAATCAGAGGGATGTCAGAGGAATGTCAGAGGAATGTCAGAGGTCCCCACCCCCCCCGTTAGCCAGATAGCTAGATGGATGGATGGATGGATGGATGGATAGATAGATAGATACTGTGTAGATAGATAGATAGATAGATAGATAGATAGATAGATAGATAGATAGATAGATAGATAGATAGATAGATAGATAGATAGATAGATAGAGTAGATAGATAGATAGATGTATAGATACTATAGTATACACATTAGGTGTGCTGTGGGTGTGATCTTTCAGGCTATAATGTCTGAAATCAAGCATAAAAACACATCACAGGCTGTAAAAGAAGAGTACAGTGCACATGGGAAAAAAAGGAAACGTTAGATCCCCACCACTGCCTCAGGCTAGACTGGCAATGCAAAAACTGCAATGCAAAAGGCACACGCGCGCACGTCTGTGGACTGCGGAGGCATACTGAGTAGGACGTCAGCGTTGGGAAAAATGTGTGCCATGTCTTCAATTTCAGATGTCCCCTCAGGGGCATTGGTGCGAAACCTGGCCTATTACTCAGCAGGATACAGTATCTGCGTGAAAGGACTGGGGCTTGTGGTTCAGCCAAACATCTCCATCATGCTCAGCCAAGCAACCGAGCAATCACATTGTGAAGTTCACATGCGGGGCGACACAGCGGTGGTGGGACTCATCATCACTCACACAGCGATGAATCCGTGTGTACAGGCAGGCAGCGGAATGATTGGATGCCTAGTGTAAAGTAAACAACCTCTGCATTCATGTAAATAAAAGAGAGGAGATGACTGTGGACGTTAGGCGGACCCGCACCACTCACCTCACCAGCCTCACTGGCAGCACGTCCTCTCTCCCTTCCGCAGGTGTGTGGCGAAGAGCATCCTCACTTCCTTCTACAGGTCGTTGAAAGTATCCTCACTTCTGTGTCCAGGGGCGTCACAAGGGGTAGGAAAGTGGGACTGAGTTACTAAGGTGTTGGAGGGGCCTTAATTATTTTATACTTTAGCTATTGAAAAATAGCAGATATACAAGCTCACAGCGCGGCACCGAGTGCCGCGCTGCGAGCTTGTAGATCTGCTATTTTTGAAAAGTCGTGAAAATGTGTGCAAATCTTTGAATATATGTATTTTTTAAGCGAACATTTGTAACTCAAATTTTGCTTCTGGGGGGTCCCTGGAACTAAATATTTTTGAGATGGGGGTCCGTGGCCAAATACATACCATTTTGGGGGTCCTTCACATGAAAAGGTTTGAGCTCCACTGACATCGAAACATAGGTTTTTCAAAAAAACCTTAGAAGGATTTGAAATATTCAAAGATTGTCATGATTTTTACAAAATAGCAGATCTACAAGCTCGCAGCGCTGTGAGCTTGTATATATCTGCTATTTTTCAATAGTTAAAGCACAGGGGCCCCACAGTGAATCCTTGTACCCAGGGCCCAGAATTTGGTGCGACACCCCTGTCTGTGTCATATGGTAACTGGTCTGCCGCAGACAGACAGACAGACAGAAATACACTACAGCAAGTGGTAAAGTCTGCACAGAAGATCATTGGCAGCAGTCACCGTCAGTGATGTCTAAAAAGCAACACATCACTGCGCGACAAGTTGTGAGCTTGGAGGTCTGCTATTTTCAATATTTTCACCTAAAAGGCCCTTTTAGATATTTCGGCCCCTGCCTCTCTAACATTCTCTGCACGTCCCTGGCCCTGAGGGGTTGTGTTGAGAGGCAGAAGTGCAGAGGTGTATGGACTCCAGAGATGCACTGAGCTACTGTAGACACCTCTGTTCAATGATGTGGGCGTGTCTCTCCACCCTCTGCATGGGAAAGACAAAAGGCTCCAATCCCAATAGCTGAAATAAATACTTTCTGATTGAGGAGCCTGCAGGGGCACACTGCCAATCCTGGGAAGAGGAGGGCGACATTGCACCTTTACCATAGAGATGCATTACATAAAGCAAGGTGCTGGCAGCAAAATAAAAAAAATAAATGCTTACTGCGGACACAGACCCTCTCTCTGCTGAACAGGCCTGAGTGCCCGTTTATGTTGTTGTTGTTGCTGTTGTATTTACTGTAACTGTTGTATTGTCGTCTCCCAAGTACAGTACTGTGGAATTCCTTAACTTCAATGTGTAACTTAATATGTTTTTTCTTTTCAATATTTTCTTAGAGGCTGTAGGCCTATGTAAATACTGGATAGTCTAATACTCAGGGGCGTCACACCAAATTCTGGGCCCTGGGTACAAGGTTTCACTGCGGGCCCCCCATGCGCACCAAGTGCCCCGCACTGCAAGCTTGTGTATCTGCTATTTTTTAAAAATTGTGAAAATGTATCCCCAAGATGATATGTATTTGGCCACGGACCCCGATCTCAAAATATTTAGTTCCAGGGACCCCCAGAAGCCAAATTTTAGTTAGAAATGTTCGCTTAAAAAATACATATATTCAAAGATTTTCACACATTTTCACAACTTTTCAAAAATAGCAGATCTACAAGCTCGCAGCGCGGCACTCGGTGCCGCGCTGTGAGCTTGTATATCTGCTATTTTTCAATAGATAAAGTTATTAGGGCCCCTCCACCTTGGGCCCCAGTAACTCAGTCCCACTATCCTACCCCTTGTGACGCCCCTGCTAATATTGTATGTATTAATTCAGTGTAGTGTATGACATTTTGTGTCTGTAACTGTGTGGGTGTATAGTGATGTTTTTCATCTCAACAGCACTAATAAAGGCAGGCAATACATAATAATAAAGGTCAGCAGCAGCCTGCTTGGGAAGGGATGGAGCAAATAGCAATTAAATCCCTTACTTGAACGAACATCAGTTAGTGGGTCATGACCTTTCATAGCATATGTTTGCAGTATTGTAAGATTTTGGTGGAAGGTTATTTGCATTCTTAAATGTATATGCGTGGATGTCAAAAGCAGTTATGTTATGAATATTCTTATTGGCATGGATGCTCTCTCTCTCTCTCTCTCTCTCTCTCTCTCTCTCTCTCTCTCTCTTAAATTGCCCAATGCATTAAGATCAAAGCACAATCTCATAATTATAGACCGAACTCCTAACTGTTTCAGAATCTTGCTGGCCTTGGCCATAAAACTGACCCTAACCAAACCACCAACACCGACCCCTTATAAATTTAATGTGATTTAGGCACGAGATAATATACAGGCTTGTACGTTTTATAGTTATTTCTACATCAAACTAACAAATTGGACACTTTTACTGCGGTAATCAATTAGCATGTTGCCTTGTGTTTAATAATTAAGACTGATTGACTCCAGTCCTGTCATTATGCACTTCACCAAAATAAGGTGTCTGGCGCCACTGTGTGGTATAATAGGAAATTACATGAGGCTGCTTTAAGTTTAGGAATAAGGCTTAATCAATTAGGAAAGGTTTAATTTGTGAGAAATATGCTAATAATATCAAACAATTAACTACAGCAGGACTGTAGACCCTAAAAAAAATAGAAGAAAATGGTTCAGAAACTGGTTTGTGTCGGCAAGAGTTAATTTGTCTAGTATGCTAGGCTAAAACACACTGGCCTGAACACAAATTGTTAACTGCAATGAGCTATTTTCCGGGGAATTGCTCTTTTAAAAGTGCGTTGCTCCTTCCACCGAAGTTTAATAATGAAACTCGGGGAGGTGAATGAGTGTGACTATTTTGAGATCACACATCGCCGTTTCCTGGAGCGGTTCCTGAGGGAGGGCCAATAAAGCCATGGGAAAGTTTCCCCCAATTTTTCCGTTTACAGGCAAACAGTTGGATACAAGCACAAGACCACCACGGAGCTCTAGAGCACTGAGACACTTTCAACAAGGAGACAGCCCCGATTTTACTACAGACAGGTACGTATGTCCACCTATATACGAATTTATTATGATTATGATTATGATTAGGGTAATAATCATAATAATAATAATGTATATTCTGTGTTAGTAGTAGCTATAGATTCAGGCTGTTTCTACATCAAATGCTTGTTTTAGATGTCATGACTGAGTAATAAGAACATTTACAGATACAATAGGCCTACATTAATACTTATGGATGAAGTTTAGGCTAAATTACTTAGGCTAGACACCTACTGATTGATTGATTGATTGATTGATTGATTGATTGATTGATTGATTGATTGATTGATTGATTGAATACTTTTAGAAGTTTGCATAGAAAAGGATACAGGAGAGTATAGGCTATACAGTTCACTGGTACAAGGTCAACTAAAAGGATATAGGCTAAACACCACAAGAAAGCTTTTGGTCTAGTTTAAATTGGGGTCCCTTTTTTCTCAGTTCATACAAGAACTGACATATTGTTTAATATGAAGTCTGTTTTGAATCAATGTGATGATTGAAGAGAGCACTGAAATTAGGTTGTGAACTTCACAATGTGAAGACTAGGCTATAGTAGAAGATTTAACTGTGACTTTGTGCTATATCCCTAATAGCCTAATTACCAAACTGAATTATCAGTTCAGGGTAAATAGTTTTCTTGTGTTGGATGGCATTATAGTGTAGTCAGTGTATAAGTGTTAAATGTTAAACTATCTGAGGGGATGTAGCCTAATGCTTCTCAGAGGGGATGAAATAACAGACAAACATAGTTCAAACATACAGAAGCCAAGGGGTTCCCACAGGATGTTTATGCACGTGTGTGTGTGTGTGTGTGTGTGTGTGTGTGTGTGTGTGTGTGTGTGTGTGTGTGTGTGCGTGCGTGCGTGCGTGCGTGCGTGCGTGCGTGTGTGTGACTATACAACATGTATTTGCTTCCTCCTGATAAGGGACCCTGTTATGCATCATCAATGATCATGCAGGAACTTATGAGTAATAGTCCCAATCCCAATATCAATGACGTACTAGTCCTTGCCTGTTCGAACATTATGTGCTCCGAATTAGAGGTCTTCTACGTTTTCAGGCCAAGGACCCCTTAGCAGAGAGGGAGATAAAGCAGAGACCCCCCCCCACACACACATATTCTATAAAATTGTGTTGCAGATTTTAATCGATTGTATAGATTCATAGACTTGTTTGACAGCGCTGTCATTAGTCGGATTTGTGTTAATGTGTTTTTTCGTCAATACTTTTTTTTTTTTACCTCTACACCAAACCTATTTGCCCAAAATAGCCGATATACAAGCTTTCAACGCCTGAGAGCTTGTAGATCTGCTATTTTTGGCCAAAGTTCTCCTCAGCAGAATAGGGATAAAAGAATCACATGAAGATTTGGCAGCCCCCTTGTAGTAACTCTGAGGACCCCCGGACCCCCTGATGAAGACCCCTGCTATAAAGTGTTTGTTCAACAGGGGTAACAGGGGTCTACCCATCTCTCCAGCTCTTTAGCAAACAGAAAATGCATTGCCAGGTCGGGATAATAATTTGATCCAACCAGGGGGCACATCTCATATAGGATACACTACAGAATAAACAAGTGTAACTGGAACACACAAAAACAGCAGACAAAATTGGAACTATCCTGGCAGTGCACGTGCAATTAGGACTAGAGAATCTACTATGGAGGAGTGGGTGTCATAGGTCAGAAAGACAGCTTTTGGTCAATCTGGATCTCTGTTAAAGTAGTGGGGAAGTGGAACACACAATAAAACTCAGGGTGTGTCACCTTTACCACCAATATGATTGCCTTGCTTTTTCCCCCGATGTCTTTTTGTTTATCACACATTGATAGACTGTCATACATACAGTATATTGTTTGTTTGTTTTTTCTTTGTGTTTGAGGTTTTGAGGTCGTTTAGCTGTGCAAATCTCCTGCTATAGCGAAGATAGAGTCCAGACCAGAGTGCAATTACTTTTAATTGTATTCTGTAGTAATGAAAAATGAATAAAAAGAAATACCCTTTTTCATGTCTCCCATTAGCGGCACTTCCATTGCACTCGCAATTGGTGTTATTGAGATCTTGGGATGTGGTGCTTGGGACCCACCCTGATAATGTGTAGGGTCTCAGCATGAGCTCATGGAAGAAATAATAAGGGCCCGGCCCGCTAATCACACAAGCCAGCTACACATGTTCTCAAATTAAAGAAAGCAGACCATTATACCATAAAGGTTCTTGGAAACTTGTCATCCATCCATTGTGCATACATCAAGTGTTAATTATGTGTCAGTAAAAAAAGTCTTATAGAGGAAAACATTTACGCTGATTGGACGGTTTATATGTTATTTGCACGACTGTTTTCTGTAACTGATTAGCTACTTATAATGACATTGTACAGTTTACACTTTACAGTCTCTATAAATGGCCTTTTCTTGGAGCGCACATTTGTGTATATCGTCACTGTCGGGCAGAAACCTTGTATCTACAAGTTTCAAACGTGTACTTTTTCGTTAAGTAAACCCCTGCTTCATCGTACAAGACTGTCGCACAAAACTAGTGAAAACAGCCGATCATTTTTAATGATAAATACAAAATGAAGCGTTTTGGACATACAAGGTTTCCACCCGACAACGACGATATGCACAAGGAGATGTATGTGTGTGTGTGTGTGTGTGTGTGTGTGTGTGTGTGTGTGTGTGTGTGTGTGTGTGTGTGTGTGTGTGTGTGTTTGTGTGTGTGTACAGTGTGCAGTGCAACTTGGCCTAAATTCACCTTGTTCTCTCTCTAATTTCATCCTCTGCTCTCTTCATCTCAGGACCAGAGGATGTCCAGGGCTGACTGGTCCTTCCTCGAGCATCTGCTGGAGGAGGGCCAGGAGTACTCGACGGGCGTGGGCCGAGTCTGGCTCACCGTTCTCTTCCTGTTCCGCATGCTGGTGCTGGGCACCGCCGCCGAGTCCGCCTGGGACGACGAGCAAGCCGACTTTGTGTGCAACACGCGCCAGCCCGGCTGCACGGCGGTCTGCTACGACCGGGCCTTCCCAATCTCGCACTTCCGCTACTTCGTCCTCCAGGTCATCTTTGTCTCCACTCCCACCATCTTCTACTTTGGATACGTGGCCGTGAGGGCAGCAAAGGACAAGAGGGAGGAGGAAGAAGGGGGCAAGGTGGACGACGGGGAGGGAGGCACGAGGAGGGAGATCCCGAATGACACTGAGGTGAAGAAAGTGAGCGTGATAGAGGGAGTGGATAAGATCAAAGGAGGGACGGCTAGGAAGGATATTTCCGATGCTCCTAAGCTGAAGGGCAGGCTGCTGTGCGCGTACGCGGTCAGCATCCTCGTCAAAGTCCTCCTGGAATCTGGCTTCATCGCGGGGCTGTGGATCCTCTACGGCGGCTTCTTCATCAAGGCCAGCTTCCAGTGCGTAGGGGATCCCTGCCCCCACACGGTGGACTGCTTTGTGTCTCGGCCCACGGAGAAGACCATCTTCACCATTTACACGCAGGTCATCGCGGCCATCTCCCTGCTCCTCAACCTCATTGAGCTTCTGCACCTCCTCCAGCTGGCCATCTCCCACCGGTTGGAGAAGCGATACCGCGCCTCAGGTCAGGCTGTCCCAACTCGGGTCAAGCGGGTGTCCGGCCAGCTGGAGGCTCCTGGACTGCAGATGGAGCTGGTGCCATCTTTCCAGGAGAGGAGTCGCCTCCACTTGCCCACGGAGGTTGAAGGCACGGGCTACCCCAAGCACTGCGAGAGCTATGTGGACTTGGAGGCTGAGAGGACATGGGATTCTAGGGAGGCGGTTAATGACCTGCTGCCCAGTTACCTGTCCTGCATGGGGGGTATGGGCTCTGGACATTCCCCCAGGAACCACCATAAGAAACATGCACACCAGACCCATGGGAAACATAGTCAAACCAACGGGAAACATAGTAAGGGCGCCCATAAAGGACACTCAAAGCAGAAGCATTATGTATGACAGGAATGGATAGGATTATGATGACCAAGGGAGCTTTGTCTAGCAGCGCAGTCTGCCATTTTAAAACATTGCCGAGCGTTAGACACTTGACGAGTGCATGATGAGAGCTCAAGACGACGACAAACAACTATTGCACTGTGAAGAGAATGCCTCAGAGGGAGGGACGTTCAAATGGTGCTTTAACAGATAAGTGGATCTATTCAAATCCAAACACTTTAAGAACAGTCCTGGAAGGAGATGGGGGGAGGGGGGTAAACTAAGAAAATATGAATCTGAGACTATGAGACAGGATGATATGGCAATATTATTCCTCTAGATTACATGGAATGGTTTATAGACCTAAATGTAGGCCTAACAGTGGAAAAACACTGTGATTGCCTCTGTCCGGTGAAGACCAAGAGGCTAAAATAGCCTCTGTAAGCATGACATGTTCCCCTGAGGATAATACTGTGGACCCTTGGAGGCCGCCTCTCTCTCTCCCCCTAGCTCTGCTCTGGACTGTGGAATGTACTGGGACCCATTCCCCAGGGATTGGTGTTGGTCGTGTGCAAGCAGCCATGTACAGTATGTGAGTGTGCATGTGCATGCACAGATGGGCATGCACAAATGTGCGCACGCACACACGCACGCACGCACGCACACATACACACACACTGCTTTTTTATCAAGCAAATGCCGCAAACATAATACTACATGGAAGCACATGGCATCAAATAATTATTACAAGGTTTACACAAGTTAAGTTATGAATGTAGAACGGATAAAAACCTATTTACTGTATGCAGTCATGAGGGCTTGCATTTCCCCATAGATTGACATTCATTCAACTGTGTGCAAAAACACACTCACTCTCTTACACAAACAGAGTTAGGGGTGAGGGGTCATGGAAACAGGGATGAGAGGGGGAGCAAAACAACGACTGTAATGGACTGATGCATTATAAAGGTTTGATAGCATTGCTGTCGGGAGGAAACCTTGTATCTCCATCAACTCTCAATGTCGCTGTTTGTGTTTTTTAAATGAATGGCCTTCATTGTTGTACAACTGTGTTTAAAAAAACTGGCAAAAATAGCCTATCTACTAGCTGTGAGCTTATTGCTTATATGCTATTTACAAAACATTTTGAAAGAAAATGTTAAAGTATGAGTGAAAGGTATTAAAAAAGTGCTTGTGACTAAATGATAACTACCATTTGAACACAGGATCCTTTTTCCATTTCCTGAAAAGAGATTTGGTGTTGGACATACAAGGTTTCCACCCAAAAGCGATGATATGAGAGAACACTGAAACTGAAAAGAGATTGAGAGAGATCAGAATGGAGGTGATGATTTTGAAAGAAGTGCTCGACCTTCATCAATTTAGGATAAATAGATTTTTTTTGCGGTACTGCTGAAAACAAAAGAGATGAAGTTCAGTTAAAAGCACTTCATGGAAAAAAATCGCTATGTTTGTAAAAACAGTATTTATTGTAGCCTATACTTTCATATTTATTCCATTTGTGGACAATAAATGTCTGTATGTAATTTAATAATGGTCTATGATTGGTTTATTAATGCACAGAGCTGAATTACCCTTTGCTACAATCAGACCCCAATAATACTTATTATCTGTGTTGCTTAATCTGCCTGTATGGATTGGCCTCTGTTGTAAGAACACTTGATGAATCTTTCCACAACAGTCTAGTACTCAATATTGATCATGTTTTTTTAAGGGATTTAATCTGAAGCCATTCATCTTTTTACATTCTTTCACAAATTACCTATTTTACATTTTGTTGTGTGACAATGTGATGGAAAAGTAGTGAAAATGTCCGGTCTACTAAACCGAAACTTAACAAAAAGTGTTGTGAGCCGTATTTGCTTCGCTTTGAACATTTTCACCTCTAAAACATGTCCAAAATAGAGACGCAATGTTGGAAGTGGTTAAAGGACAACTTTGTTTTTTTACAACAAGGGTTAATATTTTAGATTGTAATTAAAGAATATAAAAGATGAGTGTTATTAATTATTTCATTTACTTCTTTCTATTGTTTTAGAGATTCTTATTTCAGTGGTTGGGGGCATGCGTACAAGTGGCTAAATATGTCATTTTACACGGAATAAGCCCATTCCCAAGATACAACGAAACCTTTCATGGTTGGATGTGACTTATGGGGGCTAGAAGTGTTACAGTAAATAGCAATAAAGAAACTGCTGGCTTATTGTGTCTAAAAAGACATATTTAGCCACTTGTACGCATGCCCCCATGCGTACGTATGCCCTACATTTTAGCACGGTAAACGCGGTAAAACAATAGAAAGAAGCAAATGAAAACATTTTAACACTCGCTTTTTCTTTTCTCTAATTACAATCTAAAATATGAACCCTTGTTGTAAAAAAACAAAGTTGTCCTTTAAGCCTGTTTGTATGTGATATTATCATTATATTTTGGTATTTAATTTTGTGTGGGTGGAATAATATATACAGTACAGTGTCAGTGAAGATACACAGGGTATATGTTTCTTGTTATCTAAATGCTGTCATTGTGGAACCACTGAAGGGGTAGACCAAGGGGAATAACAGAATAATAAATGTATGGAGTCTTCCAGCGTATCCTGAGATTGGCCTCCTCAGGAAGAAAATGGAGGGAAATAACTATGATTTAATGGTTGCTCCTAGAGCCAAAGGGAAAAGGCATAATTTATGTGCCAGTAAATTAAGGTGATATAAAGAGGAAAACAGAGCCAGACAGAGCGATATAACAGTTTGGCAAATATGTCTGCCATCATTTTGAAATCTTTGTGCATTGTTGTGTTGTGAGCTTGTAGATCTGCTATTTGTTTACATTTTTGAATAGGTCTTATGTGGTCAAATAAAATGATCAGTTGTATCTTATATTTACTGTACTTGTTTTCTAGTTCAATATATAATTCAAGTTGTATAATTCATTGTTGTATCAATCGAAAAGCGGTTTATTTTAATGGATTGTTTGCTTAAAGGAGCTATAGTCAACTTTTTCATTGTAGGGCCGACACTTTGTTTACATCCTAGTCTATAGACTCCTAGTCTATAGACTAGAATGTAAACAAAGTGTCGGTCTGACAATGGCCAAAATGATTATTTTATCATTATTTTACGCTTGTTGTGGTCATTTTTGAATAGAAACAAATAATATGAAGCTTATTTTTTTTATAAAATATTTTCGAAACATTTTTATTTTAGCATCCGTTTTTCAAGAAAAAGTTGACTATAGCTCCTTTAA
>NC_137819.1:51510118-51655118 GCF_963921795.1 Nannobrachium achirus | reverse complement strand
AAGATGGTCTAACACACGTTTGCCCTAAACGGTAATATATCGTTATTATGGAAGCGTTCAGATGACGGCTACAACTCAACTAGACTATATAGTGAAATTGGCTCTTAAAATTACTTTAGTCCAATATTTGAAAACCAGGTGTGGATATTAAAGCTGTTTTTTTAATCAACAAGTATGGAATAATGGATTAAATGTAATCAGCTACAATCGGTCTATAGACAGACTGACGATAGACGGTTCAAATGAGGGCTAAACATAACCATTGGGCTAAATGACGGCTAGTGTTTACTGGGACTACTACTACTACTACTACTACTAAAAATAATAATAATAAAAGAAAATAAATACAAATGTGATTGAAATTAAGTATTAGAAGAACAATAACAGTCACCAGAAAAAAGGATGTGTGTTTTAAGTCAATCTAACATGATTAAAACGAGTTTATATGAAATCAAATATAATGTAAAATATGTAAATATTTAATCAAGCAACTTAAAACGTGTCTGGGATGCTCACAAAAGCCAGAGTACATGTTAAGGATCCAAAACATCCTTAACATGTGAAATATCCCTTTAATGAGAAAGGGTTTAACAATAAACCAGAGCACACTAGGTTTGTTGCAGTTTGGAGTTAAGGTCAGAGTGGCTGCATTGGTTTATGTGAAAGCACCCAATACATGCTTTTACGCACACGCACACAGCTGCACTGTAGCTCTTACATTATACAGTGCTTCACAGCCCACCAAGAGACAACGTTGCCTCTAGGATTCTGTGTGCACTGTTGGTTTAAGGGCAGTTTGTTGTGGCCGTAAACAACCTTTCCTCAAAGATATGTGACAGGGTCTACTACTAGGCTCTGGGGGGGTCCTGTGCCAGTGGTTATATTGTATATTCCACGCCAGACTGGGCTGCTAAATTGAGTTTCCTGTCAGCTCTACTACTGAAAGCCCGCTGCAACCAACTCCACATGTAAGTCAGAACACACACACACACACACACACACACACACACACACACACACACACACACACACACACACACACACACACACACACACACACACACACACACAAATCAAATCAAATCAAATGTTATTTATATAGCACGTTTACAAACAGTCGAGCTGAACCAAAGTGCTGTACAGATTAAAACAAAAACAATGCAAGCAGAAAATAAACAGTTTAAACCAACCACACACACACACACACACACACACAAACTGTTGATGAATTCAATACATAGGACCACAACTGAAACAAGTCCCCGGTGTCTGACACCAGGACTTTTTTTGTGTAATCTTTTAGCCAAAGTGTGTGTGTGTGTGTGTGTGTGTGTGTGTGTGTGTGTGTGTGTGTGTGTGTGTGTGTGTGTGTGTGTGTGTGTGTGTGTGTGTGTGTGTGTGTGACACGTGTGTGTGTGTGTGTGTGTGTGTGTGTGTGTGTGTGTGTGTGTGTGTGTGTGTGTGTGTGTGTCTGTCTGTGTGTGTGTGTGTGTGTGTGTGTGTGTGTGTGTGTGTGTGTGTGTGTGTGTGTGTGTGTGTGTGTGTGTGTGTGTGTGTGTGTGTGTGTGTGTGTGTGTGTGCGCGCGCGTCTGTCCACAGCTAATATCGGACACCACTGGACTGATCGGTGTCAAACGTATACACTCCTAGTAGGCCAATCTTTTTTTTTATATCAGCTCATCAAACAGGGTTTCTTTATTCCATAAAGGTTGCCTGTAATTGGCTTCACACATTTGTGGAAGGGGCCTATTTCTTGCAACATCCAATAAACCCCAAATTGGAATTGCATGTTGAAGGGTCTCTGTATGGCTCACCATCTGAAGCCCTTTCATTTCTGCCCACAAACATGAAAGACCACCATCTGTCATACAACATCTATTCCCTCCTCATCTTCCTTGTGTCCTGATGGCTGCACCCCACCACTGACAAAGGCCTGGGTAAGCAACCCAGCTTGGCCGAGACCTGCGCTCTAAGAAGTGTCCTTTTCTATATAGTTGAATGAATTTACTGTGTGTGTGTGTGTGTGTGTGTGTGTGTGTGTGTGTGTGTGTGTGTGTGTGTGTGTGTGTGTGTGTGTGTGTGTGTGTGTGTTTTTTACAATAACCACTTGAACCCCATCCCACATTTGCAGAATATAGCAGTTCTACAAGCTCACAATCTGTTTGTGTTGTGAGCTTGTAGATCAGCTATTTTCAGCAAAGAGATTTGGTGTAGAGAGAAAAAGAGCAAGGTATTGTTTAAGTGGTTAAATAATGTGAAAATACAATTAGAATGGATCCAACATACAAACGAAAAACATGAATTTACACAACGCTGATGATATGCTGTTGAACAAGTCTATGGAGCGATCTATGAAGAAAAAGTTTAATCTGCGAGGTGGGAGGTCTGAGTGGGAGGTCCCTGCTTCAGCTAAGGGGTCCTTGGCCTGAAAAAGACCCCTGCTTTAGAGTGCAGAGCTCCGGCTTCTCAGTACTATGGTTGAATACACCACTGAAAGTAATAATACTATTATGCAAGGCACCACCTCTAACACTGCAGGACAGAGACACAAACACAAGTGGATGATGAGGCTTACATGTAAAATAGCAGACCAGGAAGTAAGAGTTGATAAGATTTGTATCTGTATCTGGATGTGTTTGAGGAATGTTGCAGAGGAGACCAAATTTGCCGTGAGGCAGAATCCTTGTAACTCCATGTTTAATCGCACTATTACTTAAAATGCCCTATTCTATACTTCAACATATCGTTGTTGTCGGGTGGAAACCTTGTATGTCCAAAGCCGTTCGTTATTTGCTTATGTGCTGCGTATTTATCGTTTAAAAAATGAACTAAACTAGTGAAAACAGCCGAAGCACACAACGCCTCACACCGCAAGGCGTTCTGTGCTTGTAGATCTGCTGTTTTCACTACTTTTGTGCGACGGCCTCGTATGATGAAGCAGGGCTTTACTTTGCGAGAAAAAATACAAATTTGAAAATTGGAGATACAAGGTTTCTGCCCGACAGTGAAGATATAGTGTCACAGAAATGTACCACTTTTTGATACATTTGGAAAAAGTTGATGTGCTCAAAATAGGGATGCCATGTTAAGTGTTTAAGTCTGTCCGTGTGTTTTAGAAATATTTAACAAATGGAAAGTATTACCAAGAGCTTGTAACTTTGATTGAATACTTTATTAGCAGTTCGCATAGGAAAAGTACAAGACAATACAGTTTTTTTAACCCAAGAAAGCACCATGGCCTGTTTACATTGGGGTCCTTTGGATTCATGTCAACTATTTACATTGGAGCCACTGAAAAGTAATGGCTTTGCACATACAAGGTTTCCACCCAATATGCTGTAAAAAAAAAAAAAAAACTTTTGATTAAAGAAAGGGCAGTAATATCTGTGTATGGTACGTGTGTGTCTGAGCATAGACTAAGCTGTAGCCAATGTTGCAACACACGACTGTTTCCATATCCATAACAATCTATGACAATAATATTGTTATGGATCATGTTCTGCGCCCACATTCCCTCATTCAGGCACACTTTCCTACTCGACAAAACAAGGCGAAAGCTTTGACCAGCTCCTAAATTTAAACTTTGGGCAGGAAGTGGGTCCATATCTCTTTCCTGTTCCGCTATTGTTTTCCCCCAGGGATTGGTCGGTTGGGATTGTTCACCCTGACAATGGGGCTCTTGCAGTGGGTATTGTTGCATTGTTTGGGTTGGCTCCCCTGTGTCTTGCTGACCTGAAGTCAGGGCCACCCCATCAAAGTCCCGTGTTGATAAATGGGCAAGAGACCCGGCTGTGTGGCAGCAGTCAATCAGAGGAAGTGGTGGACAGTTACCAAGTACTGTAATTAAGTACATTTCTTTGAGTATCTGTGCTCGAACTCCGTGTTGATACTTGACTACGACTTTCACTTCACTCCACTCCATTTCAAAGACAAATAATTTATTTTTGACTCCACTACATTTGTAGGAAGGGAAAAAGGTACATTACAGAGACATCTCTATACTGTATATGGGCATCAAACAAAGGGACAAGGACTGACAGATACAGAGATCTCCATATTAGGCATATCAGCATGCCAATATGGGCATATACGATCAGAGATCTCCATATTAGGCATATCAGCATGCCAATATGGGCATATATGATCAGAGATCTCCATGTATGGGCATAAAAGTGACATGGACTGACAGATACAGAGATCTCCATATATCAGTCAGATGCCATTTATGGTAGACAGAGTTGTGTGTGCGTGCGTGCGTGCGTGCGTGCGTGCGTGCGTGCGTGCGTGCGTGCGTGCCTCTGTCTGTGCATGTGTGTTTGCATGGAAGGGAGACCACCCTTTGGCCATGGGGAGGTATTATGAGGCGTATGGTCTTCAGGCAGGGCTATATGACGTGGCTGATCATATAGCTGTCACATGAAAGCATTTTCCCATTGGCTTCCTCGCCAGTGCATGCGGATGTTTAGGCTATTTCTATAGAATGTGCACACGTTTTCAACAGCAGTCAGGTGTGTGTGTGTGTGTGTGTGTGTGTGTGTGTGTGTGTGTGTGTGTGTGTGTGTGTGTGTGTGTGTGTGTGTGTGTGTGTGTGTGTGTGTGTGTGTGTGTGTGTGTGTGTGTTGGGGATGCAGTACCCTTCCAGGCTCAGGCAGGCGGCTCCATTGTTCCTGAGGCTGAGGGGAACCAGCGTCTCCGGCCCCTCCATGCAGGATGTCAGATAGGACCGCCTGTACAGGGGCGTCACAAGGGGGGGGGGGGGGAGTTGGACTGAGTTACTAGGGCCCAAGGTGGAGGGGCTTCTAACTAACTGACTGGAGCTCCTAACTAACTGACAGGCGAGTCAGTAGGATACAACAGCAGTGACAACTTAGGGGGGGAGGGGGAGAGTTGGACTGAGTTACTAGGGCCCAAGGTGGAGGGGCTTGGAATTATTTTATACTTTAGCTATTGAAAAATAGCTGATATACAAGCTCACAGCACGGCACCGAGTGCCGCGCTGCGAGCTTGTAGATCTGCTATTTTTGAAAAGTCGTGAAAATGCGTGCACATCTTTGAATATATGTATTTATTAAGCAGACGTTTGTAACTCAAAATTTGCTTCTGGGGGGGTCCCTGGAACTAAATATTTTGAGATGGGGGTCTGTGGCCAAATACATATAATTTGGTGGGTGGTTCACATGAAAAAGTTTGAGCACCGCTGACATAGAAACAAGGATTTGAAATATTCAAAAAGCAGATCTACAAGCTCGCAGCGCGGCACTCGGTGCCGCACCGTGAGCTTGTATATCTGCTATTTTTCAATAGTTAAAGCACAAAATAATGTGTGATGAAGAACATCCATGGGGGGCCCGCAGTCAATCCTTGTACCCAGGACCCAGAAATTGGTGCGACACCCCTGCGCCTGTGAAATAACAGCCAGCATCACCCGGCCAGTCCCATTATCCTCCATCATCCTAGGAGAACAATGGAGCGTCTCCCCAAATCCTCCCCTTTCCCATG
Organism: Nannobrachium achirus; assembly: GCF_963921795.1. Classification (NCBI taxonomy): domain Eukaryota; kingdom Metazoa; phylum Chordata; class Actinopteri; order Myctophiformes; family Myctophidae; genus Nannobrachium; species Nannobrachium achirus. The sequence continues at coordinate 51,649,619 of NC_137819.1, read as the reverse complement.
GACCTTGCGGCTTGGTTCCCACAGCACTGTCCTGTCCCAAACAGCCAGGCCATTGTTAACAGAGGGCAGAGCTGTCCTTTGATTGTTCCCGGGAGGGGAACCAGGGATGTCTTTGGCCCATACGCTCATACACCTCCCATACACCTAGACACAGCGCCCTTCTTCACCGTTAGTAGCCAGGTAAACAATGGAACATTTATTAAGAATAATTATTTTATGCGCGGACCACACAATTGGTGTGGTGGATATCCTCAGTCTTTTTGAGCAGTGGTCACCTTAGCGTGACTGTGTGTGTAGGTTACCATGCGTGTGTGCGTGTCTGTATGTAGCCTGAGCATCAGCTGCAATAGCGCTGGTGACCAAGTGGCGCTGTTGCGTCACATACAAACACACACACACACACACACACACACACACACACACACACACACACACACACACACACACACACACACACACACACACCCATACTGTACACGCACGCACGCACCCGCACCCACACGCACACGCGCAACCCTGAAATGAACTGCTTGCTATACACACACGGCCACGCACACGGTCACAGCTACGGCCACACACACACTGGCAGTCATCCTCATATATTCTGGCAGGGACTCTGCATGGCTACAGTAGGCCTACGTAGCTCCTCTGCACTGCAAGGCTTCAAATCGTCGTTGTCGGGTGGAAACCTTCCACCCGGTGGAAACCGGGTGGAAGTTCGTTTTTCGTTTATCATTTTAAAAATGATTTAAACTAGTGAAAACAGCAGATCTGCAAGCACACAACGCCTCGCGGTGCGAGGCGTTGTGTGCTTGCAGATCGGCTTTTGTGCGACGGCCTTGTACGATGAAGCAGGGCTTTGCTTTGCGAAAGAACATACACATTTGAAACTTGGAGATACAAGGTTTCCGCCAGACAACGACGAAATGGAAACTTCCCTCAGCCTGAAATAATTACCACTCTTGACTTGCATGAGCCAGGTCACCGGAGTGGAGCGGACTGTTCCACTGATAGCCAATCTCAGGGTTGTAGGCAGTGGTGGGAAAAGTACTCAAATGTTTTACTTGAGTAAAAGTTTGTGTTGATGGCCTGGAATTATTTTATATTTTAGCTATTGAAGAATAGCAGATATAGGTACAAGCTAAGAAATGTATTAGACAAAAACGGAGAACAGTACAAGTATAGTCAATACAATAAAAATGTAGTACAGTACAGTTAAACACCCTGCCTAAAAGCAACATCCAAATAAGTATTGTTTTACGTTGGAAATCCATTCAATTCATGGACATAACAAATAGCAAGCAAAGAAAACATTCAATATTATCGCAGCTATAAAAAAAACACTACAGGATAGGGGAAACAAGCGGGTGGGGCTAAGGTAAGGGGGGCTCACTTCTCGCCTGTCTATGGGAGAAGTGATAACTACCACCGCCTCTGGCCTCCTGAATGGTGAGTTTTCAGGGCAGTTTTGAAGGAGGCAGTGTTGTAGAAGGAGAATTTACCCATATTTGTCTTATGGGTTTGTGTTAAAAAAAAAAGTAGTGAAAATTTGTAAAGCGAACATTTGTAAATCAAATGTTGCCTCTATTTGGTACCTGGAACAACATTATTTTGAGATGGGGGTCCGCTGCCAAAAAATGTCATTTTGGAGGTCCTTGACATGAAAAAGTTTGAGCGCCAATGACAAAGAAACAGGGTTTTTATAAACCTAGGATTTAGGAGACATTTATAGAATCAAATTGCTACAGATTTTCTAAATTAGCAAGCTCGAGCTTTTAGATCTGCTATTTTTTAATAGTTAAAGCATAAAATAATGGTTAAAGTAATAATGCATAATAATGCGCTCCCCGTCTAAATTAGTTTATGCACTGTGGCCAGTGCAAATCTGGGATTCATAAGCCCTCCTATTGCACTGGCTCGGCGGGGCTGCAGAGCGTGACTTCTCCTGGCACACTGGAAATTGTACCGTTCATTGAGTTTGGTCCTGCAGCACCGGAGAGATGGACCTTTCTGTTCCCTCATTCATCCCAGGAAGCACCGCGGGACTGGGGTAAAAAGTGTGAATGCGATAATTGTTTGATGTTGCCCTTTGCACATTTGTTTGTGTATGGCCATGTGTGTTTAATTTAAGGGCCCTCATAAAATGTTCTCGTTCTTCTGTGGCTTTGACTGTAACCGCCCTGCTGCTATAATGCCAGCTTATCCTGACTGCATCACCAGTGTCTTCCTAATATAGTAGCCTACTTTTCCCAGTCATTTCTTAATCACATATTAACTGTAGCATTTCTATCACAGAGTCAACATTCTGAGAAAATAGAGCTACAGTACAGGTTATGCGCTGTTTGAGTTCCCAGTCAATTCCTATGGGAAATGAATTCTGTGTTACTATTTATATTGCTTGTATATAAATAGTAGCAATACCACAAGGTTCTGTATGAGCTCAATGGACCTTAACCTTTTTTGTAAACCCAAAACCACAAAAGTCCACTGAGTTCAATGGGCACACACACTTCAAACTTGATTTGATTTTTTTTATTTAGAGTATGGCCAATTATATTTTCCCCTTTTTCACCTGAATGTAGTCCTTATACCAATTGATTCATCCCCATACACATTTCTGTGTTGTCACTGCTGTTGTATCCTACTGACTCGCCTGTCAGTTAGTTAGGAGCAGTTAGTACAGCCTTCGTCCTACTCCTCCCGCCCAACACTCCCTGCCGCCCCAGCCCGTAGGACTGAACACAGGGGCACCCAACATAGCCGGTTGCACCAAGGCAGATTCAAACTAACAACCTCTGTGGTGAGCAGGTACTTTTACCACTGCACCACCCGAGCGCAGTGGTAAAAGATGAGTTATATTTAACAAACTAGAGTTGTGTTTTTCACTGTGTATACTTCGGTCAGAAGCAAAAAATAATAATAAGAACTACGTCACTCAGGTGCTTTTATACACTCCGGGGGGCATACTGCCCTGGAGTTTGAGTGACAACACCCGTCACCAATCAACCGTCTAGGGGGGTTGTTGACAGGATTTTAGGCCTATGTGAAGGCTTCTGTATACATCGACAGAGGCGCTGTTCCCCATAGTGAGTAGATCTAGGAGCAGAGTGCCACAGAACATCACATTTCTCTATCAAATAGTTTGTGAAGTGAACCATTGGTTCTTGACAGAAGGCAAGAGTTTATGCCTTCCAACACACACCATCAGGCAGACTGAAACTCTAGCTCCCTTCATAGTGTGGCAGCCTGTGAGTCTGAAGGTCAATGGTTTGATTCATGTTCCCGACAATGTGTTGAAGTGTTCATGAATGGCATTCTTCAGATTAGACAGATTTTAGGGTTAGGAATAGTTTTACTGAGGTTAGCGTTAGGTATACTTTTAGGATAGGGTTGTGTCTGTCACCTATTTAAAATGCCTGAGTTTTGGCTGAGTGAAGGGCAGTGTGTTGTGGTGGGAGGTCTTCTTTCTCTCAAGTTCATTCTTTGGCTAAAAGACTAATTAGGAACTATAAAAGCAGTTTTTGCTGCTTCCCCATTGGCTAAAACCTATGTATGACGTATGGTGACCAGAACATCAAAAGCAGCTTCTGCTGCTTCCTCAATGGCTAAATGCAAATGTTACTCCATAAAGTTGTGACGTATACCCACATGCAAAACCGGCAACCACTACCACACTAGCAATTTCCCAGAATGTGAAGCGATGGGGTGGTCTACTCTGCTCTCATCTCTCTCTCCCCTCCATCTTCTCGCTCACTACTGCCTGGAAACAAGAGGCAGGAGTGGAGAGAAACAAGGCTGCCGGCAACCAAACCGTGACAAATTGTCTGGCTCGTTCTATGCTTTCCTGCCCTTTGCGCCATAGTTTACGGTCTTCAAATTCAGAGTTTGAGTTATTTGGACTGTCTCGGTCCCTTATGGTCCCTCATTTTGAAGGGGGAGGGTGTCATGGCCCCTTGGCCTGGCCTGTAGGGCCTGTGTTAGCCTATATGGTTACACACAGCTATTCCGGCGCACCCCTATTTCGATCGTTGACTTCCATTATTCGTAATAGCGGTGGTTCCAATTTTTATATAAGACCCCGCTATTCCGAATAGCCTATTATTTAGGCTATTATTTAATATTTAGTCCATGAGTCCCTATAGTCCGTTCACACGGTTCGAACAGTGTTTAAGCGCAGTCCGTTCTGCTTCCGAAGTCTCTCTCTCTCTCTCTCTCTCTCTCTCTCTCTCTCTCTCTCTCTCTCTCTCTCAACTTCTGTATCAATCTTGTGATTACAACGTAATAAAACAATATATGTTGAAATGTAACCATCAGATGCCCGCATCAAAGATAGGCCTACAGCCCTCCAATAAGCCACTCACACATTCAGAAGAAGGCCTTTCTCTGATTCTAATTTCTTTGTCATGTCAAGTCAGCAGCAGAAGTAGGCATTTATATGAGCATGAATTCCAGTATATCAGACTTCGCGCTAGGATTTTAAACTGCCGGGCGGTCACCGTGACCGGCATGATTAAAATGTACCGGACATCTGAAGAAAATACCAGACATAATAATTGTAATGCATACATTACAAGCAGGTGCACAAACAGCCAATAGCAACAGTTAAAGTATTAGGCCTACTGCATTGCATCATTTGCATGGGACTGAAAACGAATTGAATGAAAAGTAGGCAAAAAAAAAAGAAAAAAGAAAACAGCTTCAATCTTGCATAAGGGAATTCATTGGACTATAATTGCGCAGGCTGTGTCTGCATGTGGCACACTGCTTTCACAATCATGTTTCATGGCAACAATACAATACCATGTATTGACAATTGCGTGGGTCTGCGCAATTGTTTCATAAGGTTAAGGTTGATAAATGAGCAATGAATTAAAAAGGCTACTCAGTACTCACTGTCGAGTGGTGACACAGTGCATCCATGCGCACATTATGCAACTTTGGGAGAGTTTAAAAGACTTTGGTGGTGTTCGTCCTACTGTCTCCACTCCATCTCCTCATAAAGAACTTAAATCAATTGTATCATGTTTGTTTATGGATTTATTGTTGACTGTGCGTGCATTCCTTAATTCCCATAGCTTTACATGCATTGCTTGCATCGCAAACTTAAACTAGAAGAAGTGCTCTTCCGAGCACAGGTCTCCACCAGCCACGCGTCCTGGTGGTGCTATAATAGGCCAATGTAAAAAGGGTGGCATATGTTCTTCACCAATCTTAGACCTTTCATGGCGCCACCATGAGGCTGATTTGAACATTTTGTAGTGTAATTTCTTCCTTGGCCTTTTGCGTTTGTCGTGCACAATTTCATTAAAATTGCACGCTGTGTTTGATTAGAGGCATTTTGCTCGAAACGGATAATCCTGCAAAGTTTGGAGGCCAATCTTAGCCAATCAGGATTGAATATTTAATACGGGACAGATCCGTCTTGATCATATGACTGTAGAGATACTGTGTTCTGATTTGTGTTAATTTGGGGTAATATCTGAAGGAGTAATATCCAAAAATGTGTCTTACATAAGTCGGCCTCCTGGTGGCGCTATAAAAGGCTGATGTGAAAAATACAAGGAAAGGGTTTTTCCTTGGCCTATAGCGAGTGCGCTTACAAAGTTTGAAACTGATCGGTGGAGTTATAGGATAAAAACACCAATAGTTATAGTGCCACCATGAGGCTGATTTCAAAAAATTGAAGTGGCATTTCTTCCTCTGCCTAGTGGGAACGTGTGTGCGCGATTTCATGTTAATTGCACTCTGCGTTTGTGATTTGAGGCATTTTGTCCAAAACGGACCAATCTTACAAACTTTGAAAGCCAATCTCAGCCAATCAGGATGGAATATGGACAATCAGACAGATCCATGTCGATTACATGACTGTAGAGATACTGTCTACCGATTTGCGTGATATTTGGACAAAATCTGTAGGAGTACTGGCCAAAGGGTAGTTTTGCACAAATTGGCCTCCTGGTGGCGCTATAACAGGCCCATGTGAAAAATGTGGGGCCGAGGTTCTGAATTGGCATCCAGGGAGTGCGCTTACACAGTTTGAAACTGATCGGTGTAGTTATAGGTAAAACCACGAATCGGCCTGTTATAGCGCCACCATGAGGCTGATTTCAAAAATGTGAAGTGGCATTTCTTCCTCGGCCTAGTGGGAAATGTGTGTGCACGATTTCATGTTAATTGCACTCTGCATTTGTGATCTGAGGCATTTTGTCCAAAATGGACCAATCTTACAAACTTTGAAAGCCAATATCAGCCAAACAGACTGGAATATGGACAATCAGACAGATCTGTGTCGATCACATGACTGTAGAGACACTGTCTACCGATTTGCTTGATTTTTGGACAAAATCTGTAGGAGTAGTGTACAGAAATGTGTTTTGCAAACATCAGCCTCTTGGTGGCACTAGAACAGGGCCATTTGAAAAATGTGGGGCAGAGGTTCTGAATTGGCATCCAGGGAGTGCGCTTACAAAGTTTGAAACTGATCGGTGGAGTTATAGGTAAAACCACGAATCGGCCTGTTATAGCGCCACTATGAGGCTGATTTAAAAAATTTGAAGTGGCATTTCTTCCTCGGCCTAGTGGGAACGTGTGTGCGCGATTTCATGTTAATTGCACTCTGCATTTGTGATTTGAGGCATTGTGTCCAAAATGTACCAATCTTACAAACTTTGAAAGCCAATATCAGCCAATCAGGATGGAATCTGGACAATCAGACAGATCTGTGTCGATCACATGACTGTAGAGACACTGTCTACCGATTTGTGTGATTTTCGGTCAAAATCTGTAGGAGTAGTGTACAGAAATGTGTTTTGCAAACATCGGCCTCAAGGTGGCGCTAGAACAGGGCAGAGGTTCTGAATTGGCATCCAGGGAGTGTGTGTGCTCATTTTGGCAGCGACCGGGCCAACGGCGCCGGAGATTAGCTGTACACAAACTCGAAGGACGGACGGACGCATGGACGGACGGACGGACGCACGGACGCACAGACGGACAGGGGCGAAAACATACTCCCTTGGCTGGTGGAGACAATGAGAGAGAGACAGAGAGAGAGAGAGAGAGAGAGAGAGAGAGAGAGAGAGAGAAGGAATGAGCGCAAGGGGAGAGAGTCCTATACAAATCATTGAGAGAGGGAATGGGTGATGGGTGTTTCTAAGTAATGAGGGCGAGGGGTGAGGGGGGGTTGAGAGAGGGGGGGGGGGGGGGGGGGGATGAGCGAAGGGGAGAGAGTCCTATATTCGGAATAGAGGTGTGTTTCTATTTTTTTTCTGAATAGGGATCCGTCGGAATAACAGTGTTTCGGAATAGGGGACCGTCCCCAGCCTATGTATGGTTCTCCCTGTATGTGTGCTTCTCCCCACAGAGCCTATGGGTGTCGGCCCATTGGAGCCTGATTATGTGCATTGGGAGCACCTGGCCAGTGCTCCCCGAAGCCCTATATAAGACTGGGTGCCAAGCCAGTCTTTCTCTCCCTCTCTCCAGACGACAGCACCTTTTCTTTAGTTCCTTGTGTTTGAGTTTGCACCCTCTACAACACCCCACACTACACTGACCACACATTCATGCATTGCTGACACTACTGATTACTGACCTACACACCTCATACCCTTTTGTAAATATCATTTAAACTCTTATGTTAATAAATTATTGTTATATTTTATACCACTACCGCGTGTCCTCCTCAATTTGTCATTGCCTACGGGCCAGGTCGTGACAGTGTTTCTCTTCTTAATTAATCCGAAATTCCTCTGGGATTTTAATGGTTTCTTTCCAGACTCTGTAGTGCAGACAGCAGGTCCAGATGCAGTCTCCAGACTCAGCCAGACCTGTTTCAATGAAACAGGAGAAAACTAATTCAGTCTGCGGTGATAAGTCATCACCGTGGTGTAGTTTTCTAGCTATCACCTAGGCTTTGTAATACATTTTTAGGTGATAGCTAGAAAACTACACCGCGGTGACGACTTATAATGAATTACTTTTTTATAGACAAGATTTTTATTTCCAAGTGCTCAAAGTGCTTTACAATGATGGTTCATTCATTCATACATTGGGAAGTGTAGCACCAGCGTCCTCACTTCCCACATTCACACACCAATGGTGGCAAGCTTTCACCAACCAACTCATTGGGGGCAATGTGGGGTTCAGTGTCTTGCCCAAGGACACTTCGACATGTTGACAGGAGGAGCCAGGATTTGAACCTCCGACCCACGGATCATTGGCGAACCCGCTCGACTTCGTGAGCTACAGCCGCCCCAAAACATTTTATTGTGCAGATGGTGGTTTTCACTGTTTAGAGTGAAAAGGCTTTTCTCCAGTGTGTATACGCTGGTGTCTCTTCAGGTGACTTAACTGACTGAAACTCTTGTCACACTCTTTACAATAGAAAGGTTTTTCTCCAGTGTGGATACGCTGGTGAATCTTTAGGTTACATGAATGACGAAAACTCTTGTCACACTGTTTACAATAGAAAGGTTTTTCTCCAGTGTGGATACGCTGGTGAATCTTCAGGTTACCTAACTCAGTGAAACTCTTGTCACACTCTTTACAGTGAAAAGGTTTTTCTCCAGTGTGGATACGCAGGTGACTCTTCAGGTTACCTAAGTGACTATAACTCTTGTCACACACTTTACAACAGAAAGGTTTTTCTCCAGTGTGGATTAGCAGGTGTCTCTTCAGGTCACCTAAATGACTGAAACTCTTGTCACACTCTTTACAGTGAAAGGGTTTTTCTCCAGTGTGGATACGCAGGTGACTCTTCAGGTCACCTAAATGACTGAAACTCTTGTCACACTCTTTACAGTGAAAGGGTTTTTCTCCAGTGTGGATAGTGTGGATACGCAGGTGACTCTTCAGGTTACCTAAATGACTGAAACTCTTGTCACACTGTTTACAATAGAAAGGTCTTTCTCCAGTGTGGATTAGCAGGTGTCTCTGATGACTGAAAGATTTTGGTTCATCTGTGTCTCCTTGTTCCTGGCTGTTTACAATTCTGGTGATTGGCTGGAAGGATTCTGTGGGGATCTGTCCATGTATGGGCATTTGGCAGTAGAGGTTGTCATGACCTGATTGAGATCTCAAGTATGTACAATCAGAACAGCGGACCTTAGTCTGGGAAGATTCAGACCCCACTCCTTCCTGGAGTGGCGGGTCATCATCAAATCTGCATCTATACATGGACTGTGATAGAGACAGAGTTTTAGGTTCTGTTAATAGTAATGGACCATTTATTTATTCTCTTCCTGTTTTCTATCTCCTCCTCTCACAACACTGTGTACACACATTAAATCATCTGGTCTCTAATGAAGTTTAATTAAAAATAATTATTTCCAAATCTTATACATGCTGAGCAGAGCTCTGATCTGACCTCACTCACAACACAAACGGTTGCCGGACATGCCTGCATGACAACACCGTTGAGCGCAGGCTGCCGCCCCTTGGGCTAGACATCACCACCATGATGGAAGAGATCCACGTATAGATGCCATGCCGTTATTAGACCCAGTGTATTTATTTTTTCATTCATTAATTAGGGTGGTTGCTATAGGCAACAGAATGTTTTTGCCAGAAAGTGAACCTGTGTTTTGTAAACTTTTTGAGTGATGTTATCCAGGTTGTAAGGCTACACAACAGAAAATTAAAGCTTTTGGTCATGCTTAATTAACCCTTAAGTTCTGTTTGGGTCATTTTGACCCGTTTTGCATTTTCATTTGAAAGAAAAAGGTAGAAGTTTACATTTTTTCCACCTGAAACTCACTGGCCTTAAAGATTCTTCTGTGATTAACATGGACAAAAAATATTTTTGCACTACACCCATGCTACACCCCTCCCATTTTTTTTTAAGCGGTGAAAGCCGCTTCCAAGGAGTGGCTTTGTGTGTCCCATGTCCATATATGGTCATTTCAGTCCAGAATGAACAGGTTTTTATCAAAAACAAAATGTGTGTCCCATGTCCATATATGGTCATTTCAGTCCAGAATGAACGTATAGGTTCCGGACGGAACCATGTTTATTTAATACCGGAGGACAAGGTCCCCCTATGGGATAACAGCGCCATCTGGCGGTGCAACAGAGTAAACTCATCTACTCCCGTACGAAAAATGTCATTTGTCGGAAGGGCTGTCAATCACAAAACGAGGGCACCGCCCCCGAGTGTATATAAACCCCCTGGGCTATCATGACTTCCTCTAAAGCCGCACCTCTGCGCCCGCAACTAGTGAACCGAGGGGCTTTATTCGGGGGACCTTGTCCTCCGGTATTAAATAAACATGGTTCCGTCCGGAACCTATACGTTTATTGTCATACCTCCAGACAAGGTCCCCCTATGGGACTCATACACTCCCCGAGAAGCCATGAACCGACAAGACTGTCGTGCACACCGACCACACCCTGAAGGAGGTCTCGTCAACCGACGTGACCCCTCCCAGGACTGATCCGACCCAGGCCCACAGGGCCTGGGCATGTTCAGACAGAAAAAAAGAGACCCTGACAGACCGAGGCCTGCCTTATGCACTAAGGGCAGACACAGGTCCGCCTTATAATACTGCAGTAATATAAGGGAAAACTCAGGGTCCCCCCCCATGTATCCTAGAAACAGTAGCATGCTGTCTCAGGAAGGGGAGAGAGCCGCCCCACTACATAGTAGGAGGGACAGCAGCACCCAGAACCGTATGCGCCATAGCAGAAGGCGCAACATCCAGGTGATAGTAGGTCGCAAAGGTGGACGGCGAAGACCAATTCGCCGCTGCACAAATCTCCTCAATGGAGACACCTTTGGACAAAGCCCAAGAGGTAGACACACCCCTAGTACTGTGGGCCTTAAGTGCTTCCGGCACTTCAGACCCAGACCGGGTGTAAGCCAACCTAATCGCATCCACAAGCCATCTCGACAGAGTGGGTTTGGACACCACTTTTCGCTGACGGGCATTCATGACCACGAAAAGCTGAGAAGTAGACCTGCTGTCCACCGTCTTGTCACAGTAGGCCTTCAGGGCCCTTACAGGCAGGGCCGTAGCGCGCCTAATCGGCGCTCTAGGCGAGCTCTCTCGAATGCGCCCCCCCACTCCCGCGCGCGCAAAGCGCGCGCGCGATTATTGCCGTGAATTTAGTCGGTTTTGGGTTGGTTTTGGGCTGGTTTGGGTCCACTCCCTCCATTTCAGCGCCCCCTCTAGGCTGGCGCTCTAGTCCGCCTATAGCTAAAAACGGCCCTGCTTACAGGACAAAGACAATGAAGACGCCTATCCTCCTCTGAAGCAAAAGGAGGAGGATGGAAAGCCGTCAAAACAACAGGTTCCTTCGGGACCACCCGGTTCTTAGGAATAAAACTCAAATGAGGTTTAAGAAGAACCTTGGAGTCATTATTGAGAAACCTCATACAATCAGGGCTCACAGAGAGCGCATGAAGGTCGCTCACACGCTTAGCCGTAGACAAGGCAAATAAAAGAGCTGTCTTGAAACTTAAATGTTTCAAAGAGGTAGGTTCAAAAGGTGCCTCGCAAAGGCCCTCAAGAACCACTTGTAGATCCCAAACAGGAAACAAGGCTCTGGTCACAGGTCTCAAATGGTCAACACCATGCATGAACTGGACCACCTCAGGGATTTTAGAAAGGCCTTTACCTGCCACCCTCAGGTGGCAGGCATCAATAGCCGCTAAATAACCCCTCAGTGTAGAGAACGCCAGACCAAGGTCCAGGCGGTCCTGCAGGAAATCTAACACCCTCTGGGCCGAAGCTAAATGAGCCACCACAGGTGGCTCCTGTAGCTCACACCAGTCCAAAAAGGCATTCCACCTTCCATCATACACAGCCCTAGTGGAGGGGGCTCTAGCACTCTGAATAGTGGCTACAACCGTCGGTGAGAAGCCTGCTGCGAGCAGGTTCTCCCTCTCACGGGCCAAACCCACAGGTCTAGGCCCCGTGGGTCTGGATGGAAGATCTCGTCCCCTGCCTGGCGCAGCAGATCCCTGTGCAAGGGGAGCCGCCAAGGGGGTCGAGAGAGCAGTGGGGTGATCAGAGACCTCCACACTCCCCTGGATGGTGTCACCAGAAGAACCTCCTGGTTGGAACATCTGATCCTCTCCAGAGTGGGAAGGATCAGTTCCAGGGGTGGAAACGCGTAGAGAAGACCTTGTGGCCATTCGTAAGCAAACGCGTCCGTCCCCAGAGGAGAAGGTCCCCTCACTGAAAAGTAAAGGGGACACTTCGCGTTCTCCTGGGAGGCAAAGAGGTCGACTCGAGGTTGACCGAACCTGGAGAAAATCTGCCTCACCACCGCAGGGTGGAGAGACCAATCCTCGTAACGAGGCTCCCCCCTGGACAACAGATCGGCGCCGCCGTTCTGAAGGCCCGGGACATGGGAGGCTCTGATGGACCTCAGACGAGGCAAGCACCAGAGGGTCATCTCGCGCGCCAGCTGATCCAGCACACGCGAGGCGAGGCCACCCTGTTTGTTGAGATAATACAGGGCCGCCGTGTTGTCCGTCCTGACCAGAACATGACAACCCTGAAGAAATGGCTCGAAATGCTTGAGCGCCAAGTAGATCGCCATTAACTCCAGATAATTGATGTGGCGCTCCAACATGGCCGGGGTCCAAAGACCCCTGGCCGAACGCCCCTCGTGGGTGGCGCCCCACCCCGAGCGGCTGGCGTCTGTGGTGATCACCTTGCGTGACACCACCTCGCCCATGGAGACCCCACTCGTCAACAACGCCTGGTCCCTCCATGGGACCAGAGCGTCCATGCAGACCTGGCTGACTGTCACCTTCCTGTACCCTTGCAGGGAAGGAATCCTGAGCGCCAGTGACCACCGCTGGAAAGGTCTCATATGAAACCTGCCCAGACGCAGAAGTTGCACCGCTGATGCCATCAGCCCAGCTAACTTCATGCACTCCTTGTACCTGACCACCTGGTTCAGTCGGAAGGAGCTGAGACAAGTCAGAAACCTGTCCACCCTCTCCGGGGAGAGGCGGGCGGACATTGTGGCCGAGTCCAGAGATATTCCTATAAAGGAAATCTGCTGGGAGGGTGACAACATGCTTTTGCCAAAATTGACGTTGAAACCCAAGGCCTTCAGGTGTGACAACACCAGATTGGTATGGCGCGCCGCTTCTGAGCAGGAGGCGGCGGAAATCATCGAATCGTCTATGTAGTTCGCCAGCCTGACTCCCTGATGCCTCAGTGGAGCAATGGCTGCCTCGGTCACTTTCACGAAAACCCGAGGGCTCAGGGAAAGACCGAAAGGGAGGACCGTGTACTCGTACAGGCGCCCCTCGAAGGCGAACCGCAGGAACTTCCTGTGTGGGGGATAAATGAGGATGTGCTGATAAGCGTCCTTCAGATCCACTGAACAGTGGAAATCCCCCTGTCTCACTGATTTCATCAGTGACTCTGACGTCAGCATCCTGAATTTGAACTTTTTCAAGTGCTTGTTCAGAGCACGTAAGTCCATAATCGGACGCAGCCCCCCCCCTTTTTTCTGAACCAGAAAATAACGGCTCCAGAAGCCTAAACGGCTCTGGTCGCGTGATAACTCCACTATAGCGCCCTTGCGCAATAGTGAGCTTATCTCCTCCCTCAAGGCATCCGCTTTCAAGCCGCGGGCTCGAGTGTAAATAACCTTGCTGGATAGGGAGGGTATTTCCGCGAACTGTAGTCTGTAGCCCCGTGTCACCGTCCGAAACACCCAGTGATTCGGATTGCAACGCTTCCATTGCTCTGCACACTGTGCTAACGTGTTGCTGAGCAACGGAGAAGCCTTGGGGTTGTACCGCCTGAGCGGGACTACTGGGCCGGGAGGGAGAGGAAGGACGGGACCGAGAGGTTCCGTATCCGGGCACGTTTCCGTATCCGCTAGACGCCGGGCCGGAAGGCGCGGAGACACCGGCGGAAAGAGCGTTTCCGTTTCCGGTACGCTTATTTCCGTATCCGGTGGGAGACGGACACGTGACCTCCGAGAAGCCTCGCTTGTTAAAAATACAGGCGGCACATAGCGTGGAGCCCGGGGGACAGGGTTTATCGCATAAGTAACATAATCCCCGGCTCGGGGAATTGTATTTACGTTTACAACCTGTGCTAAGGCCTTTATATGCTTCCTTACGGGAAGACGAGGCCGACCCTGGGTGTTGATATGTGTTGGCTTCTTCCCTGACGCTAAGACCAAACTCCTGTCCTGAACTAGAGTCGGCATAACAGTGCCGCTCGGTGGAGACAGAGGGGTATTGCACACTAGTGAAACCATACCATTGTGAATAGGAATTAGCTTGTCTGGGAACATTTTGCAAAGAGAAATATTCTGCTTGTAACCTGTCTGCGTGACTGGAGAAAGCGATATTTTCTGAGTGGAAAGAAATTCCAGCCTGGACTTCTCTACACTGGCTAAATTCATGCAAAATGGGGTCGTCTGTACTAAAGCAGGTGGGTTTGAAAGAAACAGGCATTGTTTTATCAACACACTTTTTAATACAGGCACTGGAGGAGAGCACAGAGGAGGAGACAATGACATTTTCTTGGCATAAGAAAAATTGTTCATACATTTCACTCGCTTGCGCTTGAGAGGGGGGGTCCCCTGAATGATCAGGGGGACCCCGCCCGAGTCCAGTGTCACTTTCGCGGTGGCTTCCCACGGGCCTTGTGGGTGCCAGCCGGTATCCCGTGCCTGGGAGGGTGACGGGATTGAGAGCGGGCCTGAGCCCCCGCTGCAGTGCGAGGGGGTCCCGCGGAGGAAGAAGAGGGGGTCCTAGGGGGATTGTTTTGTTTCCCCTGCTTGGAGGAAGAGCGCCCCTTGTCGGCCTGACTGGGGGCCTTGGCTCGTCCCTGCCTCTTCTCCTTTCTGGGTACCTGGGGGTCCGTCGTGGCCTCCAGGAGTTCCAGAGTGATCTTCTTATCCGCTACCTCCTGGCGGAGAAGATCCAGTCCACCGCCCATGAGGGAGGTAGGATGACCGGGGAGATCTTGCAGGACCTTCTCGGTCTCCCCCTCGGAAGTGCCAGGACATATCACCTTTTCAAGCCACCTGGCACGTTCCGCCTGGATGCAGTAATCCATACCGTGTCCAAGCCACTCGATGGCGTGGACGTTCAGGTCCATCAGCATGCGCAGCGACTTGTCCATCTCCTCCACCGCATCGCTAGGCACCTCCCGCAACCCGCTAAGGAGGCGCCTGGTGGAGGAGAGCAGCAGCTGGGTGGCATTCATCGTCCTGGCAGCCAGCGTGGAGGCTCTGTAAGAGTTCCTGACCCTGGACGACTGCTTGTCGTCGTAGCCGATGGCAAAACCAGGAGGCTTCTTCCCTACGGACAGGGTGAAGGGATTGCGGCCACCAGGACCGGTCCGCTCATGAGCTGGCTTGAGGCTCCCGATTAGGGACTGAGCCATCAGTTTGTCCATAGGGGGGCACAAGGGGATTCCCGCCTTCTCTGCGTCGTGGCAGTCGACCAAGAAGGGGAGCTTGGGGGGGGGGTCCTTGTGTGTAGTCCAGGTCGAATGCAGGGCCTCTGCAAAGCCTGGGACCAGTGGGAGCTTTTCCATTCGTGGCGGGGGGGAGGCTTCCACATCCTGGCCAAGGAGGGGAACTCTAGCCCGTGGTCCGAGTGGCGCGTCTCCGAGCGGCAGCTCCAGGCCGCAACGGATGGTAGCACGTTCCAGCACCGAGAGCTCGTCCATGGGGATGGAGTCTGGGTCTTGTGCCGCTGCCCCTCTCGCCCCAGCCGGCATGGAAGGGGGGAGAGAGGCAGAAGGGGCTGGGGAGGACGCGGCGGAGGTAGGGACCTCGGCATGAGGAACCACCCTGGCCGCGTCTCCGCCCTGGCCGGAGGGGAGCGTGGACTCGTCTTCCTCCGAGTACTCACCCTCCGTGTCCACCTTGTCCATGTCGTAGTCCTCTTGCTCCGGTTCGTCTCCGTCGCTAGCATGCCAGGAGACGGGGCTAGGTGGCCGCATAGCCCGGAGCTGGGGGACGGAGAAGGAGAGAGGAATGTCACCGACGACTAGCGGGTGGAATTCTTTGAAGGGGACGGCCAAGGTTGCAGCTGGCGGTGGAGCAACGTGGGCGGTCTTGCATGTTCTCTTCTTGGGCACGGCACCAGTCGAGCCCGTCGGAGAAACAGCAGGGGTAGCAGCGGCAGCAGACCCGCTAGCCTCGGGGCTACCGAAGCTAGCTGAGGGCGAGGCCGCTGGAGGCCTAACCACGTGGCGAGAAGCAGCGCTGTGGCGTGCAGCGCTGTCCGGCACACGAGGAGAGGTGTCTGGGAGGGATCCGGCGGAGACCGTGGTGTGAAGGCCGTAGCCAGCGCCAGCGATCTCACAGCGGGCCTCGAGGGCTGGAACATCATACTGGAGGCAGTCAGTACAGTTCACCACCGTGGCCGGGGCCGGAGGGGACAGAGAGGCCAAGGCGTGTCCTACCCCCATGCAGACAATGCAGAACGGGTGAGTATCTTCATTGGCGATGAGCCCTTTGCAGCTGGGAAGGCCGCACTTCTTCGGTACCCTGGCTAGCAGGCTGCTAACTGTGGGCCGACGAGCCGCCATCGTGAGCTAACCGAAGCTAAGCGAAGCTAAGCTAGGGCAGGGAAACACGTGGCAGAACGTACAGAGAAGAAGTAAAAGACTCAAAGACGAAAGCGAAGAAAACACCGAACTGTAGGAAGAATATAGAAGAGAAAACGTACGGGAGAAATTCTATAAAGGCCAGTGGCCGACTTCCTAGCCGTCGCTTTAGGCTAAACTTTACAGAATTAATACTATATGGCTGAGTTCGCGACACTCTAGTTGCAGGTTAGCAGAGGTGCGGAAGAGGAAGTCATGATAGCCCAGGGGGTTTATATACACTCGGGGGCGGTGCCCTCGTTTTGTGATTGACAGCCCTTCCGACAAATGACATTTTTCGTACGGGAGTAGATGAGTTTACTCTGTTGCACCGCCAGATGGCGCTGTTATCCCATAGGGGGACCTTGTCTGGAGGTATGACAATAAACAGGTTTTATCAAAAACAAAATGTCTGTCACCTCATGTCCATATATGGTCATTTCAGTCCAGAATTAACAGGTTTTATCTGTCCCGTACGTCCAGAATATGTGTGTGTAGTGTCCGTCCCGGTCTGATGATTGGATACTTTGAGGATTGGTCAAGCTTCACATGACAATTCGGGCCCTCCAGATAAAATCATTCATTCATTCAGAATTGGAAGAATGTATAGATCACAGAGTTCATAGCTCTAGAACACATAGAATAAAAGTTCACCGCTTCGCTTCGAACCAAGGTTTGATTTTTACCCTAAATGCTTGGGATATTTGGTCTAAAAAAATAATACTAATATAAATTTTCACTTTACAAATCATCATCATACATTGACTTTGTCTCAATTCCAAACAATCCAAATGATAGAAATGGTCAAATAAACAGTGAACTTAGAGTTGAAGCATCTGGCAAGAGAAAGCGCTGTTCAGTGTGTCCTACAACAGCAGACAGGAAGACAGACTGCTTGCAGGAGGTGCAAGAAGCTCATATGTGCCTCACATGCAGTCCGTGTTTGTGAAGCATGTGCCTCCTAGTGTATACGTGCAAGTGTACATTCATTATGTGACATTAATGTGTGTCCTCATGTTCACATGTGTGTTTAGCTCTTATTTTACATGAATTTCAGCTATTAGTAAAAACACCTAGCTCTTTCAGTGTTTAATGTGATATAGCAATGCATAAATGCAAACATTTACCATATATATCATATGAATTGTTTGCAATTGAGACAAAGTCAATGTATGATGATGATTTGTTAACTTAAAATTTATATTAGTGTTGTTTTTTAAACCAAATATGCCCCAGGTAAAAAATGACCCGCGAACAGGACGAAGGTGAAGTGAATCTGAACAGAACGTAAGGATTAAAGAATTGTGTCTCAACATTATTCGATGTGAGCAGGGACGTGCTGGCCATTGGGAAAAGCGGACAACTCCCGAACGGCCGGTTCATTCCCGGCCGGTCCCCGGCCATTAGGAAAAAATTCTAATAAAATGTCGGCCTTCGATCCATTTTGGGGGCTGGGCGGCCAACAAAGTAAATTGTCACTGTCGGGCAGAAACCTTGTATCTCCAAGTTTCAAATTTGTAATTTTTTTCGCAAAGCAAAGCCCTGCGTCATCAGGCCGTCGGAAAAAGAGTTGGAGAGGCTCCAACTCTTTTTCCCGGGCTGAATCAGGGGCCCAGCATGTCCCTGGATGTGAGGATAGAGAAATTGATCACGTTTCGACTGAATAGCCATATTCCAATACTCAAATGTCTGCCTCCTCGCCTCCCCCACCCTCCAGATTTCAAATGTTTATAATAAGGCTGAAATTCATGAAAAAGAACAGAGAAATACAGAAAGAGAATGACTTCTAAGTTTCTATTTGTCAAAGAAATATACATAGTATTTCAAATTAGCAACCGCTTGGCAACCTAGAAAGTCCTCTATGCTCTTTTATTTTGAATTACACTGTTATTTTGACACACAAGTCAGGACCTTAATTGTTTACTTTAGAAAGTGCTTCTTTGTTGTAAAAATGTTATTCAGAAAGAAACTTACAAGTCAAGTCTATGAACACTGTCTATATCTGAAAACAAACTAAGTTTTAGCTACAGGAGGGCAGAAGGACAGTATGTTTGATTGTACACAATGTGTATGCAATCAAATTCGACTTCAGCTTTAGCACCACACTACACAACACTACACCGCACCACATACAAATATCTACATTTTCCATTACACAAAAGTACCCCTATCAGTAAGAAACAAATTGACCCTTTTAACTGTGATTACAATACAATACAATATAAATTTGTATTACAACTATCCTAAATTATAATACACTATAATGAATTATAACTGTGATTATAATACGTATTAATGCATTACTATGATAACATTATAATACATTATAATAGATTAAAATAGTGGTTATAACACTAGAGAATCTATTATCATGTATTACAACTATCCTGGTGGTCTAAATGAAAAGTCAGTCATTATGAAGTGTTTGGCCCTGTTTAGCCTAGCTCAGACCTACTCTAGATTGGATACATTTTAGTACCACGTTTAGTACCGCTTTCATACCACTCTACCCAGGTCCTTGTAGTGGAAAACCTGGCACAAGTGGGTGGTGTGGAGTGGTGTGATATTGGGCCATGTCAGTGGAAAAGGGGCTTTAGATACCGTGGTATGACCCAAATGGATCATACTACGTCATCGTCATTACATCACTGGTAGATCATGATAAGCCACATCTTCATTGCCTCTATAATGTCCTTGCCGATTGTTGCTACAGGTGACAGTCGCATGATCACCATACAATAAAATGCTGTTTTGAGTTTGATGCTTGATTGGTAGCCTTGCTATCAATCCCAAGACAGGCAGGATTACAGGACGCAGAAGCTGCAGGTTATCTGAAACATTTATTCTGACATGAAGAACGTATTTGTTACTGTTGGGACGACATGTTTTGATGAACTCATTCGCCGCATCACGTCTTGTGAAGCGGTTCAAGCCTTGAAGGCTCGCGGTTATGAACGTTTGGTTCTTCAAGTTGGACGAGGCTCATTTCTCCCGAGCCCTGAGACTTGTCCCGGTGTCAAACTCGAGGCATTTCGATACAAAGACTCCATAGCTGACGACGTGAAGCGTGCTGATCTGGTCATCAGCCATGCTGGGGCTGGTAGCTGCATTGAGGCCCTCGGTGCAGGGAAGCACCTGCTAGTGGTCGTGAATGATGCACTAATGGACAACCACCAGATAGAGTTAGCCCGGCAACTGCACAAAGACTCCCACTTGCTCTACTGCACCTGCAGCACCCTCACAGAGACTCTGAAAACCATAGACCTGTCTGTTCTGTTGCCCTTCCTACCTGGACAGCCCAAGAACTTTGCCAAGTTCTTAGACAGCGCCCTTGGTCTTCCTTAAGTTAAGAGAAGTTATACATCAAGCAACCTTGCTCTTCCGTAAGTTTAAGACCATAACGCTATAATGGTATGTAACATTCCTGTTCTACTCCGGTCTTGATCCCGGGTCTACTGAGCAAGTGCGTTTAGGTTGGACATGATTGTTTCTGGTTTGACAAAAAAATGAAGGTCAAACTTAACATTTCTCCCCAGAGCAATCAGACAGGCACTAAATGTCTCATTAGAAGATCAGGGAAACCAACTACAGTCACCTCAGTCGTATAAGTTATTTTGTGTTGATTCTCTTAAGGACCATACCACTGTGTGTCAACATTGTCAACATTATATTTATAATAAATCAATTTGAGCTGACGTCGGGATCTCCATATATGGACATTTGTCAAACACAATAGGATCCGTTGACTAACAATACTGATATTTGGGCCAAGCTTCAGTGATGTTATTGCTTGTCCACCACGACGTGAACTTCAGTCTTGGGTGTTTATAAATTCATATTCCCCGTAACATTTAAGACTAGAGTGTGATACACTGTGGTTGGAACTTAAATTGTGATAAATAAGACGCTGCTTTCTGAAAGTGGAGCTTCTTGCGGAGGAGGAAAAGGTCACTCTGAAATAGTGGGGCCAGCCTTCTTCCTACAGACCTCCTCCTCCATTTTACCCAAATAAGATGAGTATAAACAGTGATGAAGTCAACTTTTTGGTGTACAGATATCTCCAAGAATCAGGTCTCTCCCACTCAGCGTTCACCTTTGGCAAAGAGAGCAGCATCAGCCAGTCCGGCATCAGCGGAACACGAGCGCCCCCTGCTGCCCTCATCAACATCCTGCAGAAAGGCCTCCAGTATGTGGAGGCAGAGATCAGCATTAACGAGGATGGATCAATATTCGATGGCCAGGAGGCCATGGAGTCACTGTCCCTCATTGACACGGTGATCAGGGGTGTCACAAGGGGGGTAAAAGTGGGACTGAGTTACTAGGGCCCAAGGTGGAGGGGCCTTAATTATTTTATACTTTAGCTATTGAAAAATAGCAGATATACAAGCTCACAGTGCCGCGCTGCGAGCTTGTAGATCTGCTATTTTTGAAAAAGTGGTGAAAATCTGTGCACATCTTTGAAATATGTATTTTTTGTAACACTTGTAACTCTTCTGGGGGGTCCCAGAAACTCAATATTTTGAGATGGGTGTCCGTGGGCCAAATACATATCATTTTGGGAGTCCTTCACATGGAAATGTTTTAGCGCCACTGACATAGAAACAGGCTCTGCAGGCTGGGGCAAGGGTTACTGGCTGCAATGTCCACTTTGTTGCTGTAAGTACAAAAGGTCTGGCTTTGTGTGTAGGTCCCTATGTCTGCATGATTGTCCTTATGAGCCCGGAACTCCATGTATGGAGATAACTAAAGTCACAGACTGTACACAGAGACCGACATCACCACAGCTGATGTCACAGACAGAATGGACCCATACAAGGAGATATTATTTATTTATTTTTCCTAAATTGTCACTTCACTGTTTGTCACATATCCATGATGTCAGGCCAACGCTCTATTTAACATCTTACGCTGCTAACACTATTGTCACTCTCAGTAAGTTACTCAAAGTGACAAGGTCCTTGTTCTGTGCCCCGTCATTAATCGCACATTCTGTGGAAGATAACTGGGTTTGAGAGTCAAGATGGCGAGGTTGAAACAGACAATGTTTAAACTGCTAGTGTTGCTGCTAGTGTTGCTGTTGGTGTTTTGGATTCTAACAACACCCCCACCACCAGCAGCCCCACCACCAGCACCACGCCCTGCACCGCCAGCATGCACTGAAACCTCTCCGCTGCTGCTTGGGCCTCTGAGTTTGGATTTCGGTTCCACCGTGAGTCTAGAGGAAACCGCTAAGCAGAACCCCAACCTTGAGCCTGGCGGTCGGTTTCGACCCAGAGACTGTGTGTCGTCCCAGAAGGTAGCCGTGATCATTCCCTTCAGACGCAGAGAGGAGCACCTCAAACATTGGCTCCGCTACCTCCACCCCATTCTGCAACGACAGCAACTGGACTATGCCGTGTACGTCGTCCACCAGCATGGAGACGAGACGTTTAACAGAGCTAAGCTGATGAACGTTGGCTTCTCCGAGGCTCTAAAGGATTATGAATTCAACTGCTTTGTGTTCAGTGACGTGGACCTGATTCCGATGGACGATCGCAATATATACGGCTGCTTCGGCCAGCCCAGACTCCTGGCGGCCGCCGTTGAGAAGTGGAACTTCCAGCCATCATTTCCAACCTACTTTGGTGGCGTAACATCGATTAGTAAAGAGGATTTTTTACAAATCAACGGTTTCCCAAATAACTTCTGGGGTTGGGGAGGCGAGGATGACGACATTTATAACAGGGTTGTGTATAAAGGTATGTCTGTCTCACGTCCCAAGGGAGAGGTTGGGAAATTCAAGAACATCCCTCATGGGAAAGACAAAGGCAACGAAGACAACCCAGAGAGATGGGACCAAATCAGGCACACCGGAGAGACCATGGCAACAGATGGGATCAGCTCTGTGTCCTACAAGGTGGTGTGGACAACGAGAGGGCCGCTGTACACAAATGTCACCGTGGATATCGGCAAGCGGCCACACATGTAACTTGACACCAACGGAAAGAAATGGAAAAAAGCTGTGTGGAAAAGAGAGCCGACGTTTACCCATCAAGACGTGAGGCCGATTCTAAAAATGTCTTCTAAATCCTAACAGTTTTCTGAAAAACATGTATTTACTGTATATCTGGTTCTCAAACCTTTTCATGTACAGTACACACAAATGATATGTATTTGGCCGCCGACCCCCATCTCAAAACATTTCGTGCCAGGGAGCCCCACAAGAAAAGATTTGAGTTAAAAGAATATAAAAGGTCCTGGGTTTGATTCCCGCTGGGGACGCTGTGGGCGCTGGGGGGCGTGTTCTCTCCACCACGTCATCAGGGCCCGTACCCTGGGAGGGGTTGTCAAAAGGGCCTTTCTGTGCGGAGATTGTATGTTCTCCCCGTGAGAAAATGCAGTAATCCTGGTCTATATACTGCCTCCCGCTGGCCAGCCTGATGGAGGGGAAAGGAACTGGTTGGAATAACGTGTTCCTTCCACACGCTACGACCAAACGGGGAAATTCCCCCCTGGGTGAAAAGAAGCGGCTTGGACTACTAATGCATAGAAGGAAGCATGAGGTCAGTCCGTTATTCTCCACCAAGTTGGCAGAGGGAGTGTAGTGCCCAGGATTACAAATGGCCAAAATATATATAGGGCTGATGTGGTTAGTGTGTTTTGTAATACTAATCTAAATCTAACAAAAAAAAGTTCATATAATTGTAGTGGAGTAAAAGTACAATGTTTTCCTCTGAGATGTAATGTTAGAATCAAAAATATAGAAATACTGAAGTAAAAATAAAGATTTCTAAAGATTTCACTTACCATTAAGGGATTATTTCACTTTCACTGGTCATTTTATCATCAGGCTTTTTGGAACACCCTGGACAGATTTTAATTTGCTTGATTCAATATTTAGATATTTGATGTAAATGTTATCCCTTTAACTCAACATCACTATATATATATAAATTATATATATATAAATGGTAAGATGTGGATTCCTCGCGACCTGTGTCAGTGCAACCACACTTTAAATTTCCCAGAATTGCACCTTTCTAGTTGTAATTGTTAAGAAGGGCCGCAAACCTCTAGAGATCGCGCCCGCTTTGAGATAAATGTGATACATTTTGATTTTCCGACTTACGGTTCAAGAGTTATAGAGCAAAACGTAAAGTGGGATGTTATAACACTACCATGTGGCCGACTGATACTTAGCCATTTTTTACGTAATTTTCGTAATTATTATGAACCTCCCTTTCAAGTTTTGAAACTGTAGTCCTTACGGTTTCCGAGAGAAAAAATCTTGAATGTGAGTTTTTCTCATTTTCACACTACAGAGGATTGCACAATAAGTATTGTGAAATAAGCATTGATAAGATAAGAATTATGATACATAATTTATGATTTGTGTATGACGCTCATATGACCATATAAGGTTATATATTATGAACTGAACTTACAGTATATAGGAGACCACATTTTGGTCGGATACTGTAGGGTCAGGCTAAAGATTACAGGTCATAGTAACTTTGGTTGCCCTGGCTACGAAATCATGATATACTGTATCTCACTGTGGAAAATTACCAACACTACGTGTCCCTTTCTTCCTGTTACTTCCTTGTTTTGATTTGGGAACAAATGAATAAGTCCCACGATCTTATACTGTCATAACTGTACTCTTTATATACATGTTAAACTTCCATTTTGGGAGAGAGAGATTTAGAAAGCTGCCACTATGGTACGCTCACTGTTTTGTCTTCCTTGTCTGTCTCTCTTAAAATACAGCAATCTAAAAGATATAGTCCTTTGGTCTCTGTGTTTTATTTTAACTATGGATTTATAGATCCATATTTATCTTTAATAATTTATCTAATAAGCATACAAACACAAACTGTACAGTAAATATGCATTTTGAAAACATGACATTTATATTATTACTTTCACCATAGCATGTATTATATATTTCTGCATAATGGGTGACAACATGACTGAAGTGTTGGAATAGGCCGGACGGACGCAACATTACCCCTCTTGAATTGTTGTGCTGGGATGGGATAACGCAGAAGGAGAGCAATTTCAAAGCACCAACAGCTCATAACATGTCTACGGTTCATTTTCTTATGAAAGAATTTACATTTATGTGGGCCCTGTTGTCCAGGGCCCACATAGAGTCCCACATAGAGTCTGAAAATGGGACTTTTTGTATGTCTGGCCGCCCTGGATGGCCAACAAATACTTTTTTTTACACCCCCCTGGCTTAGCGGAGAGTGTGGTGTGGCAGAGTAGGTCTCCTCGAATGCGTGCATGTGTCAAAAGTTCCGACAAGAAGAGTCGTCTGTTGTCCAGGGCCCACCTAGAGTCTGAAAATTTGACTTTTTGTATGTCTGGCGGCACTGGACGGCCAGCAAATATTTTTTTTTACACCCCTCTGGCTTTGCGGTGAGTATGGTGTGGCAGATTAGGTCTCCCCGAACATGTGAGTGTGTCAAAAATTCAGACACAAAGAGTCATCTGTTGTCCAGGGCCCACCTAGTGTCTGAAAATGTTTGTATGTCTGGCTGCACTGGATATTTTGTTTACACCTCTCTGGCTTAGCGGAGAGTGTTGTGTGGTAGAGGAGGTCTCCCCGAACACGTGCGTGTCAACAGTTCCGACACGAAGAGTCGTCTGTTGTCCAGCACCCACCTAGAGTCTGAAAATGGGACTTTTTGTATGTCTGGCCAGCAAATATTTTTTTTATATAAATATTATTTTCTAGGCTTAGGTATAAACATAACTAAGAACATATCAAACCTGTATAAAAGCAATAATGGAGTAATTGACAGCAATATAAAGACTGACATAGAAAGATGGTCTACATATATCCGATGGGATTTAGTGATAGGATAAATGCAGTTAAAATGTACATTTTGCCATGCCTCTTATATCTTTTCCAATCCCTGCTTATACCAGTTCCAAAGGAGCAATTCTCTAAATGGGATAAACTAATATCTAGATTTAAATGGGAAGGAAAACGACCGAGAGTGAGATATAGTAGGCTACTTTGCAGTTAACCAAAGAAAAAGAGGGATTGGCTCTTACAAATTTGAAAGAATAATATCATGCAGCTCAACTGCGTCCGCTTTTGAACTGATGTAGTGACAACTATAATGCCCAATGAAAGCATATAGAAGCAACTGGACTTACACTCCCAATTCAAACAATTATAGTTGAAAAAGAAATTCCAGCGAAGGTGAAAAGTGAAAGGGAATTAGTTCCGATAACAAACTTCACCCTGAGTACCTGGTTTTCAATTGTAAAATGACTGAAACTGGGGAAAGAACTTTGTCTGTTGAAATGGTTTGCATATGATGAAGCATTTAAACTGGGAAGAATGGACCTAAGATTTAAATAATGGAATCGTAGTGGTGTAACAGCTATGTGCCTATTGATTGAAAAGGGGGAAATAAAAATAAAAATATATATAAATTGTAAATATATATATACAATTTGACAAATCAAGATTTATTTAGATACTTACAGATAAGAGATTACTACGATAAAGAAATTAGAACGAGAGAAATTGAAATTCACCCCACAATAAAAATATTCATATAGGCATATGGAGAGGTCATCATACCAAGAGCGATTTCTAAGTTTTACTTCTGCTTAATGGACTCCAAAGGAGATTCAACAGTTAAGAACAAAAGGGAAAAAAGAACTGAGTGTGGACATCCCTGAGGAAGTGTGGAACGACATGTGGCAAATACATCAGACAACAACCCAATCAATAGTATTGGGATACGAAATTCCTAATTCATGTCTAGTATTATACATGGGTCTCATAGTGGAGTCTGTACAAGCGGGGGACAAATATTTAATTAAAGGAGCTATAGTCAACTTTTTCTTGAAAAACGGATGCTAAAATAAAAATAATGTTTCGAAAATATTTTATAAAAAAATAAGCTTCATTTATGTGTTTCTATTCAAAAATGACCACAAAAAGCGTAAAATAATGATAAAATAATCATTTTGGCCATTGTCAGACCAACACTTTGTTTACATTCTAGTCTATAGACTAGGATGTAAACAAAGTGTCGGCCCTACAATGAAAAAGTTGACTATAGCTCCTTTAAGATCCTACGGCTCGCTGCTAAAAAAAAGCAATTACTAAGAACTGGCTCAAGGACATCACTCCGGATTATAAACAATGGAGGACAATATACAGGACATGGAACAATTAACGTTCAAACTGAAGATAAAAGAAGAACCTTTTGATAAAAGATGGGAAAAATGGATTAAAAAAAGGTGATCTGCTGATATGAAGGTGATGATGTTTTTTGGTTTATTATTGTCTTTGTAATTTCTATATTGTGCAATCATTAATAAAGACTAAGTTAAAAAAAGAAAACGGGGAGGTAGGCCTACCTGATAATAGACCGTATTCACACCGCGGCCCATCTTGGATCACATGACTTCCTGGGATGGCAGCCTGCATTACAACCCATTGTGAACAATGGAGCGATGGTCCCAAAATATGAGTTCTATTCAACCATTTTCTTTTGACCAAATCGACAAAAGGGCAGATGACAACATCAACATCCCCAAAAGGATTAAATAGAAGGGTACATCCACAATATTCATGGTAGTTAGGTCACAGTGTTACTTTGTAGAAAGACTTACAGTATCTGTGCAGACTAGTGCTGGCTCTGCCATCAAATAGTTAATATTACTGTATCGTGATTTTTGCATATTAATCAGGAACAATCTAACAACAAATAGTTAATATGATGGTGGAGCAAGCACTGCACAGATTGCAAGTCTTTGTACACAGTAAGGTTGCAACCTAACTTACCTTGAATATCGTTACCATGGATGTAATCAATCTACTGTAGCCCTTCTATTTAATCATTTTGGGGATGTTGTCATCTGCCCATTTGTCAATTTGGTAAAAAGAAATTGGTTGAATAGAACTATTTTGGGACCATCGCTCCATCGTTCACAATGGTTTGTAATGCAGGCTGCTATCCCAGGAAGTCATGTGATCCAAGATGGTCGCGGTGTGAATAAGGTCTATTACGGATGATGCCCCTAGGTAATGCCCTCTTTGATCTTCTCAGCCTGTTTTTGGAAGACCAGCGTCTTGGCACCGGTCTACCCATCCGTCAAGGCCACGTTAGTGTTGGTCACGGATTGAAGCGCCAATGGTTTGTCCCCGGACAAATCCCACTTTAGCACTTTCATGGCCTCCTTCATGGCTACCACTTTTATTTTGAGGGAGTGTTTTTTTAAGCAGTATGCGCTTCAGGACACAGGTGAACTCCTCTTCCAAGATTAAACCTCTATGATCAAAATTAATTAACAGCTTCAACTTCTTAAGTTTAGAAATCTCTAAACTTCAACACTGTTGAATGTCTGTTCAACTAGGTAGCTGGCAGGCGCAGGTGTCATCGCCATGCTGGCTCTGCTTTCTTTTGCTCTTCCCCACTTGGCCACTGAATTATTGCTTGCAGCTATATTTAAAGAATTGTTATTTTGATCAACGTTGCCTGTCATCTCCCATGCTACCAGATCAATACAGCATGGCATTGTGGACAAAACAAAATCTTGGCAATAGGAGGCAAAATCTCATCAAATGGTCGTCTGTAGCTCAAATGCAGAATAAATAATGGACCTTGTGTGCAGGGGAGATAGAGATGCCTTGCCTGATGTGTGTGTGGGGGTGTTTAGTAAAACATGAGAATCACAACAAAAAGAAATATATGATCCCATTCATTTTATTAGTTTTTATAGGTGTTTCTGCAGACTTTGTATAACATAGTGGTTCTATAAGTATGTAGGCCTACATCAGTGCAGCTGGTTTAAGATTATCTGAAACAATAGTTAAAAGGTCCTAAAAAGTAATTGTGAAAAGAAATACAGTAATGCATCCATTGATGTGAAAAATAAGGAATGTGCTACTCTTACTACATTTAAAAGCATGTACTTTTGAATACTTACATTTAAAAGCAAGTACTTTTTTACTCTTTAATACTCAAGTAACATTTTGACTAAGCTACTTTTTGTGTAGAGTATCTGTACTCAAGTACTGTGGTCGAGTACTGTCCATCTCTTGTGTCCTGTAGCTCATAGCCAATCACGCGTTAATTTTCCACAATGTTCACCTGTGTCCTGTTAGAGGGTCTATTTAGACTCCAGTGTTTGCTCGCCCAGGCTTAGTGTGAGCCAAACTGTTGCAGAGTGAAATTGTTTGTTTTATTGAGGAAAGGTTACCGACCGATGGCCTGTATAGGTCCGGAACGGCAGCCTTTTTATTAATTTATTTTCTAGGTATTAGGGCAAGGATGACACAGAGACCAGATGAAGTCTCGGTCTGCCTAATAAGGTTGGCTGATCAACCCAGCCCATATGGACTTAAAACACAAGACAGTTTCCCATTTCATTTGACAATGAGCCAAAGATGAACCAACATAATAATTCACTAACTATGATCAATCAAAATAACAAACTAAAACGTCCAGCTTCATATAGGAGAAATTAATACTGTACATCTTAAAATACTCTTCTATTTTGATGACCTCTTGACAGCAGACCCAACATGAACTTAAAGCTAGGATTTTACTCCAGGCTGTAGAAAGAATCTAAATGCACACCTAATTAAGTGTAATGCAAGTTTTTATGGCTTTGTGTGTATCACGCCCATATATGGTCATTTCAGTCCAGAATGAACAGGCTTTTTCAAAAACAGAATGTCTGTTTAATTACCACATATGGTGATCTCAGTCCAGAATGAACAGGGTTTTTCAAAAACAGAATGTCCGTTACCTTATGTCCATATGGTCACTCCAGGCCAGAATGAACAGGTTTTTCCTGTCCCGTACGTGTAAAATATCAGTCCAGAATGAATAGGCTTTTTCAAAAAGCAAAATGTGTGTCACATGTCCATATATGGTCATTTCAGTTCAGAATGAATAGGCTTTATATGTCCTGTACATCTAGAATATGTGTGCGGTGTCCCTCCCGGTCAGATGAATGGATACTTTGAGGATTGGTCAAGCTTCACATGACAATTTGGCCTTCAGGGTTTATCTGTCTTTATTAAACACTTTATATTTATTTATGTATTTATTTAATTACAAATTCTTATTTTAATGTATGTGTTTTAATCTATTTTATTTTTTAAACCTATTATACCAACTGTCATACCAGCTCTCCAAATACATTCAGAATAGAAGTTTTATCTGTCCACCGCTTCAATTCGAACCGAGGTTTGATTTTTAATAAACGTATGTCTTGTCAGGCAAGTCAATGTATTTATATACCCATAGACATGGTCAAGACAATCTGCTGGCAGTTAAAACAAGTCAGAAATAAAATGTATTTATAAAACCAAAGGCCGAACACATTGCTGCATTGCTGCCATGATTGTACACACTTTTTTTTTTTTTTTTTTTTTTTAAGTTAAAAGGTTAAATAAGTTGTTAATGTTCTTGTTTTGGTCCATGTTTCTATGTTTCTCTCTGTTTTCCTGTGAGGTGATTTCTGTGTCTGACTACCCCAGGTCACAGAGACTGATTCAAATCTGTTGACGAACAAGGGTGGTTTAGGATCACTGTTAATTAGCAGAGCTGAGGTAGAAGCAGTTCATTCTGAACAGAGCACTCAGAGGGGCAACACATAAGTGGCGTTTCCATAAACTTATTCGAATTAGGGAAGCGTATTATCAGAAATACGCATTAAGTCAAAGCGAATTTAGCATGTTTCCATTTGCGGGTGTCATTCGAATTAGCGACGTCGCAAGAGTTGATCGGGCTGATTTTTATCAGACCGAACCTGAGCACTGCACCGTCTGCACGTCTGACTGCTGTGACTCGGTCGCTGTCTAGTAGTGGGAAGAAGGTGTTATCATCATCATGGCCCCAAATAACTTTTAAATACAATTGGCGACGAGTCTCTTACGAAATTGGCAAGAGTTCCTCTCAATACATAAAGCTACCGGTTCACCGGGAAAACCGCGTCGCGTCGCTGCAGTTGCACAGTGCAAGTTTTAGCGTCCTCTGGAAGGTCAGGTGGCCGATCTGCAAGCTCTCAACGCGGCGCGGAGACGTGGATGCGAGCTGCTGCTGTGCCTGTGAGCTTGTAGATTGGGCACGTCAGGCACGCAACACCGTGGGATGAGGAAGGGTTCGCTCGCCACCGATGGCTTGAGGTGAAAACGGGAGGAATTTACACATGGTCCGTGTCACTCCTTGTGTAACAAACAACAGGTTTGTTTTGTGGGCTAACGCTATACCATGGACAAAGCGGCAGGGGATGAGGAAATGGACCTAGAACGTCATCATCTATTCGCATGTATTGTCTGACCCGTTTCCATTCACTTAAGCGCATTTAGTTTATTCGATAAAGGCTCAAAATCCTCCTCCAAGCGGATAACTTTTTTTGCGGATAATGAAAGTTTATTCGCATTTTGAAGTGTTTCCATAAAAACATTTTGCGATTAAGCCGTTAATGCGCAAAAAGTGGCTTTATGGAAACGCCACTAGCGAGAGCATTGCTGCTGCCATAAGAGTCAAGAGATATAGGCCTATGCTGATTAAGAGTCAAATTAAGATTAAAGAAGAGTTTAGGTCACAGAAGATTTCAAGATTTATTTCCCCAAAGTTGATGTGGCCAATGAGTTCTCACTGCATTTGGCATTCGATGGCATGGTGCTAATAAATATCTGTACAACAAAGCACACTTTCGTGCGTACATATCAACTGGAGGGAAGACAAAGTTGAAACACAAGCAAGCATCAAAAATGTGTCTAACAAGCACTGAATAATACAATCTGTTACACAAAGGTATAAAATGTCATTTCAAACTGAACTGTAAGCAAAATAAAATATGATTAAACAGGCCGGGTACACATTTTAGTGTATGTATTAAATTGACTACAATTTGTGACTATCTAAAAGCTCAACACATCATGATGTGTTATGAGCCTGTACAGTAAATGTGTCTGTCTTGACTCAATGTAGAATAGTTTTGAAACATTTTAACACATAACTTAAAAGGCTTTTATGAACAACTTTTTTCATTCATTTTTAATATTTGGTTGGGAAAATGGAAACAACATTTTAAGTGTGCCTGCAGCTCGCTAAGTGTGTGCAACCTTGTGTGGCGGTTGGTGTTAGCATTAGCATTTTTAGACTTTGAATAATCCCCCAACTTTGAGCTGTTTGTGCTAAGATGTAGGCGATATCTAGGCCAGATGTAGGCCACACTTCAGAGCCCGGACATTGTTTGGGGACCGGAGACTTTTTGGGAACCGGACAAAGCCAGATGTTGGAGCTTAGCTCCTCCCAGGAGCCCCACTCAAATAAATATATATTATGTACAGGCCTACTTTACTGAAGTATTTCCAATTTTAAATAGGCTACTTTTACTTTATATCTCAAGAGAAAATTATGGTACATTTCACTTAAAACTTCGGGTTGGTTAACACTTCAACCCTGTATACTTTGTTATTATTATGCATTACAATTACTCATTATGCAGAATGTCCCATTTCACAAGTTCATGTGCTAATTAGAAAAAACACTTCCTATACGGTTAATATGAGCATCTTACATTGGCATATTATAGCGCCACCAGGAGGACACAATAACCTACCTGACCTGGCGGAGTCCTGTGCTCGAAAAAGCACTGCTTCTAGATTTTCTTTGATTTCATTTCCCACCTTTCCTGCTTTTCTCCCCTTGCTACTTTCTTTAACATTTCCTGCTTGGCCACTTTAACACTGCTTTCATCTTTTGTATTTATTACATGGCATCACAATTTAAATAGTCTGCCTTGTGAGGCCACTGAGGGCAGGCAACAGTGTTGCCAGACGTACGATAATTATCGTATTTGTACGATAATTTGACCCCCTGTACGATGTACGATCAATAATTCCAAAAATGCCCAAATGTACGATAATTTCGGCATATCATCAAAAAGAGTGTGAATTCACTATTTTCCCTGGCTGCTGATCTGGGATCTGGTTTGGCTTCTCAAAATAAGCCAGGAAATCAGTCAATCTGACCCTAGATCTGTACTTGGAGGCATTAAAAACACTGGTTGCATCTTTCCAGACCAGTTTCAGGCTTTTATTTGTGTAAGCTCCAAGAAGTTGCCTGCCTCCACACAGCATATCTGATGCGTTTTTGTCACGC
Source organism: Nannobrachium achirus (assembly GCF_963921795.1). Taxonomy (NCBI): domain Eukaryota; kingdom Metazoa; phylum Chordata; class Actinopteri; order Myctophiformes; family Myctophidae; genus Nannobrachium; species Nannobrachium achirus. Next base: position 51,616,903 of record NC_137819.1, on the reverse strand, counting down.
AGGAGTCTAAAACGAGGTCGTTTCTTACACTAAAGCCCTTTGCACACAGGCGCGTTTAACCGCACGGATAAAACGGACAATATAATTTTTTGAAAAGAAAACAATGATTCTCTATGACCTCATGCACACCGGCTCCGAATTAGCCGTGCGACGAGTGGCTGCCGCCGTGCGTTTTTTTCTCGATCGAACCCAGTTCGATTTGTGCGTCTTGTCGCATGCGGTAAAAAACTCATCACTCCTTTTATGACTCCTTTTTGGATCCGCAGCGCCGATTCCGCACAGCCTTGCACACCAAATCCAATGCGTTTTATTCATGCCGCAAACGAAAAAAAACGCAACTGTCCTGTGTGCAAAGGGCTTAAAGACGCATTTTTTGGTGAAATTACGTTTTTACGCGAGTGATTTCTCTTTTTTTGGCCGTGTACGATAGTTTCATGTCAAATACGATAATTCTGAGCCTCCGGTACGATAATTCAACATTTCCCATCTGGTAACACTGGCAGGCAACAGAATCTGACCCACACAGTACATAAAGTATCATGGACTCCATGATATGTACTGATCTTGATGAATATGTATTTTTAAAGCGTTTGTAACTCAATTTCTGCTTCTGTGGGTCCCTGGAATATTTTGAGATGGAGGTCCATGGCCAAATAAATTACATTTTGGGGGTCCTTGATATAAAATGTTAAATGTTTGAGCACCACTGCCATAGAAACAGGTTTTTCAGAAACATTTTAGGATTTGGAGGTATTTATAGAATTGGGTCAGTAGCCTATATTCAAAGACTTGCTGAAATTGTCATGATTATTATAATTTTTTTCTTAAAAAAATAGCAGATCTACAAGCTTGCAGCGCAGAACTCTGTGCCGCGCTGTGAGCTTGTATATCTGCTATTTTCAATAGTTAAAGCACAACATAATGTAGTGTTTAGTAGCACTGGGTGATACCAATACAGTTAAACAACAGTGTGGACTGTCAGTTACCTTCCTGTTCACACTAACTCAAAATAGTCAGTCACACTAGTCAGCCACCCTCCCCATATTACATATTGGATTCTCCCAATCAATCACACCTGTCCTCAATCCCTCCTCGTTAGTGGCCCTGCTATAAATACTGCCTGCCTGAGATTAGTATCTGTTTAGCAGGCGCAGCAGTAACATCTCAGTATGATCGCCCTCTGTCCTCAAGTCTCAGCACGAGTCAGCAGGCCTTGGTTATGTGTCATTATTTGAATATAAAGACCATAACCTGGAAGAAGCCTCACTACCTCTTTGCCTGATGAGCAAAATTCTATCCCATGCAACAGAAAATAAACAACATAAACAGAACTCTGTTGTCCCACATTGTTGCCGTTACCTGTGAACCAAAGTAGAAATCTGCTCAACCATTTTCCTTAACCTTGTTCAGACTGGGGCAACCAACCTGACACAATCAGATCTTGGCTACATGTTACAGATTTGAGAGACAAATCAGATTTGACTTAAAAACTCTTCAGATCCTCCGGCAGGGATGGCTGCAGTCACACCTGTGGATACTATTTAGTTTGGCACCTGAAAAGTGAGCCATCCCCTCAAACACAAGTGCTGCGAGCTTGTAGATCTGCTATTTTTTTTAAACATGATATTTTGTGCAAGCCTTTGAAATATTTTGACCCAATTCTATTAAGCTCAAAGCTTGTAGATTTTCCACATTAAAAATATTTAAAATATTCACACCAGAACCAGAAATGACACCAGAATCCAATTATTTCTCAACAGAATGGAGAATAAAACACCTATTTAAAGAAAATGTTTATTTAAAGTCAAATATATATAGCTAAGAACCAAAACCAAAACTAGCAGAAAATGGTGCTGAACCTACAGACAAGAGTTGTTAAAGAATACATTTTAGTCATAATTGTGTCACCATAACTGAGAACTTACTATACAGCGAAATGACCCCCCAAAAGGTTAGATTTATCGCCCATGCAGTCTGGAACACCCTGTAACAACAAAATCCAAAAGTGCAACAGAGAATATGGCCATATTGAACAATCAGAGAAACCATATACGTTTCCTGTGTGGAATATGAATTATAACTAACCAAGCCTTACAGTATGTATGTCTTACTCTGGTCATCTGAATAGTGTCCCAGCTCTAATGCTGAACTAGTCCTATAGGTTCATCCTGGCAGGTAAATTAAATGGTAAATAGTTGCGACCGTAGGTCGCATTTACTATCAAAACCTCCACCGGCTGTCCGTCCGTCCGTCTGTCACACGTCACGCGTCACACTTTTGCCCTGCTCATATTTCCACAACCGTTGCCCCCATCCATGCCAAATTTTGCCCACACACTCCTTACCTGCCAAACTACAACCTCCAAGGACCCCCGGAGCTCCAGGGACCCCCAGGTCCCTGCGGGACCCCCAGGTGTAAAAAATGACCAAATGTGCAAAAATGACCAAATGACCACCCCAACGGGGCTGCTCACGGGGAATTCCTGGGGACCACCCACTCCTGGTGCTCCAGAACAGATGCAAAAGTGGTGGCGCCCCCAGTGGAGGACCCCCTCCACTGCAGCTCACATAAAATGCCGTAACTCGGGCTAGGAGCGTCCGGGAGAGCCGGGGCCGGTACCTATTCGTCCGCCAAGGCAACGCGGAGACCCCACCCCTCATTTCTCACATGGCCCTCTTCTAGCGCCACCTTCAGGCCGATTTTTAAAACACATTTTTGGACACTGCTCCTACAGTTTTTGCCCTAAAATCATGCAAATCGCTACACAGTATGTCTACACTCATCCCATCAACATGAATCTGTCCCATATAGCGCCATCTTCAGGCCGATTTTTAAAAACACATTTTGGGACACTGCTCCTACAGATTTTGCCCTAAAATCACGAAAATCACTACACAGTATGTCTACACTCATGTCATCAACATGGATCAGGAAGATTTTGGAAAAACAATTTTTTGCCCTATTTGTGCCCGATTAGGGAGTCTTACTGGTAAATTAATAGAGGCAAGTATACAGCAGTGGTACCCCACAACTCTTGGGTATACAAATGGAACCACAATGGTTGTTTGTTGTGGTTTGTACAATATACTCTGAGTTACAGACCTGGAAGGCCAAAGGTTCATTTGGAACCCCCCCAATAAACCCTGAGGGTCCCTGGACCCCACTTTGAGAACCACTGAAGCACCTTCAGAACACTGAACAATTCAAGAATGTAAGAAAAATGGGGACAAACACTGGTATAGCTAACCCTCTTTGACAACAACGGGCAACACCAGATGGTGGATGCAGCCAACACCATGGGGGCTGGGGTCATGGTGTCACTGCTGGGGACACCCTTACAATCCACGCCAACTCTAAAGGCTCTAACAGAGTCCAGGGTGAAGAGCTATTCACTGCACCTCGTTGTAGTTTCCTAGCTATCACCTAGGCTTTGTTATGTATTTTTAGGTGATAGCTAGAAAACGACACCGCGGTGAAGTGAATAGCTCTTCACCCTGGTCTCTGATAGAGGCTTAAGTAGTCTGCTGTTGCTCTGCTGCTGCGGGTTAAAATGAGAAGATATAGTTGAAATTCTAATCAATGTGATGCCATCTCTTCCCCCCCCCTCTCCCCCTCCCTCCCACACTCAAGGGAAGTAGAGTTGAAGCCTCCCGTTGAAGCCTCCTGTTGTTCAGGGATATAGATATTAAAATGTTTGTGTGATATTGATATTAAAAGAACCAATGCCAGACAGTGTGGTCTCATTCATTTCACACCTCTTGTGTGCAGCAGAGTAACTTCCTTCTCTGTTCCTCTTGGAGTCTTGGTGATGCTTTGTGGCTTGTGGCCATTAGTTACATCACATTCAACTGTGTATTTAATTAAGTGTGCCTGCCATGCAATGGCAAAACACTTATTGTAATCCGCCATACTTACTTAGTTCACAAAAATAATGATCCCACAAATTACGGCACGTAATGACTGCCGCACGATTTATGCCACCCCCGCAATATATACATCAAAACGTGCGGCTCGGCCGGGAAAAAGCTATTGGTTATGACTATTAAACTAAGCAAATTGTCAATCAGTTATATTTCTACATTCAAACATCTTGTAATTTTACTTTACTCAAGTACATTTTGAATTCCGGACTTTTACTTGTAACAAAGTATTTCTATATCGCCGTGTTAATAATTTTACTTAAGAATAAAATGTGAGTACTTTTTCCAACACTTGTTTCACACGTGTTACCGTCTCAAGAGAAAACATCACTTTCGGTTTCACTTTCAAAATCACGGCAAATGAAACTGCTGTATGTACTGCCAGTCGACAGTTTGGGTTTTTTGGGTGTATATTGACATACAACTTAAATATAGTATTTTTATTTATTTACCAAAAAAATAAATAAAAGCTTTGAAAAGCTTCCCCGAAAAAACACTGGGGCCTTCATCGTTACAAAAGGCTTTTTCAGCTTCACATTCAAACGTAACGTGTTATATAATAAAATATCGGCTAAAACCCATTTATTATTTTGAAGTTCAATACCCATTTTTAGGCCAACATTGTCTTAAACCGATATGATGACCAATTAATGGCGCATACCTAATTTGTACCCTCAGTTCTAGACCTGTAAGGGTCCATTTGGCCCCCTAGTGGGTGGTCTGCGGACCCCCGTTAAGAACCAGTGGTTAAAACCATGTTCACCAGATCTTCAGTAAGGAGCTCTGTATTTGAGCAGTTTAATAATTTGTGCCAGTCTGCTTTCTAGTGAAACTAAAACAATATAAGTTCTAGCAGGGTGACATCACCTGGCACTAGCTATGTAGAGATAAGATTTGTCATTGCTCTGGTTTTAAAAAAGGTACAGTAAAAGGTTCGATTTGTTTGTTTTCTAAACCAAAGATGAAGAAGCCAATAGGGAAGCGGCGATGTGAGTTAATTTCACTAATACAGGGAAAATAGAAGATCTACAAGTTCACCAAGCACCGCGATGTGACGGGGCCGAGCTTGTAGATTGTCACTTTTTTTTAAAGGGTTTAAAAGTACAAAACTGGGCTTAAGTGGTTCGATCTTCAGTATGAGAGTTCGCCATCCTCATTGATTTATTAAAAACATATAAAAATAAATCAAGATGACAACAGTTAAACTATTTTTTGTTATGTAAAAGCCTTTGGCACAGACTGTACAAGTGAAAGGCTTCTCCCCTGTATGAATCTTCATGTGCCTCTTCAGATCAAACTTTTGAATAAAGCCTTTGGCACAGACTGTACAAGTGAAAGTCTTTACTCCTGTATGTGTTCCCATGTGTTTCTTTGGATTACTCTTATCACCAAAGTCATGGCCACACTCTGTAGAATTAAATTGTTTCTTCCCTGTGTGACTCCTCACTGGTGGAGTTTGTTTTGTTGATTCCCTGGTCTCCTTTAGTTTAGTTTAGTTTAGTCATATTTATTTTGAATATGTCAAATTAAAAAAAGTACAATTTTGCACTTCCAAACACAAGACAAAAAATAAAGAATATAAAATGAAAACATAGCAAGTAATAAAAACACAAAACAAATCAAAATAATAACATATCCGAAAAGGAGTGAGAAGAAGTAAAACTTATAAACTCCCACCCCCTTTTGTACCTGACTTAGTTCAAAATAACTTAAAATTTCACAATTTTATATACCAATATATATATCAATACATGTGCATGCACATGTATATCCACATACACATGCATATACAAACATACCTACATACCTAAACCCACATACTACATGCACGCATACATAAATACATACATACATACATACATACATACATACATCTACCACAAAAACCAGACTTTCTAATACTTTCTTTTCTATATAGTATAACATGATATAATTAATTATATAATAATAATAATATCCCATAATACAGTAAGTAATCCTGCTACCCAATGTAGACTCACTCAAATAACTCAAATAACCAATCACTTATCCATTCCCAACCTCCCTGTACCTTGTGAACAACATACATTTATACAACCCTTTAAACCGCTTAATGCTTGGACATTGCTTTAGTTCCTCACTCAGACTATTCCATAGTGTTACTCCGGCCCTTGATAAACAAAAACTCATCATGGTAGTATTTCTGACTAATGTTTTGAAATTAAATTCTCCCCTCAAATTGTATCCCCCCTCCCGATCCCTAAACAACTGCTGAATATTTATCGGTAGAAGATGGTTTTTAGCCTTGTACATTATTATTGCAGTTTGGTATGATACTATGTCGGTGAACTTTAATAAATTTGACTGTAAAAATAGAGGATTAGTGTGTTCCAAGTAGCCAACCTTGTGAATGGTCCTTATTGCCCTCTTTTGAAGAATAATTAATGATTGTAATGAATTTTTATAGTTATTACCCCAAACTTCAGCACAATAATGTAAATATGGCAAGATTAAAGAACAGTAGAGAGTGTGGAGTGACTTCTGATCCAGAGCCTGCTTTGCTTTATTTATGACTGCTATACTTCTAGATACTTTAAACTTCACATGTATAATATGCTGTGTCCAGGTAAGCCTGTCATCAATTGTAACACCAAGGAATTTGTTTTCGTACACCCGGTCAATAGCCACCCCATCAATCTCTAACCGCACTTGTGTGTTTCTCCTGTGCTTACCAAATAACATAAACTTTGTCTTACTCACATTTAAAGACAATTTGTTCCAATCAAACCATATTTTCAATTTCCTTAATTCTTCATTGATATCAACCTGTAATTTTTCCAAATTCTCCCCGGAGCAAAAAACATTAGTATCATCCGCAAAAAGTACCAGTGACAGCAGCTTTGATACTTGGCAAATATCGTTAATGTAAAGAATAAAAAGTTTTGGTCCTAAAACTGACCCCTGGGGGACACCACAAGCAATATCCAAACATTTAGAGCTATAATTACCCAACTTCACAAACTGTTGACGAGTTTCTAAATAACTTTTTATCCAATCGATTACAATTCCTCTTAATCCAATTTTCTGTAATTTATTTACTAATATATTGTGATTGATTGTGTCGAATGCCTTCTTGAGGTCAATGAATATTCCAATTGCATATTGTTGATTATCAGTTGCTTCTGTTATTTTTTCTATGGATTCCAATAGTGCCTGTGATGTTGATCTGTTTGTCCTAAACCCATATTGACTGTCTGAGAGTATATTGAATTTGTCCAAAAAAGAGTCTAATCTGCTATTGAAAAGTTTCTCCAGAATTTTTGAAAATTGTGGCAGCAATGAGACAGGTCTATAGTTTGTGAAGTGGTGTTTATTAGCCTTATTCACGGCCCGCCCACCTACTTCCGTTTCTCAGTTTTCCCCGGGTGCTGACTTCAATTTAGAAGGGGAAACTATACTGGACTTAAAGCCAACAAATCATTATTTCTAACAGTAAAGTAAATTATAGTGCTTTGTGCCGTTTAGTATCTTGTGTTCTTGATCATGCTAGCCGTATTTTATACTTTACTATTCGGAAATTGCATTAAATTTGCGATTTCTGTGCTAACTCCATAGGCTATGGTAGGATTTACCCCTTCAAAACGGGACTTCAGCACCCGGGGGATGCTGAGTGGGTGGGTCGTGAATAGGGCTAATTGCCCTTTTTATACAGAGGAATGACTTTTGCTATTTTCATTTGGTTGGGAAATGAACCGGTTATGAAAGATAAGTTGCATATGTGTGTAAGCGGCTTAGAGATTCCCTCAATTACTTGTTTAACCACATACATGTCAATGTCATTAAAATCTGTGGATTTTTTGTTTTTACAATTTTTAACTATGTCCAAAATTTCATTTTCTTCCACTACCTCAAGGTACATTGAACATGGGTTTCTCTTCACCAAATCCCCCATATGCACTCCATCAGACCCACAATTCGGAATCCTGCTCCCTAATTCCGGACCTACATTAACAAAAAAGTTATTGAAGCGATTTGCCACGTCCTCCATATTGTAATTTTCGATATCATTTTCAATGAAATATTTAGGTAAACTGTTTTGTTTAGCACCCTCTCTTATAATACTATTTAATACCTCCCAAATGCCTTTAATATTATTCCTATTGTAATCTAATTTATTTCTATAATATTCTTTCTTACTAATCCTTATAATAGCAGTCAACTTATTTTTATATTTTTTATATTTATCTTCTGTCTCTTTAGTTCTTCTAATAAAGTCTCTGTAGAGTGCATTTTTCTTTTTACAGGCATTTTGTAAGCCTTTGGATAGCCATGGACAATTATTGTAAGCAATTTTTTTTATTATATTCCTTGATAGGACAATGTTTGTCATATATTGACCTAAATATAGATAAAAATGTGTCATAAGCACCATCCACATCGGATTTATTGTAAATATTATCCCAGTTTTGAGTCATCAATTCCTGTTTTACCAAGTTAATTGATTCATCTGTCCTTATTCGTCTGTATAGTTTCTGTTTATCTATTCGGTACCTATAATTACTATCAATAACTGTAAATACAGGCAAATGGTCGGTAATATCGCTGATTAGTAACCCACTTACTGTGTTGTCCATTACATTGGTGAATATGTTGTCAATGAGCGTGGCACTATGAGATGTAATTCTGCTAGGTCTAATAATTGATGGAAGTAGGCCCATACTATGAATTGTATTTATAAAATCCTCAATACTTCTCTGTTTATTATATTTTAATAAATCAATATTAGTATCACCACATATAAATATATTTTTATCACCTATTCTAGAAAACATTTCTTCCATCCAAACCCTAAAGGTATCAATATTTGACTCCGGTATTCTATACACACAGCTGATTAACAGATTTTTCTTCTTCTCCATACAGATCTCAATTGTAATGCATTCAACTAAGTTATCAACCACCAGTGACATATCATTTACTATCTTAGATTTAAAGTTTGTATCCACATATATGGCTACCCCTCCTCCACCCTTACTCAATCTATTAACATAAGTTAGTTCATAGCCAGCCATCTCAAAGTTTACTCCCCTTTCATCATTGATCCAAGATTCAGAAATTGCTATGATATTGAAAGGTTGTGAGAATGAGCACAAATAGTCCTTGATGCGTTTAAAATTTGCATATAAACTTCTACTGTTAATGTGAATAATTGATAACTTCCCTTCTGATTTGATGTTGCGATTATATTATTCAGTAGTGTAGTATTTGCAAGCGTCATTACTGTTGGAGAAAAAAATCATGTCCGGGTCAATGTCCTGCTCCATGTCCATTATGCTGTATTCACTAGCATCCAATGCATTAAGATCTATATGTTCATAGTCTCTTATCCTCTGTGTTAGGTGACTGATGTCACCAGATGAAGAATAAGTTCTATTGTTTTGTGTCATGATGTGTTGTTAGTTGTTACCTTATAGTCCAGACCAGTCAAGTCCATTCCAGTAGCCTATACAGTGCAGTACATTCATAGTTCATCATTGGTACTTGTCCAGCTCCTCAATGCCTCTAATCAACACCACTTTTGCCTCTTCAGTGTTACCATTTAACTTTATGAAAATCTTGCAGTTTGCGGTCCACGTGTTCTGTATTTTTTTCTGCTTCTTGAGTTGGCGAGCTTTTCTTGCTATTTCCCCATTTTTTTTGGATAGATGCTCATTAATGAACACATCGGTTCCCTTTAACATTTTCGCCTGCTTCAGCAGAGCCGTCTTAAAACTTTCTGTTGGCAAACCTCACTATTACGGCCGGCGGGCCGGGGTTGTCACTGTCCTTTCTCCTGGGCAGCGGGTGGCAAGCCTCGATGTTGTCACAGTCCATTTTGATGCCCTTATCCTTTAGGAAATCTGACACCTGTTGCTCCGTGGAGATGACCTCCTCCTCACTGGGCTCCCCTCCGTTTTCCTGGGTCACCGCTCGAGCGTAAGACCGGGGCTTGATTTTAATCCCGGTGATGATAACATCATTAATTCTGGTGTACTGCTCCAGGTCAGAAACTCTGCTTTCCAGGAACACAATGCGCTTTTCTTTCTCAGCACTCTGTAGTTTCAGAGCCTTCACCTCTGCAACCAACTCCATTATGGTCTTCTGTTGTTTGCTAACAGTAGACAGTTCTTCTGTTATGTAATCAAGGGATTTTTTCATTTCCTCGATTTCCTTTTCGACACGCATTGTTTGTTGCTTGTTTGTACTGCCTTCCTGTCGGCGAACTTCACTCCGTGTTACTCTTGGCTCTCTCGGAATATTAACTTTTGATTTCACTTTAGACATATGTTGACTTGTTTGTGTCCCATACAAGTTAAGTCAAACTTTCCAAGATATGAAACGCCAGAGTTAAACACATAATGGTTTTGCGGGAGCTGTGTGCTGTGTTTGCGAGCCTCTCTCTCTCTCCCACTCTCCGCAGTGCACAGCGTCTCGCTGCGGGTTACCGCGGCTGCGTTGCGGCGTTGATCCCGAGTCCCTACCACGACGGTCAACCGCCCGGTACGAGCTGTTTAGCCCGTCCGGGGGACACCCAAAAAGGGCGAACCAGTGGTCAACAGGTACCGGTACAGTACGGATTATACGACCCGTCCGGCGGTACCCTCGGTCCTCGGGTAGCAGTAGCACAGATTCGAGCAGCAGCGTCTCTCACAGCAGCGTCTCACAGCAGAGTGCTGCCACCTGCAAACGTGGGTCTGAAACAGAGAAGCTCTCGACTCGTTGACGAAACAAAATACAGCTGCAACTGCCTGCAAGTCTCTCTGCTCTCTCAACATCAACAACACGATGTCAACTCCTCACTGTCTTCATCACTAGTAATATAAACAATAATATAAACAATAAAGGGGAAAAAAAGAAAAAAAAGATAAAGATAAATAATCAAGTGGTGAAAACCTTCAGAAAAGGAGGGAGGGAGACCTCACAATCCCTAGCCCGTATCCCACCACCCCGATGCGGAGGAAAAAACCTGTGGCACTCGGCCACCTCCATCCTCCCACATCCGACGATTCGACACAGGCCATGGCATCCACGGTGCCCCCATTTACTCTGTGCACAATAGGGGTGTCGGAACAATTAAACTTAACTTAAATTGAACAAAAAAAGGTGGGGGTTCCTAAGAGAGAGGGGGAGGGGGGTCAAGTAGGAACATCTGGCATGTGGAGGGGTGGTGGGTAAACAGACCTTCACTGAAAGAAAGAGAAGTATTGTATTAATAAAATAAATACCTGGCAGTCGATGTGTTAATGGACATTGTTTATGGCATAATCAAATCCCTACATTCGACCAACCAACATTCCAATGGTGAGACACACTTCCACACACTTCAAACTGTATCTACATTTACAATATCTGACAACACCTCTCATAAACACACACACCAGGACAGACTAACTTGGACGTTTTGCGCTGTCAACATTTTATACATTTAGTCTCTCTGCAGGACCGTATAGTTTGTGTTTTTGTGCTTATTGCACAATTCGCAATTGCATCATCCATTTTTTCCTCCGACGCGATTTACATCACAAATGGGCGTCAAAAAACTAGCGCGAGAGAGAGAGAGAGAGAGAGAGAGAGAGAGAGTGAGAGTGTAGTACTTTTCCTACCTGTTTGCTGACAGGTCATATTCCATTGGCTATATAATATGGAACAAAATAATCCTTTAGGGGTCCATGCACGTCCCAAATTGATCCCATCATTCTCTGAAGTATAGTAAGTGTGCAGCTCTATAAAGTATTGCTGCATCATAAGCCAAAGCAAAGGACTCTCACCCGATGAAAGGAATTGCCTGATGGTAGATGAGATGTTCTTCAACCATCTGCGGTAACTCGGATGGAAAACCATCCGTGATCCTACAATGAATGAATGAATGATTTATTTTATTTAAGTGTCATGCCACCTCATGGCCCATCCCTCATCGGACTATATGACATCTTTTCAAACAATGTTACAATATTCGCATGTACATTCCTTTTTTTTCTTTTTCGCTGGCTCAGTCTTTGCGGAACCCATTTTATTCATCTTCCAGTAATTGTCTTTTCTCTAGATGGCACTTATAAGCCTGTCATTGAGTATGGGGGAGTATCTCTTGTAGACTGTACTCAACGGACTAATCCCTCTATAATTAAGAGGCACCCGAGGGTCATCACTTTTAAAAATAGGGTTTATAAAAGATCTGAACCACACCGATGGGATTTTACCCATTTCAAAACATTTATTAAACAAACTAAGCAGAGTGTGAGATAGCATTGGTGATTTCAAGATTTCATTTCGAGGGCTCGGAGCGCAAAGGGCCCAAGTGACATTTTTGGCAAAAATGACTTTCAGACTAACAACCTTTGGCCTGGCTGGATCAGACAATGATCACTAGGAAAATAATTCCAAAGGCGGGTGTGTGGGTGAAAAACATGGGTATGTACCGTTATCTCTTCGGTGGATTCCTTCGGTGTCGTCTTCTCCTCCACATTGTTCACGATGAACACATTGTTCACGATGAACAATGTGCAATTGTTGACTCTGTTCTCTATGCATGCTTCTCTATGCATGTTGGATTATCTTCTCTATGCATGTTGGATTATCTTCAAGCTGAACGTCTAAGGGTTGACCATGATCGTTCCTCAGCTTCAGAGACACACAATTGAAAGGTTGGAGGTGAAAAGCAGGCATCTTCCCCTCAGTTTCCCAGGTGTCCCGTCTCCTCACAGTAGCACTCGATGTCCCTGACAAGGAACTTGTGGTAACTGGTACTGTACATGAGGAGAGACCAACAGATATGGGAGAAGTGTCAGGTAGGCCTATATGGACTAGAACAGGGGTTTTCAAAGTGGGTGACTGGGCACCCTGGGGTGCCATGATGCCAGTCCAGGGGTGCCGCGAGATGATTTGATAATATTTGGAATTCATCAAAATCACTACATCAATATCACTTCACTATGCTTAGTAAAACAGACCTGATTGACCGAATTCACGTTACGCAACTTCCTGGTGCTGACGTCACGGTTGAAGGGGAAAACCCTACTAAAAGCCCATAGTTAACACAGAAATCGTAAATATAATGCAATTTCCGAATAGTAAAGTATAAAATACTGCTAGCCTGATCAAGAACACAAGATAGTAAAAGGCACAAAGCATTATAATTTACTTTACCGTTCGAAATAATGATTTGTTGGCTTTAAGTCCGGCAATTTCTGTGTTAGATTACCCTTCAAAGCTGTCGTCAGCACCAGGAAGTTGCTGAGAAATTCGCTGAGTGCGCGTGAAGGCCGTGAATAGGGTCTATTTGCACTGTACTTGAGGAGTTCTTTTTCCATCTACGACATCTCTCTTCACCAAAAATGGCAGATCTACAAGCTCACAACGCGTTGTGAGCTTGTAGATCGGCTGTTTTTGGTGAACCTTCCCCCCAGAATAGGGATGCTGGGGTTCAAGTGGTTAAACGTCAAGTATAATGTTATTTTCAGTCAGTTCTGATGGAAACAGATATTTCTCCAATAGGATGTAAGATTCTAAAAATGAACAGTGTAACTCAGGGGTGCCATGGATGAAAAAGTTATTTACAGGGGTGCCCTGAGTCAAAAAAGTTTGAAAACCCCTTAACACCAAACAGCAGGTAGGGATTCATTTATGGGTCACAGACCAATATTTATAAAAAAAAAAAAAAAAAACGTTTCCTTTCCTACATAAAAAGGTATAGATACGGTAGGTAGTTTTTCTTTTCTTTTTTTGTAAAAAAAAGGAAAAAAAAAGAAAAAGTAGACAACATAAAATGCATTCGGTCATGACCCACACTTCATAACCTTGGTGAGAGTAGGAATGATTACAGATGTGCCCTGTTACAGATGTTGTCCAAAAATCATGCAGATCGGTACACAGTATCTCTGTAGCCGTTAAATGGAACGGGTATTTCTTACATTGATGCTCCTACATATTAGCATGCAAGCACCAGTTAAAGTTACTTTCCATCCCTCATATACTGTGTGCACAGTGCACATCCCATAACCCACACACTGCACATCATTTCGGAGCTCATATCTTTGAACGGGTAAGGGCTAGTCCATATAAAGGAATAGAGGAGTGATGTCTGACAATGGCCAAAATGATTATTTTATCAATTATATGCTTTTTGTGGTCATTTTTGAATAGAAACACATATGAAGCTTAATCTTTTTTTTATAAAATATAGTTTTTCAAGAAAAAGTTGACTATAGCTCCTTTAAGTATTATTAGTAGGCTATATGAGTATTACATTCTTTCCCATTTTCTCAAAGAATTATTAAAAATAAATGAAAAAACAGTGAAAAACAACGCCTTACCGAAGGCCTTTAAGTAGTGTAAATCCCTAACATCCTTTAAAATGAAAAACCACTTACAGGCGGCAGCCGCTCGAAACTGGTAAAAACTAACCTAGCCCAGCCTTACCCTCCCCCTGACCCTTCTTGGTAAATATCTACTGTATATATTTTTGCACTGTTTTGTTTTTCTGACAATATCTACTGCATAATACTGTGTTCTATCCGTCTGTCATTCAATGTTATGAGATACATAAAGGTTTCCTGTGCAAGTAAGCCGAAAAGCTTACTAGGATCTCCTTTTAGTTGACCTTGTACCAGTGAACTGTACTGCTAAAGTATTCAAGCATGCAGTCAAACTTACTCACTCACTCATATGAAAGGATATATTATGAAGAAACCCAGTTTGTTATTCTGATATGAAACCACGCCCTCCGTATTCTGTGCAAATTGGTCCGCGCCTCCTCTACCTTTTTTTTATTTTTCTTCGTTCCCTTCCGGTTCTTCTTCCTTCGATGCTGGAATGTCTTCTTCTGGCTCTTCCATATTGTCGGCCAGGGCTTCGTCCAAGAAGGACTGACATCTCTCACATGTGGTTCCGTTTTTTTTACCCTCTGGCGTCCTTCCAGCAAGGCAATATCCTTTTCCACTAACGTGTTCGTTTTTTTTTTATCCTGGCCAGTTGTCCTGCCAGTTGGCCGTTTCTTTTCTTTGACGAGTTATGATAAATCATAACTGCCTCTGAAAATCCATCCAGGTCCTTCTTAACCTCCTCTCTCGTGACGTTTGTGCAACCATACCAAACAAGCTCAAGCTTTCTGTTTATATTTTCTACTTCTGGCAAAAGTTTGTTGGGGCTTGACTCGGCCATGTTGTTCTGCTCAATGAATCCCCTCCTTTACCCAGTCGCCGACATCATTTATTTCTATAGAAGATAGCTTCCATTTACTGTATCACATGCCAAAACTAAAGACATGGCAACAAAAGATAGGAAATGGAACATACAAGTGAGTCTCATGCTAAGCTCGTTTCCAGCCTTACTTAGATTAGTGATACCTTACATTACTTGTTACTGTGTAAAGTAAATATATTACAGTAATGAGACCATCCCCAATGCATTACTCCAAATGGTTTACAAACAACAATCAATTAACTTTGGGTATACTGTGTAAAGGTGATTTACACATTTAGGATTGTTAACAGGTTAATAGAAAAGGGTTTGACTCACCTCCCGTAAGGCACATTCTTTAGGTTCCCCTTGGGGAATCCCCATGTTTTTGGGGCCCGCATACAAGTAGAACCTAAAATAGAGTGACATCATATTTAGTAAGAGTGACAATATGACTCTTCTGCACTACAAAGGGTAACAGAACATTACTTAAGATTCTGGACAGTATTTGTCAGTTCCATAATAATAAACATGCATTTGTATAAAGCAAGCCTACTCCCATGTTGATAAGATTATTTCAAAGTTGAAAAAAAATCCGTTTAAGGTAGGTTTAGAACGGATACAAAATATGTGATTAATTTGCGATTGATCATGATTAACTATGAATAATAATGATATTAATCAGATTAAATATTTTTAATCGATTGACAGCCCTAATCAGTACGCATTATTCTAGTCTGATCAAGACAGACCTGATTTTTTACATTCTATCCTGATTGGCTAAGATTGGCTTTCAAAGTTTGCAGGAGTGGCCCGTTCTAAACAAAAAGACAGATTCCTACAATAAGCTAGCTGGCCTGATGGAGACCAGCTGTCACATGGAGTAGTCCATTTTTCATTTTTACATAGTCATTTTTATCCCCCAATTTAGTTAATATGCCCACACATGTAAGTCCTGTCCCTGTGTTTAACACTGACTAACCTCCACTGGTCTCCTCCTCATCACGGTCTTCAGTGACTTCAGCGTTTGATTCAAGCTCAACTTCACAGCTGTGTGAAGAGAGGTCAAGTCAAGTCATTTTATTTATAAAGCACATTTAAAAACAACCAGGTTGACCAAAGTGCTGTACATCATGAGAAACACAGTAAAATTAAATACAATACAAAGCAAAAGCAATAGAAACATTTGTAAACATTTAAAACCTTGTAACTACAGCTAAAAAAACTAAAACATTTAAGATATAAAAACAATGACAGGTAAAAGGCACGGGGAGGTAGGGGTCTATGGCTCAAATGCTAGGGTGAAGAGATGTGTTTTAAGTCGGGACTTGAAAATGTCCAGGGATGGGGCAAGCCTAAGGGTCGATTCACACCGTTATAAGGAGCCTAACTAATTTCGGTTCGGCAGTGTCCAGACCCAAGTATGGGTTTCCCCTCCCGGTTCGGGGGGGCGTCAACTGACTTTAGTCGGCTCCACGGTGCTGCCAAAATGTTGTGACCTCCCGACTTAATTTCGGTACTTAGCGGTGTCTTCTCATTCATTCAGCCCGGCTTCAAGTGCAAATTCTCTGCTGTGAATCCAAGGAAACAGCGGTCGTTTGGGAGGGAGACACGCCGACTTCCAAATGATTGTGGATGCCGTGTATTGAGTGTTTCATAGCGAATACAGACAGTGCAGCTATCGCTCTGGCTGGAGAGTGGCAGGCGCGCGCGCGAGACACACACACACACATACACACACACACACACACACACAGTCACACACACACACGCGCAGCTTTGGTGCATGTCTCGCTACTCGCCGACCGTTTTAAAGAGAAAAGAAAAGCATAGACACAACTTTGCTAATGTTCCGTGTTGATAGGTTTTCCACGACGAGTTGTGACTGCGTGATGATATGCATGCAGCAAGTGAGGCGGCCGCGGCACGTCTATAATGTGAGCTTGTAGATTGTCCCCGTCACTGGCGCTGCTGCCTGCTGGAGCTGCCTGCTACTCAATGGACTTCCAGTCATTCAGCTTGCAGCGCGAGGGTCAGTCAGATATGTATCCGCCCTGCAACGCTCATGTATCGGCCACAAACGTTATCATGCCATGGACCTCCAATATTTACAAGCGACTAAGGCAATAGCCGTTAAGAAAGTATGGATGAACTCCCCCCGAACCTAAATAATTTCGGGTCGGGGAGCCCTCCCGAACCGAAATTAGTTAGGTTCCTTATTAGAGTGTGAAACGACCCTAACAGTGGATGGAAGGCTGTTCCACAGAGTTGGGCCGGCCACAGAAAAAGCTCTGTCACCCTTTTGCCTTAGATTGGCCTTTGGAACTTTTAGAAGCCTCTGGCCAGAGGATCTCAGTGTCCTGGTGTTGTCGTTTAAAGCTTTAAAAACAAATAAAAGGATTTTAAAATCGGTCCTGACTGGCAGCCAGTGGAGAGAGGCCAGTACTGGGGTAATGTGGTCCCGTCTCCGGGTGCCAGTCAGCAGCCTGGCGGCAGCATTCTGTACCAGCTGAAGGCGGGAGGAGTTTGCAACCCCTATGTAAAGGGAGTTGCAGTAATCCAATCTAGACGATACAAGGGCATGAATTACTTTCTGTAGGTCGTGAGCTGAAAGAAAAGATTTTATTTGAGCTATTTGTCTGATTTGATAGAAACTACCCTTTACCACAGAATTTATTTGTTTGTCGAATTTCAGGGATGGGTCAAATAATACACCAAGATTTTTTATATGTGTTTTAATGAAGGGGGATAAGGATGGAAGGGAGGTGGAGATCTCAGCGGTTTTATCTGGGGGGCAGAAGAGTGCAATTTTTGTTTTGTCATCATTTAACCTAAGGAAGTTTGTGGACATCAAGGATTTTATTTCAGAAAGACAATCAAGTAGGGGTTTCAGGGAGTGAGTTCTGTCGGGCTTTAGTGGGATGTACAACTGTGTATTGTCTGCGTATAGGTGGAAAGAAATACCATATTTACGGATGATGGAACCTAGGGGGAGTATGGGGGAGTATGTAAAGTGAAAATAGGATAGGTCCAAGGATTGATCCTTGGGGAACGCCGCAGCTAAGCGGGGCATGTGTGGATGAGGCAGTACCGATCTCAACTGTAAAGGATCTGTAGTGGAGGTAGGACTTAAACCAGTCTAATGCTAAGCCCTGGATTCCAACCTCATGGTTGAGTCGGGAGGTGAGGGTGTTGTGGTCCACCGTGTCGAATGCGGCACTGAGGTCGAGAAGTACCAGAACTGCACAGTCGCCATTGTCAACAGTCATTAGTAGGTCATTTGTCACCCTTAACAGTGCTGACTCGGTACTGTGCAGTGGTCTGAACCCGGACTGGAACACTTCAAGGATGCTATATTGGTTGAGAAATGATTGTAGTTGGCCAAATACAACCCTTTCCAGGACCTTCGATATAAATGGGAGTTTTGATATGGGTCTATAGTTTGAGGGGACCGTAGGATCGAGGTTGGGTTTCTTAATAATGGGCTGGACAACTGCATGTTTGAAATATGGGGGGACTTGACCTGAGCTAAGACAGCTGTTTATTATAGACAGGATGCTAGGACCTAGTGTTTCAAAGGCCTCTTTGAGTAGCTGTGAGGGGATAATATCAAGGGAACAGGTTGTAGGTCTCATGTGGGAGATTAAGTCCTGTAAATGAGGGAGGGACACAGGCTCAAACTGGCGGAAAGGTTTGGGGTGGTTGGTTATGGATGATGAGATACCTGACCTGATGTCAGTTACCTTTTTTACAAAGAAATCAAGAAACTGTTCACAGGTGATAGGGGACACTGTGTTAGTGATTTGAGGCTTTAGGACTGAGTTGATGGTATCAAAAAGGACTTTTGGTCTGTGACAGTTTTTGGTGATTAGGTTTGAGAAATATTTTACCCTTTCGGTTTCAACAATGTCTTGGTAATTAATTAGGCTTACTCTCGGGTTATTGTAAAAAACTTGTAGCCGGTTTACTTTCCACTTTCGCTCCGCCTTTCTGCAGACTTGCCGTGCGGCTCTGGTGGCCTCGTTTAGCCAAGGCTGAGTTTTGGGTTTGGGCTGCCTGGATTTTAGGGGGGCAACATGATTCAGGATGTCTAGACAGGTGGAATTAAATAAGGTGACCAACCCGTCAGTGCTCAGGTGGAGGGGTGGGGCCTCGATGATATAGCAGTTTGGGGCTGCGGAGTATGAGTTGGAGAAGTTTATGGTGGAAACAGTGTTTATGTGTCGGGAGGGACGGCCTGGTAGGAGGGCTTTAGGTGCTTGACGGGGTAAAATGGCACTAAAAACAATAGGCTTGTGGTCCGACAAACAGAGCACTTGGTCGCATATGTCAACATTAAAAACTGAAAAACCATAAGATAAAATTAGATCTAGTGTGTGGCCATGCTCGTGAGTGGAGCTATTGACATTTTGGACGAAGTTGAGAGAGTCGATAAGATTTTCAAAGTCTCTCACAAGGGGACTGGAGGGGCAATCAACATGGATATAGAAGTCTCCCAGTATCTGGATTTTGTCCCATTTAAGGACAACAGAGGACAGGAAATCTGAGAATTCTTGGATAAAGTTGCAGGTTTTTGGTGGTCGATACACTATGGCAAAAAGCATTGGGAAAGATAGGTCGACTTCAAATAATTGGAGTTCGAAACTAGAGTAGGGGAGCGGGGTCAGAGGTCGGCAATGGAAACTGTTTTTGAAAATACAGGCCAGACCACCGCCACGGCCACGGCCATGGCCTGTGGTCCTGGGGGAACTGAGGAAATTACAGTCAGTAGGGGAGAGTTTAATGAGGGAACTTAACTCACCGACCTCCAGCCAGGTCTCAGTGAGGAATAAGAAATCCAGTCCACGGGATGTGAAGAAGTTGTTGAGATTATGTGGCTTAGCTCGCATTGATCTAGCATTGACCAGTGCAATTTTAATGGAGTGAGGGCCATTTAGTACAGGGGATGCACGCAGCAGGTGTCTAATATTTAGAGTGTTCACTCCACGGGGCTGGTTTAGAGTTAGAACTGAGGGTGATTTTTATTATGGTGGGGGGCAGGTCGTGATGTGGAGGGGGACTATTTGATGCTGGGGACTGGCGTCATGTAGTGCCAGGTTCGGAGAGCTGGGAGGTGATATTTGTGGCCAGTATTTGTTTCCCCTTCTGATTTAGGTGGACCTTATCGTGAAATAACTTGGGGATATACCAAACTGAATCAAAGTTATCAATGTAGCCATGACCACAGGCAACACAGAAATTTTGAATCCATTTATCGGCACTAAATATGCGGCTGAATAATTCAGAGGAATTATGGAGGGTTGGTATTAAGCCTGAGAAAATGCACTTTTTTCCCAGGCTTTCAATTAAATTGGCTAGGGCCTCATAGTCTGTGCGCAGAAAAGCTGATTGGATGGACCTTTGTGTTATGTCATTTAATCCTACATGTACAATGACAGTATGGACAGACTGATGGTGTTGAAGAATGGCTGGAATGTGTGTGATTAAGTCCTTGATTTTTGCACCGGAGAATGAATATGTCATGCAGTCAGGGATGGCTACATGTCTGACTAATGAATCTCCCACGAGGATATATTTGGAGGGCGAGATATGAAATAAGTTGGTAGTGTCAGAATTGGCTGCCCTAGACGCTGTTTCGTTTTCAGTGGGAGTGACGTCACTGACCTGGGTGGGTGGGAGGGGCGGATCACTGGCTACCAACTCAGCTGGAGTGGTGACGTCATCATTGGGGACAGCTGTGTCCATTACTACGCTGGACGAAGGAGATGGAACACGCACGGACGCGTTTACAACAAGGGGAGAAGACGGATAATAACATCGTCGTTTGTTGTCCTTTTTCGGGGTCAGCGTCAGCGAGGAACAATTTCGCTTCCGAGTGGAGTTAGGATTGGGGTGAGTCTGTTTCTCTTGGCCAACACGTGAACGTGTATCCATGGCAACCCCGGACGCTACCGTGTTGCTAGCTGGCGGTAGCATCCCACTACTATCAACACACTCTACGCTGTCAAGAGGAGAGAAGCAATTGAACAGTGGGAGAGGAGAAAACAACGGGAGAGTGTTCTTTCTTCCCTTCTTCTTCTTTGCAACCGATGCCCATGAGGGAGATGCGGCTGAAGAAGCACCGTGGGCCGCCTCTAGGTCGTTTAGTCGGGAGAGGACCGATGATTTCCTTCGGAGGATGTCTGCCAAGAGGTCCTCGATGTTGTGGAGCTGGGATCTCAAGTTGGCGAGCTCGGACCCGGAGTCGTCTGGGGTGAGTGGAGTCGGTGTCATTTACACAAGGGCTCCTAACGGAGCCCAGTGCGAAGATCAGGCGTAGATCAAGACTATTCTGTGTAACTTGATCACTGGTATTTTCATCATGGCAGCCTGCATCACTGTTGATCTTCTATGAACGATCCAGACCTCTCAGGTCTGCTTTCTGTCCATTAAGATGAACTGATAATGACAACAGACACGATAGTATTATTTTACCGCAGGCACAAACGCACAAGTAAATGACTGACACAACGTGTGCTGCTGGCTGCTAATTCAGGTCTTCACTCTTCATCACCATCTTCACTTTCCTTTGGCTCCTCTGGTCTTTGAAGTATGTACTCCTGTTCCTCTGGTTTGTCCTGGAGCAGACTGGGGCTCCTCTCCTGTTGAGTGCAAACCTCCTCTTCACACAATCATGTGCAGGGTGTCTAGGAGCAAAAAAAATAACATGATATTCAACAATGGATTCCTAAAATGTGAAACAATTGTCTAACTTCCATGCTCCTTGACCAACATATAGGTGAAGTTCTGAAATTCAGGCTCCAACATTTTAGTAATCTGAATTGATATATTTAGTTACTTTACCCAACAATTGAATAATAGTGAACTAATATTAAAACATAATACTTCACACGTGAGCTCCAATTTGGTAGTAAATTAGACTGTAGGCCAAGCTGTTTAACACCTGAGTATAATGAGCAAGAGGTTTCGCTTATGGGAGATTGCTTAGCAAGCAATCAGAGAAGCAGTCATTGTAACTTCCACTGACATCAACAGAACCATGTCCTTGTCCCTCCCGGTGAACTGCAGCGTTCCTCAAGGAAGCATTCTAGGTTCTCCCATTGCTTCTCCCAGGATGGGGACTCTTCCCTGAAGGGAATGCCATAGTGGAGATCCCAGCTTCCTGGTCTCCCCCAAGGAAGTTAAAATATAAGGAAGGGAAACACGTGATCGCTGGGACCGGCCATGACGCTCCTATGGGTGCCAGAATGACGGAGCCGGCTATATCAGCTCATGAACAAACCTGGAAGAAACACTATTTATGAACGACTGAGACCTTTGTCATATAATGTTCAGGAATATAAAAGAAAATATATCAAAAGGTATTTTTACACTCACTTGCTTTTCGATGTGCACAGTGCATAATTAAATAATAATAATAACAGTAAATAATAATCGTTTCTGTCTCCGAAGTATCGCGAGATTTGGTTCACAGACAGGAAACGGTGGATAGTCTCGCGATACTGGCACTCATGGTGAGCTTCATGGCTGGACATGGCGTATCCCCGTTGTCACGTGATGTCCCTACCTCCTATTTACCTTGGTCTCCCCAGGTAGTGGTGGTCTGCTGCTTGTCAAGGTACTGAGTGCCCTTGACACGGATGGACTTTGCCTCTCCCGGTCTCTACTCGGACCTGTGGAATCGGGGTATAATGGGGATGATCTCATTCTCTGTGTTGATCCTTGGGTCTGGGAGTGTTGGCCGTCGTCGCTTCTACGGGAGTTTATGGTACCCATAGGATGGAATATGAACTGACAGAACGAAGATAAACACAGGTGTTTCGAACGAAACACCTGTTTATTAAGTCCTGGAAGGAATATTCCATGAGGGCCGACTCTCGACCCTCATGTTACGGCAGGCAGTGTCCTGCGAAAGAGGCGGAACGATGGGGCGGCGCGCCATTTATAGAGGCGACGCCTGGAGCATGACTGACATGCCCTTCGGCCAATGGCTATCGTCCTGCGGGAGTTCATGTGAGACGGTTCTGTATTTTCTTGGGCGCTGGCGCCACCCATAGGATGGAATATTCCTTCCAGAACTTAATAAACAGGTGTTTTTCTGTGTTTTCACCTGTGTTTTTCAAGCAAAAACAAATAATCACAAAAGAAAATCCTTACTTGGAGACGAACTTGGTCGATGATTGTCACTACGAACCCTATCACCACCACCAGCACGGAAAAAATATTGACCTGGTGCGGGTTCTCTCCTGCTCATGGCTCTCCCTGATGCAGGCCAAGAACACAACAAAATGCGTCCTCTCGGCCTCAGACGCGTTTGTCAAACTGATATGAAACCATATCAGGATTTTTCTTTACAAATGTGTCCTGGTAGACAGATCGTGCATCCTCTATCTTGTCGCCGATATCCTCTTCTGCCATAGAAGAAAATTTCATTTCCCTAGATCACAAGCCAAAACAAAAGACATGGCAACAAAAGATTAGAAATGGAACAGACAATTGAGTCTCATGCTATGCTCGTTTCCAGCCTTACTTAGATGAGTGATACCTTTCACCATACATCCTTGTTACTGTGTAAAGTAAATATATTACAGTAGGCCTATTATATTACTAAGTAATCTGTTACTGCCCATCACTGCTCCTCAGTCTTTAAATATTTGATTGAATGGCAGTCCTCAGAGTTACTATAAGGGGGCAGCAAAACTTCGATTGATATGAACTTTTTTACATAACAATTTTAACCCTAGCATCCCTGTTCTTGTCTACAATCAATTGGCCTCAGTCTTAAATGGATTAACCACGTCAGCCCCTATATAGAATATACTTTTGCTATTTGAAAATAGCTGATCTCACATTGCTTTACAATACCATGCATTGTGGCTTGTGGATATTTTCAAAAGATTTGTATACACATTGAACTTCTGCATAATGAATACTTTTACATTTTGTACTTTAAGTATATTCTGTATTATTAACACTTTTGTACTTTACTCAATTTAAAAATGTTAATACCAGACTTAAACTTGTCGCCGAGTATTTCTAGATAATGGAATCGATACTTTAAAATACTTGAACAGTGGTGTGTTCTACCGTGGTACGCATGAAGCAGGATACTTACGTGGCGACCTCTCTCAGAACTTCTTCGAAGATCTCTTGAATTTCCTTCCCTTCAGGGGCTCTCCAGTTACTGGATTCACTATTAGCAGCAGAACCAGGCCAACAGTGAGAGAAGCAGGGTAACCACAACAGTTTGCAACAACAACAAGCACTGAAAGTACTGAAAAGAAGAACTACTACACTACTCCAGTAAGAAATCTTTTTCCAGAGGCTTTAATTGACAAATAGAAATAGAATACAGCCGTGTATGTAGCCTATGTGTGGTCTGAAACAACAACATAGAAAGAAACAATATCAGACAAAATGTTCTTATAGACATACAAATGTATCAAGGGCTCAATTACATACTGACAACGCCACCCTAACAAATAAAAGTGAGGGATCCTATAAACCCATTAACCATATACTGAATATAGACAAGGTAATGAACAAGGTAAGGTTCCCCAGTTAGGTACGGGTTCAGAATGAACAGAGCCAGAGGCTGATGTATCAAAAGTGTCACATTTTATTACAAATAGCAAAAAATAGTTAATAGTTAAAATACAGAAGGGAAGAGGGGTTAATCTGCAATATGAAACCTTAAAATGGAACTATTAACTAAGTCCAAGGGCAAATGAGTACTGAGCAATGAGGGTATGGGTTGTGAGTTTCAGGGGCCTACAGGAGCCTCTAAACTAAAACATAGCAAACAAAACAATCAAATTCAAATCAAATCATAGAAAGTAAATAAAGTAATTAGAGTAAATAAAGTAATTCAAATATACACAGCAAACAAATCAAATGACCCAGTATGTATTTGTCACTCCACCCTAATATTCCTAACCTGGCAGATATTATCCCAATCACTACACCACAGTATATATATATATATATATATATATATATATATATATATATATATATATATATATATATATATATATATTTATGGCACATGGGAAAAACAGTTAAAGGTTTTCTCCTATTATAGAAATAGATAAATATGGTTACCCTCAATAGACCCTCAATATACATTATAAACGATATGCGTTATATTATATGAAATACAAATGCAAACATACCCCATCAATACAGTATGTACCGCTCTCACTGCATAAACACAGACTGTGTATCTGGTTAAACAACTGGTTAGACCTGGAGGCTCTGTGAAGCACAGCAAACAATTAGGCCATGGTTGATAACGTGTGTTCCAAAATCAAATACCCTCCCAAAAACCATTTCCATACCCTGGCTCAGGTAATGGCTCAGTTAATGTTCAGCATTCCAAATTCCTTTCAAACGAGCAACCTCCCCAAAGTCTGTAAGCAAGATATCAAATACAACTCATTAAACTATATCCCCTGTAACATCAAAACCTCCCCATTAACTTGAAGTTTCCTCACCAGATGCTATGCTGCAACACACATGCCTCCAAGTCCAAACACTCTGTGTCAGGCTTCTGGCAAACAGAAGGCCTCGAAACCTAGGCAGCCTTTATATACACTGTGCTCTTAAAGGGTCAGTGCTACACAAACAAACAAAAAATAGCCGATCTACATGCTCTCAAACAAATGCTCACTTACATTGTGTCATACACGCAGAGGTTGTGTGCCCACAGACTCGGCGGAAAAGAAAGAAAAACTGCAGCCAGTGGCTTATATACACTCCCACCTAATCTGGCCAAATTAGTTAAACCTGGCAGTGACCTCATCGTGTTGAATGCAGACCACCTGGCACTGCCAGGCTGGCAGTGGAGAGTGGGGGGAAGGGAAGACTTTCATACAAGTACAGTTTAATACAAATACAATGCTAAAATGATTGAACTGTAAAAGCACTATGGCTTTTTAAGATGTCGGATACCACTGCAGCATGTGCTTAGAAGCAATGTCACTATTTAGACTGTAAATAGTAGTAAGCTCTAAATTTTAGAGCTTACTACTGTATTAGACACGACTCTACACTGCCCACTTGTGGTCAGGCTACAAAAAGGTTTTCAGAAACTTCAAAAAGGCAAAGATAATGGTGCAATGTGAGTGAAATGTTTGTGGCTGCAAGAGTCCATACTTTTAAAGCAGTTCTTCGGAAATTGCATAATATATATATATATACATATCTTAGTGTTGCTCGAATGAGTGTGAATAGCACCATTGTCAGTATAAGCAACCCTGTGTAGAGATACTCCTCTAGCCTTAGGAGACATTGGCTTAAAGCCTGCATTCATAACTGTCACAAATACCCTGTCCAACCTGTTCATTTGGACTGTTTTTATTAATTGTTGTTGTTGTATGTACAGCAATTGTATGCGTTTGAGTCTGCAATAGATATTCATTCATTCATTCATTAAGCTAACTGCAGATGGCACTGTTTGACCAGTATTGGCTTTTGCCATAGCAGAGATACAGTATGATCACACATGCGAATTAAGAAAATAAACAAAAGCAAATACGTAATCAATCATCCCATCAGCAGAGTGGTAATAAATAAATAAAAACCTTGGCTTTGACCACACTCACTGGGCTTCTCCTCTTTTTTGCCGCCACGTGGAAGGCCCCTGTCGGGCCTTGTTCCTTTCATGCCAACCACCACCTGCCGTAGAAACTACAAATTCTTAATAGTTTAGTGCAAAGAAGAAGAACACTCATAACAGAGTCGTTACAGATCTAAACAGATTTCCAGTGTAAGAGATGTTCCATTGGACGATATATACATGTGAATGTAGAACTACGACAGTGCTTTGGTGCTGCTGCTGCAGTCCAGCATGAGGTGTACGTCTTTTATCTGCACTGTTTTCATGGGTTTTCAACACAGAGTCTTTACGCTGGAGGTTTTTGACCACAGTGAGAACCGGCGGAAAATCCTCTGGATGTGTCCGGATGACAGTCCCTGTGTTTGACACTGAGACCAACTGCTGGCTGAACACACCACATGCACAGCTTTGTCCAGGAAGAGTTCTCCGGTTTCATTCAGCCTTTGCATACAATGTAAAGCTGTACATAAGCATAATGTTGGGAACTTTGAAACAACTGGCCTCTGGAAATTCAACCCAGAGACCTTTCCCTGGACAAAGGTTGAGCCCAAGGGGAAAGGACTGTGTGGTGTCCGTTGGAAGTGCTGTTTCAGAGTGGGAGATCGCATCTTCCTCCATGGGGTATCCAAAAGAAAAGATAGAGACCAACCCGAACTGCAAATCCTAGACGTGAGTCCCAGTCTGAAGACATTAAGCAAGCTAGCAGTTATTCAGTACGGACTGGAGCAGTCGGAACTCCAACACAACATCAGGTGGGAACTGAGAGCCATGAGCCGAATTTATCCTCCACCATATTATGACAGATTTTTCTAATGATGTCCTTTCAATTGCACCCAACACCACCTGCCGTAGAAACTACAAATTCTTAATAGTTTAGTACAAAGAAGAAGAACACTCATAACAGAGTCGTTACAGATCTAAACAGATTTCCAGTGTAAGAGATGTTCCATTGGACGATATATACATGTGAATGTAGAACTACGACAGTGCTTTGGTGCTGCTGCTGCAGTCCAGCATGAGGTGTACGTCTTTTATCTGCACTGTTTTCATGGGTTTTCAACACAGAGTCTTTACGCTGGAGGTTTTTGACCACAGTGAGAACCGGCGGAAAATCCTCTGGATGTGTCCGGATGACAGTCTCTGTGTTTGACACTGAGACCAACTGCTGGCTGAACACACCACATGCACAGCTTTGTCCAGGAAGAGTTCTCCGGTTTCATTCAGCCTTTGCATACAATGTAAAGCTGTACATAAGCATAATGTTGGGAACTTTGAAACAACTGGCCTCTGGAAATTCAACCCAGAGACCTTTCCCTGGACAAAGGTTGAGCCCAAGGGGAAAGGACTGTGTGGTGTCCGTTGGAAGTGCTGTTTCAGAGTGGGAGATCGCATCTTCCTCCATGGGGTATCCAAAAGAAAAGATAGAGACCAACCCGAACTGCAAATCCTAGACGTGAGTCCCAGTCTGAAGACATTAAGCAAGCTAGCAGTTATTCAGTACGGACTGGAGCAGTCGGAACTCCAACACAACATCAGGTGGGAACTGAGAGCCATGAGCCGAATTTATCCTCCACCATATTATGACAGATTTTTCTAATGATGTCCTTTCAATTGCACCCAACATGTCTCCATGTCTCTCCAGCTCTTTATTAAACAGAAAATGCATTTTCTGTTTGATAGCAAACTCAGTCAGGAAAGGATACATTTGAAATACGTGCCCCGTTGAAATATGTGGGGTGGGGGGGCTGCCCAGGGCCAGGAGCAAAGCGCAGGAGTCGGCAGAGAGATGAGACACAGTCACAGAGTCAAACAAAACCAGACCAGGAAGACAGCTGTACCAGACGCCGATCCCCGAAAGACGAAGTTATCGTGCCAGTGGAGGGCCATCGAGATGGAGGACGCGACCACAAGTATCGAGCAACGACACGATACTTGTGGTCTACAGTGTGCGTTAGCTGCCAAGAAAATATTCTTGCCATATATCAAAGTGGCTTCCAAGACTTTCAGTTGCACCCAACATGTCTCCATGTCTCTCCAGCTCTTTATTAAACAGAAAGTGCATTTTCTGTTTGATAGCAAACTCAGTCAGGAATGGATACAGTTGAAATACGTGAAATTGGAAGTGATGATGATGTGAGGCGGTGGAAAAAGTGATGTTTTGGTTTGCTTTTGATTTGTGTGCTTTTGAGTTGTATTTCCTATGATGATTTTTATTGCATGTTAAGTGACATTTTTGCTTTTATTAATTCAGAGTGTTTTGTTGCATGTATTTTCTTTCCACTGACTACACTAATCCAGCTGATTGATTCAGGAGGGAGATGACATGCACATCCATGACCAGAGTTGGGCAGGTGCTGAGCGACGAGTAGGTGCTAGAAAAAGAAATAAAACGCTCGCACACTGAGGGCTCACATGCGGAAAATGTGATCACATGCGAAAAATTCAGGACCTGCGCCTCAGTTGGGTGTGGCCACTTGATGGGGGGCTGTTAAGTCTGACATCATTTTGTAGGCAGAGGAGAACTTTTGGGGCCAAAAGGCCCCAGTGCCCGTGAATCTTTTTACTATTTTTACTATTTACTAATTTTTCTTCTCTTTGTTGTTGAAAGGAAAGTGGTAGAATTATACTTTAGTCGTTATTTTTGTCTCGGATCTGTTGAAATAGCGAGGGACACATATTGACAATAAATCTGCTTGGTGGTCTGACTACAAAATGATGTCACGGCTTAAAAGCCCCATATAAGTGAAGGAAGCGGGAGGACAAAGTTGGTGAGAGGAGAAGGTTGTGTGGGCAGAGAGAGCAGGGCAGCCACCACGGGCTGGGGGCCAGTTAGCCATGATGAGTCGACACAAGTGCTTTGATTTATTTTATTAGACAAAAATGGGGAACAGAACAAGTATAGTCAATACAATTGAAATGTAGTACAGTACAAGACAGTTAAACACCCTGCCTAAAAGGAACATCTCAAATAGGACTTTTTATGGTCTTTTTTACGTTGAAAGCCCTCTGTATTTCAACGTGGCTGTACGTGCCACGGTCAGCCACGACCTCCGTGGGAGGTCAGTGGCAGCCGGGCCTCGACATTATTCTATAAGAGCCATGACCATGGCCCCCGGAGTGTGTGCCTGGCCCGGCCTGGCCTGTGGGGTGGGGAGGGGTTAATGGTTAAACTGTGGACCAGACCTCATAACAAAGGTGGCGTGGTTGGCTGTTTTTAATTAAGTTAAAGCACCTTGCACTTTATTACAAATACTTTTACTTATATTTTATTATTGGTTAAATTATAAGTTTCTACTCATTTTAGTGTATTGGTGTTTTTAACAAGTGCCACAATATGACACAAAGAAATGAGCTGACAAAATTGGGAACACTATAAAAACCAAGCTAATGGTTTCTTTCTCCTGCTTGGCAGAAATATTTTCAACTACATGATCTTTTTTTTTAAATGTATTTTAAGTTTAACCCTTCTTGTGCCTATCCCAAACAAGTCCGTCTTTTTTTCAATACAATACAATTTTTTTTTTTGCTATTTTACTTACCCTGAGCTGCTTGTAGAGATGTGGGTGGTCCTGGCTCGTCCTACGCTTTCCAACGACCGAGTCTAGATGGTCCGACTATTGATTCCATTGAAAATGGTTTAGAATAAAGTTTAGAGCCCCCCCAAAAAAACTCAATCTATACTGTCGGCGGCGCAACGTATTCCGGGGTGCCGATCCCGATCTAGTCCGGCTTTTTTAATAAAATAAATTAATTAATCGGAGGCCTCAACGAAGCCCCGGTCTAAATTTCCATCCAGGCCCGGGGCCGCGATTCTGTTTACATCGGCCAGCGAGAGGGTAATCCAACACAAACTCACATCTTTGAAGCTCATTCTCTCTGAACTGTGTTCTTGTGGAAGCGGAAAAGTTATATTTACGGCTAAATCGCCGATCCGAAATCGATCTTCTAAATGAGTGTTAGCCCATAGCAATCTTGTAGCCATTTTCATCCGGGTCTTTTTCATCACATGCACACACGTGAACATGCACGTCACTGCTACAGTATGTTGCTCTTTTATTTTAACATTTCTTTCAAGGTTAAAATATAAAAGAGTAAGTCAAAAGCACTGGAAAATGAATCTAGTGGTCTAAAGATCAGACCCTCAGTTCAGAGGTCTCATTTTCAAATCCGAGTTCTCTTACAGATCATTGTTACTTTTCAAGGTTAAAATACAAAAGAAGTATTCAAAAGCACCAGATAAAGTCTGCTGTGGGAGATGGTGTAGTGGTTTAAACATCAGATTCCGAAGGTATAGGTCACATGTTCAAATCCACTCCTGTAGTGCTTTGACCTTTTCAAGGCTAAACTAGAAGAGAACAACTCAAAAGCACCCGGAGATACCTGTTGAGGGCCCAAAGGTGCCTTAGCTCAATGGTACAGTATGGTCGCTTGATCGGTTGTCCCTGTTACAGGCAGGTTTCAGACAGGTTCAAGTCCCATGCCCAAGGTACACGGAGGACCATCGTGGAGGGGTGTCCCTCCCCCTGTTTCCTGAGAGCTAAAGGTGGGGGGTTATATCTGAAAGAACTCTGTCCAACATAAATTTTACAGAAAAAAAGTCTTACCTACATGCCTTTAGAGCACTGGGGGAATTTGAGAAAATTTAGACAATTTTAGCCTTAAAAAGGTCAATGTACTCCAGAGATGGACTGTAGGTTGAGTGGGATTTGAACATGGAACCTCTTAGCTGAGAGTCTGAGCATTAGACCATTAGGCCATCTCTCACTGTAAATTTGTTTTGGTGCTGTAAATTTGTTTTGGTGCTTTTGAGTACTTATGTTGTATTTTAACCTTGAAAAGATCCAAGTAATAGAGCAGCAATTAGTAGGGTGACTGGGTTTTGAACACAGAGCCTCTGCACCTCAAGTCTGATCTTTTTTTTTTAATCTTTTTATTTATCTTCAATATACAGGTCCACAATCACATTTATGCAGCATGGGAACAAACAAAAAATAAAGAACACTCATGATATTTGTCTCCCTCAAGTGGACATAATTCTTACAGCAACCAAACACCCAGAAACCCCTTGAAATCAACCCGTGGTCTGTGTCTCCCTCAAGTGGACACAATTCTGAACAGCAATCAAACACTTCACCAGTCAAACTTAATGCCCCCTGCCTCTCCTTCAACAACAAATGTGTTCCCACTCATAAAAAACTGTTTAACTCCCTCCCCTCCATATTTGCAAATTAACCCTACATCTCTCCTCCTCATTAACGACTTGAATAAGTCTATAATTCCCACATTTCGTTTACATTTACAGAAGTAACAGTGGCCATGAGAGCAAACAAAAAAAAGAAATTAAAGCCAGACATTATGCACACATTTTACATCCCGCTCCGCGGCCCTTTGACCCTGCTCTCCCATGCCTTGTCTTTTTCTGCCTTCCTCTTTGCACGCAACCTCTGAGCCAACCCCTCCTCCCCAGCCCCCTTTTCCCCTTTCCCCCCCAAACCCTGTTGTCCCTTGCCATCACTCTCTCCATACCTCCACGCCATCTCGCTTTCAACTTCTTCATGTCCGATATCCGGCAGGAACTGCGACCAGTATCCCGCCGGCTTACTGCTTGGATCGCCCTTTCCCACTCCAGCAGCATCTCCATCCTTGGCAGTGCCCCTGCCCTGCCCAGCGGGCAGCTGGCTTCCACTACTAGAAAGCCCATCTCCATCCACAGCATTCTCTGGGGCTGGTGCCCCAGGCTCCGGTTCCTTGTCCTCTCTCTGCTTCTCCATCTCCTCCTGAGCCCCCCTTTCGCTGCTTTCCCCCTCATCGCCGTCTTCCTCCTTGCCGCCGATTTCCTCCTCATCGCCGTTTCCCTCCTCATCGCCGTTTCCCTCCTCATTGCCGTTGTTCTCCACATCGTCGATCTTCTCATCCTCTTCGCTGCTGTCCTCACCAAAAGAAGCCTCAGAAGCCCCTTTCTCTTCAGCGTAGCAGTTGCAGCTGTCTTTCAATGCTCGGCAGCCTCCACAGCGCCCACACTCTCTCGCGTAGTGTCCCTGGCCCCCGCAGTTATGGCATTTGAAGTCTGGGCAGTCCCTAAGTATGTGACCAGGCTGGATGCACAGTCTACAGACTTTGACCTGCCGGTCATGGATGACACGGAAATGTTCAACCCCCTCCAGCGTTTCGAATCGGGCAGAGTACGGCAATGATTTCACTTTATCTGTGAACTGTACCTTGAGCATTCTCGTGCCATCTGCAATACTTGTTCCAGGCCACATCCTCCTTCTCATTGGGGACAGAGGCCTCACTCCCCATATGGCCAACTTCTCTAAAATTGCACTGTCTTCAATGTATGTCGGCAGGTTCAAAAACGACACCACCAACTCATTCATTGATAGTTCCTTTGCCATAATCCGACTATTTTTTACCTTCAATCCGTCCAACAGCCTTGCTTTGCCTTTGTTGTCCTTCATCGTCAGCTCATATCTTCGTCCCTCTTTAATCCTGCACCCCAGAACAATTCCACATTCTTTCTTCACCACCGCCAACATTTCCATCATCGTAACAGAATCCTTTCCTTGTATCTCGACTCCTATTGTCAAAGCCTTTTCATATCCTCCTTTTCTTTCCTTCACATTCTCATTCGGTCCCTCTGGTGCTTGTCCCTGCCCGACCTCCATAGTTGCCTCAAAAGAACCAAAACGGCCCAACGAAGAAATCCCCCAAACAGCAAGCTGCTGGGGGATTTAAAGAAACACTGATAACAAACTGCTATTCGAAAAAAAATCAAGTCTTTAGGCGAAAATAAACTGATTTTCCTGGCTTCAGAAGGCTCTCCAAACACAGATCAAGTTGCTCACAGGTGTACTCAGTCTGATCTTTAGACCACTACACCATCTCCAACCTAAAAGACATCAGGTGCTTTTGAGTAATTATGTTGTACTTTACCCATGAAAATGTCAAAGTAAAACAGCAATGTAGGAGGATTGAGATTTGTACATGGAACATCAGCAATGAGAGTCTGATCTTTAGACCACTACTCCATCTCTCCTACCTTTTGAGTGCTCTTGAGTAATCCTTTTGTATTTGAACCTTGAAAGGCTTAAAATACAAAATAATTACTCAAAAGCACCAGGAGCCATCTATGTTGAGAGATGGTGTAGTGGTCTAGACATTTGACCCTCGGTGCAGAGCTTCTGTGTTCAAATCTCACTCCTCCTATGTTGCTGTTTTACTTTTACATTTCTTTCAAGGTTAAAACACAAAAGAGTTAGTCAAAAGCACTAGAAAATGCATCTAGTGGTCTAAAAATCAGAGTTCTCGTACAGATCATTGTTGTTGCTTTTCAAGGTTAAAATACAAAAGAAGTATTCAAAGCACCAGATAAAGTTTGCTGTGGGAGATGGTGTAGTGGTTTAAACATCAGACTCCGAATGTAGATGTCACATGTTCAAATCCATTCCTGTAGTGCTTTGACCTTTTCAAGGCTAAAATAGAAGAGAACAACTCAAAAGCACCAGGAGATACCTGTAGAGGGCCCAAAGGTGCCTTGGCTCAATGGTATGGTCGCTTGATCGGTTGTCCCTGTTACAGGCAGGTTTCAGACAGGTTCAAGTCCCATGCCCAAGGTACACGGAGGACCATCGTGGAGGGGTGTCCCTCCCCCTGTTTCCTGAGAGCTAAAGGTGGGGGCTTATATCTGAAAGAACTCTGTCCAACTAAAATTTTACTGAAAGAAAATCTTAGTTACATGCCTTTAGAGCACTGGGGGAATTTGAGAAAATTGAGACAATTTTAGCCTTAAAAAGGTCAATGTACTCCAGAGATGGACTGTAGGTTGAGTAGGATTTGAACATGGAACCTCTTAGCTGAGAGTCTGAGCATTAGACCATTAGACCATCTCTCACTGTTAATTTGTTTTGGTGCTTTTGAGTAGTTATCTTGTACTTTAACCTTGAAAAGATCCAAGTAATAGAGCAGCAATTAGTAGGGTGACTGGGTTTTGAACACAGAGCCTCTGCACCTCAAGTCTGATCTTTAGACCACTACACCATCTCCAACCTAAAAGACATCAGGTGCTTTTGAGTAATTATTTTGTACTTTACCCATGAAAATGTCAAAGTAAAACAGCAATGTAGGAGGATTGAGATTTGTACATGGAACATCAGCAATGAGAGTCTGATCTTTAGACCACTACTCCATCTCTCCTACCTTTTGAGTGCTCTTGAGTAATCCTTTTGTATTTGAACCTTGAAAGGCTTAAAATACAAAATAATTACTCAAAAGCACCAGGAGCCATCTACGTTGAGAGATGGTGTAGTGGTCTAGACATTTGACCCTCGGTGCAGAGCTTCTGTGTTCAAATCTCACTCCTCCTATGTTGCCGTTTTACTTTTACATTTCTTTCAAGGTTAAAACACAAAAGAGTTAGTCAAAAGCACTAGAAAATGCATCTAGTGGTCTAAAAATCAGAGTTCTCTTACAGATCATTGTTGTTGCTTTTCAAGGTTAAAATACAAAAGAAGTATTCAAAGCACCAGATAAAGTTTGCTGTGGGAGATGGTGTAGTGGTTTAAACATCAGATTCCGAATGTAGATGTCACATGTTCAAATCCATTCCTGTAGTGCTTTGACCTTTTCAAGGCTAAAATAGAAGAGAACAACTCAAAAGCACCAGGAGATACCTGTTGAGGGCCCAAAGGTGCCTTGGCTCAATGGTATGGTCGCTTGATCGGTTGTCCCTGTTACAGGCAGGTTTCAGACAGGTTCAAGTCCCATGCCCAAGGTACACGGAGGACCATCGTGGAGGGCTGTCCCTCCCCCTGTTTCCTGAGAGCTAAAGGTGGGGGGTTGTATCTGAAAGAACTCTGTCCAACTAAAATTTTACTGAAAGAAAATCTTACCTACATGCCTTTAGAGCACTGGGGGAATTTGAGAAAAGTGAGACAATTTTAGCCTTAAAAAGGTCAATGTACTCCAGAGATGGACTGTAGGTTGAGTGGGATTTGAACATGGAACATCTTAGCTGAGAGTCTGAGCATTAGACCATTAGGCCATCTCTCACTGTAAATTTGTTTTGGTGCTTTTAAGTACTTATGTTGTACTTTAACCTTGAAAAGATCCAAGTAATAGAGCAGCAATTAGTAGGGTGACTGGGTTTTGAACACAGAGCCTCTGCACCTCAAGTCTGATCTTTAGACCACTACACCATCTCCAACCTAAAAGACATCAGGTGCTTTTGAGTAATTATTTTGTACTTTACCCATGAAAATGTCAAAGTAAAACAGCAATGTAGGAGGCTTGAGATTTGTACATGGATCATCAGCAATGAGTGTCTGATCTTAAGACCACTACTCCATCTCTCACTTCTGTGTTCAAATCTCACTCCTCCTATGTTGCTGTTTTACTTTTACATTTCTTTCAAGGTTAAAACACAAACGAGTTAGTCAAAAGCACTAGAAAATGCATCTAGTGGTCTAAAAATCAGAGTTCTCGTACAGATCATTGTTGTTGCTTTTCAAGGTTAAAATACAAAAGAAGTATTCAAAGCACCAGTACACCATCTCCAACCTAAAAGACATCAGGTGTTTTTGAGTAATTATTTTGTACTTTACCCATGAAAATGTCAAAGTAAAACAGTAATGTAGGAGGATTGAGATTTGTACATGGAACTCCTTGCAACAACACTGTTCTAAGGTCAACCGCACCAAAGCAACTCTTTGCAACTGCCTTAATGGTTGCATGATGTTGCAAATCATTGGTGTCAGGGCATAACATTAAGGGCCTTAACCCTTAAGTTCTGTTCAGATTCACTACACCTTCGTTCTGTTCGGGTCATTTTGACCCGGTGGATATTTGGTTTAAAAAAAAACAACACTAATATAAATTTTTACTTAACAAATCATCATGATACATTGACTTTGACTCAATACCAAACAATTCATATGATATATTTGGTAAATGTTTGCATTTCTGCTTTGCTATATCACATTAAACACTGAAAGAGCTAGGCGTTTTTACTGATTTAGCTGAAATCCATGTAAAAAAAACTACTTCATTTAATACTGGGCAATATTGCTCATGCTTATAGGAAGGGGGGGAGGGTTCGGAATGGGGCTTCGGAAGGGGGGTGTTAGAAGTGGGGGTGACTGTGTGTCTGTGTTTTGGCATAATACTGTGTATTTCTGTGCTTCCGGGTCAAAATGACCCGAACAGCACTTAAGGTTCAAAAAATATGAGGGGGGTGTAGCATGGGTGTAGTGCAAAAATATTTTTTTTACATGTTCATCTCAGAAGAATCTTTAAGGCCAGTGAGTTTCAGGTGGAAACATTTTTAACTTCTACCTTTTTTTTCCAAATGAAAATGTAAAACGGGTCAAAATGACCCGAACAGCACTTAAGGGTTAAGAAGACGGTAATTAAGGGCCGTGCTAAGGAGTTGCCGACTGCCGACGATCGCATTTGACGCATGAATAACGATCAGCAGCTGATTATGTGATTTGCGATGATCGTAATTGTGCGCTCACCACGTGAAAAATTATTCATGGGTGTGTTTTCATGGAAACGTGTGAGGAAACCGATGGCATGACCGCTGTAGGTACATTCACCAATCAGAAGCTTGTCCGTCATTCCATTTAACTGGCATAAAACCAGAGGATGGGGGGGCTAATGCTTATTCACATATCACAGTGATATCATGCTTGTAAATATCTCACACTCAATAAGGTCTGTTTTATTAGAACCGACATTGTTTGCGTATAGAGAAAAAAAGGCGCGAGAGAGAGAGAGAGAGAGAGAGAGAGAGCGAGAGAGAGAGAAGGCTATATTAATATAATACTTTTTTTTGTCACGTCCACATATCTATTTGTCTCTCTCATCTCATGCCAGCGTGTCAGTGTGACATAGGCTGGCCTTGTTGAGTGAACAATGGACGCATAGTGGCCTATTAATTAATAGGCTACGGAACGGCGGCCTCCTGCCAAAAAAAAGGG
Organism: Nannobrachium achirus; assembly: GCF_963921795.1. Classification (NCBI taxonomy): domain Eukaryota; kingdom Metazoa; phylum Chordata; class Actinopteri; order Myctophiformes; family Myctophidae; genus Nannobrachium; species Nannobrachium achirus. Next base: position 51,579,194 of record NC_137819.1, on the reverse strand, counting down.
AATCTGATGGAACCAGTAGCCTAATTAAACGAAATAAAACATATCCCACCTGATTTAGTTTGATATTGAGTACAGTAATAATAAATACATTTCATTTATTATTTCGAAATTTACATTTGTAAAATTAGACCAAAAATGACAGAGATAGGGCTGTTTAATTACTTAATTCAGCGCCTAGGTAATGGCAGCCAGACGGCTGCTGCATGTCCTTGAACTGTAGCACATATATAATAGGCCTACTGCTACATGTGTGTGTCCGAAAAAAACATATTTAGACCTAAAAGCTGTCAACATGCCATGTATAGCCTATAGTGCTTCGAGAGCTTTTTTTTTTTCTTATTTGGCTAAATTGGCATGACGCATCGCGATCAGCGATCACGCATCTATATGAAGCAAAGCAAAACTGCAGATTGATTCCTCATAGATCGGGCAATTATGAAGCGATTTTAAAAATTTAAAGAGGTCCATCCATGCTCCTGTGAATGTGCTTTCCATGCCGACACCAGCCATCAGTATTCATGCACAAATTACAGCAATCCGCTCTTGCCAACCTATAATAATTAAATAAAAGAAATCGCCGAAGTCCCATATTAGCGTGATATCTTTCATGGGGGAGCCATATGACTGGTACAGAAGAAGCCCAGTAAACACTAGCCGTCATTTAGCCCAATGGTTATGTTTAGCCCTCATTTGAACCGTCTATCGTCAGTCTGCCTGACCGATTGTAGCTGATTACATTTAATCCATTATTCCATACTTGTTGATTACAAAACAGCTTTAATATGCACACCTGGGTTTCAAATATTGGAATAAAGTAATTTTAAGAGCCAATTTCACTATATAGTCTAGTTTAGTTGTAGCCGTCATCTGAACGCTTCATCTGAACGATATATAACCGGTTTAGGGCAAACGTGTGTTAGACCATATTTTTTTTAAATACATTTTTATCAGGTTGTTCATTATCGGATGCTAACAGTATAGCTTGAAATGATTAGATCTCCCGGTTCTACCTTAATAGTTGTAGTTTGCATCCACGAGCAGTTTTCTGGTCATTGCACGTCTTTTATCCGTCTATAAAAAGCTGGGCAATAAGTCCTTTGAAAAATTCTGTAATAAATAAAAAAGTGTAATACATAATGCCGTGGTGCTGACAGCATAGCCTATTACTTCTCTGAGTTACATTCATTCTGACAGCAATATAAACACATACACGTACGGCTGTTCGACTCTCCCCACATCCCCACGTACCCCACCATTCAATGATGATTAAATAAAATCGTTTTGTAATATGTATCAATATAAAGTTAGTTTGCCTTGTCAAGCAGAATGCACCGACCTAAAACGAACAGCGGGAGGCAATATCACATACAAATAGTGCAAGATACTTCCTCACTTTTAACATTGGTCGTAGTCTAGCGGTTAGTGTTTGGGTCTGGTAAGTAGAAGTACGTGAGTTCGAATCTGGGTGGCTACCTATGTCAAATATGAACAGCAATGAAATGCGGTATAAATTCGATCAGCTGCGGTACCACATGAAGGTTACAGGATCTCAAAACCAAGAAATTGTGTTTTTAAACCTGCTGGCTGCAATCATTTTCACTACTTTCGGCGGCCTCTAGTGGCGAAATGTAGTCGTTTAAATGCCGGTGATACAATGTCTAGTCTATACTAGACGGTGAAAAAACTTTAAAATTTAAACTCGTCACAGACCGGATCTAGCTAGAGGTCCGGTTAGGGCGAAGACGTCATTTGAACGCGATTTAACCACCAAATTGCTTAGTGGGAGGAATGGATTTTTTGTTTTGTTTTAATCAGACCAGAATGAAGAAATGTGGCTGAATTATAGGGTAAATAGGCCTATATCTGCTGTTTCTTGTGAAGCAAGGCTGCCGCCCAGTCTCATGTGGGCATAAACATGTCATTTAGCGCATAAAAGGTGAAGAAAGCACGTCTAAGGATATGCGCTATTTGTTGCAGTTACTCGACCTACATAATTGCACTGGCCGCACAACGCAGGTTGATTTACATAGGTTACCTCCCCATGCCTTAAATATTCGTGCGGCCCCGCACAACGCATTGATAAGACTTAGCTCTCACGTCTTAATTGCAAAACAACGCATATGAGGGTGTTGTCGCCACAATCATATGGACCGGACTTAAATACTACACTAGCGCATAGAATACCACGTTCAAAATTGGGCCCTAAGAGTTAGCCTGTTGTCCGGGACAACTAATACATATTTAAACGCAGCCTACTGGCTTGTGGTTTCATCTCTAAAGTGAGTCCCATCAAGGCGAAACACCGGAGAAAAGTGAGTCCCATCAAGGCGAAACCTGGTGAAACACCTGGAAAAAAGTGAGTCCCATTAAGGCAAAACACCCGGAGAAAAGTGAGTCCCAAAATCCCCAAAAGTGAGTCCCAAAATCAAGGCGAAACACCTGGAAAAAAGTGAGTCCCATCAAGGCGAAACACCGGAGAAAAGTGAGTCCCATCAAGGCGAAACCTGGTGAAACACCTGGAAAAAAGTGAGTCCCATCAAGGCGGAACACCCGGAGAAAAGTGAGTCCCATCAAGGCGAAACACCTAGAAAAAAGGGAGTCCCATCAAGGCGAAACACCCGGAGAAAAGTGAGTTCCATCAAGGCGAAACACCTGGAGAAAAGTGAGTCCCAAAATCCCCAAAAATCCCCCAAAAAGTGAGTCCCAAGATCAAGATGAAACACCTGGAAAAAAGTGAGTCCCATCAAGGCGAAACACCCAGAGAAAAGTGAGTCCTAAAATACCAAAAAACACCCAAAAAATGAGCTCCAAAATCAAGGCAAAACACCTGGAAAAAGGTGAGTCCCATCAAGACGAAACACCCAGAGAAAAGTGAGTCCCATCAAGGCGAAACACCCGGAGGAAAAAAAAACTCATGCAAATGAGGTCCAAGTCAGACCTCTAGAAGGCCAATCTGTCTGTAATCGAGAGATTCTAGGCTGACTTGGACCTCATTTGCATGAGTTTTTTTTCTCCAGGTGTTTCGCCTTGATTTTACCAGCAAGAGCCGTTGGCCGCCGCGTCCACGTCCATGGACGCGTCCATGGACGCGGACGCGAAAAAAACGTCCGTGGACGCGAGGCCGCGGACGTGGACGCAAACGGCCGGCCGTGGACGAGTCCATGGACGAGGCCGCGAAAAAAAGGCAGCGAAAAAAAAAAAAAAAAGTGTCTATTGTATGTATTTTTTGATGGAGAATTCAAATTCTTTTTTGCATAGGACAACTCTAACCTGCATCAATTGGTATTTTATAATTGCCAATTGTACCCTATCCATCTGAAAAACAAATTGGATGTCTATTGTATGTATTTTTTGATGGAGAATTCAAATATTACCTTCTTTTTGGGATAGGACAACTCTAACCTGCATCAATTGGTATTTTATAATTGCCAATTGTACCCTATCCATCTCAAAAACAAATTGGATGTCTATTGTATGTATTTTTTGATGGGGAATTCAAATGTTACCTTCTTTTTTAGATAGGACAACTCTAACCTGCATCAATTGGTGCATCAACCTACTATCTATCTATCTATCTATCTATCTATCTATCCATCTATCCATCTATCCATCTATCCATCTATCTATCCATCTATTTATTTATACTTCACCTTTAGTCCAGAAGAGAGTTCAGCATCAGGAACTTGCACACATGTAACTGTGTCATGACCAGGGCAGGAAATTCACGGCGGCCACGACGGCCATGGCCGTCGTTGCCCCTCTCTTTGGCCGTGTGCCCCTCGAAAAATGACATGCCCAAACGGCCACAGTGGCCGTGGTGCCCTGGCGCCCACAGCAGTCCATTAACTGCTTTTTACCGTTTTTTCCTCTGCGCGATTTTCCAGTCATTACGGTAACAGCAGTGCGTGGTTGGTTGAGCTGCGCACATGACCAGTAGTAGATTCCATTTACGCTCGTAGTAGCAGCAGCATATGATAGCAGCCGCCGCATAGTGGAGCCGACGGAGTCCCGCGACACAGTGTTTATACAAGTTACAACACAAAAACATCACCGGGCTAAACGGGAGTTTTATCTAACGCAGCCTGTTGAATAAATCCGAATGTGCGAACGAATGCCTTCAAACGGAGCTCTGCTGAGCTCAGGACAACAACCAAAATGCCATACAAGGGAACCAAAAGCTAATCTTTCCACGAGAGGCTGAGCTGTCAGAAAGTACATTATTGTTGAGAAAGGGATCACTCCGCGAACGGGAGGGAGGAGTTTGTGTGCGTGTGTGCGTGCGTGCACATGGCCAGTGGTGGAAAAAGTACTCAAATGTTTTACTCAAGTAAAAGTATCAATAGCCTACTGCAATGTAGAAATACTTCCGTTGCAAGTAAAGTCCTCAAATTCAAAATATACTTGAGTAAAAGTACAAAAGTATTGGTATCAAAATGTACTTAAAGTACCAAAAGTAAAAGTACAACATGTTTGAAAATAGCAGATCTACAAGCTCACAACGCATAGTTATGCGACACATCTTGGGCTTGTAGATCTGCTATTTTTTCTACAAGTTTGATTATTTTCAAATAGCCTAAATAGGGCTAAAGTGGTTCATGTATGTTTAATAATATTATAATTTATATATGCAAAGTAACTGGTAACTAAAGATTTCAAATAATTGTAGTGGAGTAAAAGTACAATATTTGGAGCCGAGATGTAGTGGAGTAGAAGTAACTCAAGTAAGTGTTAGAAATACTCAAAATTACAATAAACAATTAAGTACAATACTTAAGTAAATGTACTTAGTTACTTTAAACCACTGCACATGGCAAAACAGAAATAAACAGGTTCTTGATATTTATTTAATTGAAAGGTATTACATTAAACCTTAACGTTTAAGCTAAATTAATTATGATTAATTTATTAATTCACTCTGAAGACGGCTCTGAAAAGACACCTGAAAATCCACACTGGTGAGAAGCCATATACTGCTGTGTCCAGTGTGAGAAAAGGTTCAGTGATATGCATCATCTCAAAGCACACCAGAAAAATCACACTGGAAAGAAACCTTATTGCTGTGACCAGTGTGGAAAGAGCTTTCCTAGACTGGAACATATCAAAATACACCAACAAATTCACACCGGAGAGAAACCTTATATCTGTAACCAATGTGGGGAAAGCTCTGTCAGGTACACGTCTACCGTTAGAGGACACTGGCATGAGTGCCTCTTTAGCTCCGGTGGGGCTTTGTGAATGTACTCTGTTGTTGTTTTTTTAAATTATTATCTTTGTAATGTATTGTCTTCTTACCCTGTGGGCCTTGAGCCTGTAATAAAGTTTATATATTGCTGTGCAGTGTGAGTGTCTGATTGCATGTGATCAGATAAAGACACAACAGAGGCCTTTTTTGCTCTGTCCTGTTATTTTACTATTTATAATGAATGTCACTAATACAATACAGGAGAAGGCAGATTTCTGTATGTATGTAATGTATTTATTTTTAATTGGACATGATAGAAGCAATGCATCCAAACTAATCATTGTAGTATTTAGGACCACAATAACAAGGAGTAGTCAGGACTTTATGTTATCATTCTAGCCGAGATGTGATTGTACATTTGTGCTGTTTACATTTTTGTCTCATAAATTATTATACTTGAACCTTGAACCAAACTAACCTGACATGATTTAACATAGGTGAATCCACTGAGCCTACTAAGTTTTATACTGTGTGATGTGGTGGACATTTCTGTAGATTACGAGTTGATTGGGCAATATCCATGTCTAGGCCACATATATTGTTATGTTAATATGGTTAACTACTTAGAAACTGGCACCTATTGGTCATTATCAATTGAATAGGCTGATATAATGCTCTATTTCCCATAGAGCAGCTACATAGTCTCAAATAGATAAAACAAATGATAATTGTCTGTTCTGTGAAAGATAAGAGTAGGCCTATGTTGTAACTGTCTGTCCAATGGCAGCGAGTTAGGTCATGTTTTGTGTTCCTTTAACTTAACTCTTTGAATTAGCTTGGCTCTCTTTTTAACTCATGAATGCAAAAGCAGTCTTCTAAAGTAACCATAACAATGAATTTGCCTTTTAAATCATGTTAAACCACAAAGCAATAAAACACTTAGCTTCAACTCAAAATAGTAACCTTGACTTAATGTCTAGTGAACAAATGGACTCTTTAGCTACAAGAAAAGGCACACAATAACTCCACACAACTGAGTTTTATATAGAAATAAATATTTATAGAAAATGTAAACAGTAAGTATAAATAAATAGATGGATAGATGGATAGATGGATAGATAGATAGATAGATAGATAGATAGAGTCACTTAATGACAATTATAATAATTTGTGAGCCTACACACTCACACACAGACCCTAAAAGCCAGCAAAATGAAATACTACCTAAGTTAACCTTAACTTGTGTCAGACTTGAATTCAAATGCAAGAGCAGCTTTATATAAATGTAGTAGTAGTAGTGTTATGAGAGGGAAGGTGATGTTTGTTCAGACTAGCAGGGACTTAGGTGGGACAGTTAACAAAGCATTATCCAGTTTCTGTCTATTGTTGATCCCTCCCCCCACCACCACCCTGATTGGTCCATCAGAGTCATTTTGAGTATTTAACATAGCCCTGTTTTAGCTCCATGACACAGTCATGACACAGTTCCATGTGTGCAAGTTCCTGATGCTGAACTCTCTTCTGGACTAAAGGTGAAGTATAAATAAATAGATGGATAGATAGATGGATAGATAGATGGATAGATAGATAGATAGATAGATAGATAGATAGATAGATAGATAGATAGATAGATAGATAGATAGATAGTAGGTTGATGCACCAATTGATGCAGGTTAGAGTTGTCCTATCTAGAAAAGAAGGTAACGTTTGAATTCCCCATCAAAAAATACATACAATAGACATCCAATTTGTTTTTGAGATGGATAGGGTACAATTGGCAATTATAAAATACCAATTGATGCAGGTTAGAGTTGTCCTATTCCAAAAAGAAGGTAATATTTGAATTCTCCATCAAAAAATACATACAATAGACATCCAATTTGTTTTTGAGATGGATAGGGTACAATTGGCAATTATAAAATACCAATTGATGCAGGTTAGAGTTGTCCTATTCCAAAAAGAAGGTCATATTTGAATTCTCCATCAAAAAATACATACAATAGACATCCAATTTGTTTTTCAGATGGATAGGGTACAATTGGCAATTATAAAATACCAATTGATGCAGGTTAGAGTTGTCCTATGCAAAAAAGAAGGTCATATTTGAATTCTCCATCAAAAAATACATACAATAGACACCTTTTTTTTCTTTTTTCGCTGCCTTTTTTTCGCGGCCTCGTCCATGGACTCGTCCACGGCCGGCCGTTTGCGTCCACGTCCGCGGCCTCGTCCACGGCCGCGTCCCCGGCCGTCTGCGTCCACGGCCGCATCCACGGCCGCGTCCACGGCCGGGACGGCCGGCCGTTTGCGTCCGTGGACGCGGCCTCGCGTCCACGGACGTTTTTTTCGCGTCTGCGTCCATGGACGCGTCCACGGCCGCGTCCATGGACGTGGACGCGGCGGCCAGCGGCCAGCGGCTGTCTCTCGATTTTAGAGAGAGCTAGATCTCACACCTTTCAACAAAAAGAACAATCAAATACCCCCCCCCCCTTTACTCTACTTTTAAAAGTAGATCTCACGTCAAAAAAGTGTGGGCAACCCTGCATTAGAGTCAACCCTGTTACATTAGTGTCAACCCTGTTACATTAGTGTCAACCATGTTACATTAGTGTCAACCCTGTTACATTAGAGTCAACCCTGTTACATTAGTGTCAACCCTGTTAGATCAACCCTGTTACATTAGAGTCAACCCTGTTACATTAGAGTCAACCCTGTTACATTAGCGTCCCTGTACATTCATTGTAATTTCTGGATTCATATAAAGAATTAAAATGTCTGTGAGTGTGTGTGTGTGTGTGTGTGTGTGTGTGTGTGTGTGTGTGCGTGCGTGCGTGCGTGCGTGCGTGCGTGCGTGCTTGCGTTCAAATCTCACTCCTCCTACATTACGTGAGTCCCTGTATGTTGCAACGCTCGTCTATGAGAGGGACCCTGGCCACTCAACAGATTTTGGCGCCCCCAAGTGGCCCGGCACCAGATGAGTTAATAAAGAGGTGGAGAAACAGGGAGACTCCCGTGACTGAACAAACACTATATTTTGTTTTAACCAACAAATATAACTTGGTGTTGCCTGTGTCTATTGCGTTGGATGCATGGACTGATTATGGGGCCCCAATGGGGTTGTTGCCCACCCAGGGGCCCTTCACTACCAGGGGCCCCTCTAAGGCACGAGGCCCTTCAACACTTTACTTAATTGTAAACTAGGACCTTGCCTGGGGTTGTGCACAGTATGAGGGATTGAATGTAGGAGTCTCAGAAGTAGGCTAATGTTGGAGAACCCAGACGTAGAAGTGATGTCAGTCATCTCCAAAGACAGACGACGGACGGACAGACATTCCGTAAATGAATAGTTAGATATAAATGTAAAGCATTTTTTAAATTAAATCGAATCTATATTTAAACGTAGATCAAATGTGTCCATCCCCTTTTAATACATCTCAGGTTCGTCCACGGAAGGGCCCTCAAATGGAGTCTAAAGTCATCTTGATCTTCCGTATATCATCTTGGCGTGCCAGTACTTCCCACCTCTGAAAGGCTGCATCTTTAGTACGTCCACAAAGGTAGGAGGTGTGTGGGCCGATGCTCGGTTCCCACAGCAGAAGTTTGCTGGCTGTAGGGCTGTCACGATTATGACATTTTACATGACGATTAATTGTCACTCAAATAATTGCGATTAACAATTTAATTGTGTATTTGTCGTTGACAATTACATTTCTGTTTGGCTTTTAGGATAGTGGAAATAGACGATCTACAAGCTCACAACGCGTTGCGACGTGTTTGTGACTATATTAACATTTCTCAACATGGAAACGATTATGATGATTATGCAAAATAATTGCGATTGCGATTACCTCAAAGAAATTATCAGAGCAGTGGTGGCTGAGTGGTTAGTGTCCACACCTAGGACTGCGGAGGCCCCAGAAGTCGCAGGTACGATTCCCCACTCCAGCTACCACTGCTCCCCTTCCCCCTTGCGCTCCTTTTGGGCATCACTGGGTTGAGTTCAGCTGGGTCAAAGCTGATAAAAAAAAGCAGCTGGGTTGGGCTGCGATATCTGAATTTCCCCCGCGGGAGGAGTAGGTATTCATCATCATTATTATTATTAAATAATTGCGATTAGACGATTATGTAATAATTGTGACAGCCCTAGCTGGCTGTCAGCTCCTGGTGTCTATGACCGTGACCAGGCAAGTTCATACTCCTATAGGCCTACTTGCAAATAAATATTATGTGAATACTGTAGGTCAACAGGGGTCTTCAACGGGGGGTCCGGGATCCCTAGGGGGTCCTCAGATACTTCACCACCAAATCTCTGTTTGATAGGGACTTTTTTTAAATTGAACTTATTTCATCCCTTTCCTGGGGGGAACAATAGCAGAAAATAGCAGATCTAAAAGCTCACAACACTTAACTGTCGCGTCGTACTTGCAGATCGGCTATTTTCAGCAAAGAGTATTGAGGGTTAAGGTGTTAAAAGTCTGAAAATACACGAAATTGGGTTGATTGTGGAAAATGGTTTTGGTTATTTTTAAATGGTGTGAACTGAACCGTGGTAATTTTATGTGATGATGAGCATCTATTGGAGATTTTTGTTTATCTGCAATAGATGCCCTCGGGGGACCCCAAAGAATGAGCAGGTTCCTCAAACCTTAACATCAATTCATCTTCTAGTTAAACAACAAACACAAATAAACAATATCTATCTATCTGTGTATTAAATACATATCTAGAATGTGTGTAATTGTAAACTGACGACATGTCCAGTAAACAACGTTTAATTGCAGCTGTACACAGAAACAGCAACATGTAAGCCTATGTGTTATACAATACATCTGCTTCGTCACAAGATGGCGGACTTTCCTCACATTTCCCACATGGGCTGGATAAAACGTTTTCCTCTGTGGTGAAAAGGCTAGTAGGCGTAGGCCTATGGAAAAACATAGACATTATAATAAGTAGGTGCTGACCAAAGTTGGAAAAAGGTACTCAAAAATGTTTGACTAAAATTATCAATACTGCAATGTAGAAATACTCTGTGATCATCCGGAATCTAAAATGTAGTTGAGTAAAAGTACAAAAGTATGGCAAAAGTATTGGCGTACAAAAGAACATAGGTGGGAAAGCCTCTGCGCTGTGCCATTTCCTCAGAGGAGGAACATTTGGTGGATTTCTTCAACTTGGTCAGGTTTTTTTTATATATATATATTTTAGATTTTCTTTTTTAATAAATCTTTATTCAAAAGTCATGACATACAAGATAATACAAAACAGGCAGTGAAAGACAGAAAATGCTTTTCACTGGTCTTAAACCACCAACCTTTGGTTCTCTAGGCAAAGTTCTTTCCTCTGTGCTACAGAGCCATAGTAAATCTATAAGGGACAACAAAGTTATTAATCTCATATAGGATTCAGAAACCTAAGCTTTCTTTTCATAATTTAAAAGTGTTTCCTTTAAGTGGACAGTGAAAGACAGAAAATGTTCATGAAGGTGTCAAAGGAGAGCAATTTTTACTCTTGGAGACATACTATGGCTCTATAGCACAGAGGAAAGAACTTTGCCTACAGATCCAAGGGTTAGTTAACCTGACTTGCGTCAGATGGTGGCAGTAGTGCGTAGGCTACCGCTCTACTTTACCATCTGAGATCTCTCGGTGGGAGTTGATAACGCTCGTAAAGCCCCGGGCCGGACCAATCAGCGGCAGCTACGGGCGGGCTCTGAGCGGCTCTGAGCCAATAGAGTCTGATTGCAGACCACGTGGATGCAGACAGGCCAATATGAGTGATTGGAGTTGGCACTCCCAGACTGTGACAGAGACGGCCACATCCAATCACCTGCTAAAGAATTTCAAAAAATGGCCCGCCCCTTACATCGAGTCTGCCCGAGAGATCTCAGATGGTAAAGTAGAGCGGTAGCCTACGCACTACTGCCACCATCTGACGCAAGTCAGGTTAAGGGTTAGTGGTTCAAGACCAGTGAAAAACATTTTCTGTCTTTCACTGTCTGTTTTGTTTTGTCTTGTATGTCATGACTTTTGAATAAAGATTTATTAAATCAAGACAATACAAAACAGACAGTGAAAGACAGAAAATGCTTTTCACTGGTCTTGAACCACCAACCTTAGGTTCTCTAGGCAAAGTTATTTCCTCTGTGCTATAGAACCATAGTAAGTCCAGAGGGGCAAAAATTCATCTCCTTTGACACCTTTATGAACATTTCTGTCTTTGGATGTCCACCTAATTGGAGAAAAAAAAACCTTTAAATTATGAAAAGAAAGCTTAGGCTTCTGAATCCTATGAGATTAATAACACATTTCGGCACGTAATAACTGAGTATACATCAAAACATGCGGCTCGGCCGGGAATGGGGTGCTATTACTTTTCTTTCCGAGCCGCGTTACCATGGCGACGTAATTCGCAAAAAACGACGCCCAAAAACCCCATTGACTTTGAATGAAAAAAATAATAAAAAAATGAAACTTTGGCCCCACATTACTCTGGCATACTTTTGCCTAGCAACGTGATTTAAACTTCAAAATGCTCACACGACTTTGGACTTTTTCCGGCCAATAGAGACGAGCTGTAATTGATTAAGCCCTGCCCCCTCTGTATTCCTATTGGCTGGGCTTTAAACAGCCATAACTCCAGTTTACAGCATGGTACCGCCTTGAAACTTGGTGTCTGGACTTGAACGGCCAATAGGGACGTATTTCTTAAGTCCTGCCCCCTCTTAAGCCCCGCCCCCTCTCTTCCTATTGGCTTAACTTTACACAACCATAACTCCAGTTTATAGCATTGTACTGTCTCGGAATTTGGTGTGTGTACTTACACGGCCAATAGGAATGATCTGTAATTGCTTAAGCTCCAACCCCTCTGCCTTCCTATTGGCTGGGCTTTAAACATCCATAACTCCACTTCCCAACACGTTACTGGTCTCCAACTCGGTGGGTGGTCCCACAGTCCCAGTGGCTAACTGCTAATACTAACCGCTACTTCCACTATTGCTAAGCTAAAAATGCTATTGCTAATGTTAATGCTAAGAAACACTAATGCTAACAAATGCTAATGTAAACAAATGCTAATGCTAACAAATGCTAACGCTAACAAATGCTAATGCTAAAAATGCTAATGCTAGCTAATGCTAATGCTAGCTAATGCTAAAACTGCTAATGCTAATGCAGAAAAAAATGCTAAAGCTAATGCTAATAATAGGCTAAAATGCTAATGTTAAAGCTAATGCTAAAAATGCTAAGGTTAATAATTCTAATGCTAATGCTGATGTTAATGTTAATGGTAAAAATGCTAATGCTAACACCAACCACTACGGGTTGCACACACTTAGCGAGCTGCAGGCACACTTAAAATTTATTAGAAATTTTCTTTTCTAGTTCAAAATGTTTTCCAAAATTGTACAAGATTTGTCTACTGTAGCCTATATGATGTTTGGAAAAATGTGAAAGAAACACAATGCCCAGAGAACAGTGGTATATGGTCCTTAAATCTTTAATGTAAACAGCAGTTTGAGGGGCTTTGAAAAAACCTAAAGACAAACATCTGAAGGCATTAAATAGGGAGGGAAAAATATATATATGAAATCAAACTAGAAACATCCATGATCTGCTTTTAAATTAAATTTAAGAAAAAAAAAGAAAAGAAGAAAGGAATATATAAACCTTCAATTTTGTGGCCATATAATTCGGAACACAAAATAAAAACAAAAACAGTTTCCCTTTACCTCTATAATACTGACTCCTCGGCAGTTGGCAGTATCACAATTAAAAAAACACTCTCAATTCCATCTTTTACAAATGACAAGCGAACAAAAACAAAACAAACAAAAAAAAGGACAAAAAAAGAAATATTAAAAATATATATATTGCTTCGGAATGTCGTGTACAGCAGTCAATACGAGGGGGGATAATCATCATAATATGAGGAAGAGAGGAGAGTGAGCATGTACAGTGTGTGTTAGGGCTGTCACAATTATTACATTATCGTCTAATCGCGATTATCTTTCATAATCTTCATAATCGTTTCCATGTTGAAATATGTTCATATATTAAAAAAAGTCAAAAATAGTGGAAATAGCAGATCTACAAGAGTGAGCTTGTAGATCGGCTATTTCCACTATCAATGTTCTTTTTTTAAGTAGAACGTTGTCAAATATGTCAGTAATGTCTTTGTATATTTAAGTTATGTGTCATAATTGCCATGTGCAACTTCAAAGCCTAAAAGCCAAACAGGAATGTAATTGGCAACGACAAAAACACAATCAAATCGCTAATCGTAGTTATTTGAGTGACAATTAATTGTCGTGTAAAATGTCATAATCGTGACAGCCCTAACAGTATGTGTGTGTGTTTAGTTAGGGTGATGTTTCTTACAGGTTTTGATGTTGAAAAGCCAGTGTGTACGCACGTGTGTACAATAACGCACAAAGCAGCTGTTGTGCGACAACAATAATGTCAACAATAAGGAGACTGTCTGCAGCGGGAGAGGCACGTTTCCCTGTTTATTACAGCGGTGGTTCTCAAAGTGGGGTTCGGGGTACTTGTACTCGTACAACCGCTCTCTCGATATCACCACATTCCCCTCCGTCCTTTTCGGGGAAGACCATCTATGAGCTGCCGCAAAATAATTGTGAAGACTTACAAGAAAACTGCCAGAGAGATGAAGACTTATGCATGAAATGCCAATCTGCCCCGCCCACAAAATATAAACCCCCTCCCCATTACATCCCTGCTCGCCTCCCCTCCCTCATCCCATCCCTTCCACATAACGTTGTTGTCGGGTGGAAACCTTCTATGTCCAAAACTCTTAGTTTTGCATTTATCATTTTAAAAATGCTTTAAACTAGTATGTTTTCACTACCTTTGTGCGACGGCCTTGTATGTTGAAGCAGGGCTTTGCTTTGCGAAAAAAACGTACAAATTTGAAACTTGGAGATAGAAGGTTTCTGCCCGACAGTGACGATAAACAGCCTGAGGGACTGTAATAATAAAAATAAACATAAAAACAAAGAATTAGGACAACCAGAAAGAAAAAAAGCTGAATTCAAACAGAATCTCTAAGCAGTTCTATTTTATTACTGAAATTGTTTTTTTCTTTCCCCTTCTTTCTTCTTCTTTTCTATGTCGAACCGTCAAGCGAGAGCGAAACAACAGCAGAGGCGACCTCAGGCGAATGGGCGAAGAGCGAGAAGGAGGAGAAGGGGGGTCGATCGATCGACTGCGGTCGGCTGTACACACGATGGGGAAGAGAACGAAAACCAAGCGTATACACTTCCTGGTTGGACCCCCCCTCTGCCTCCATGGAGTCGGAATGACATGGAAAGGGGTCCGTGCTGCAGACACGGGGCAGCACGCGACGATCCCCCCAAACTGCATCCAGCCTGTCAAAACACTGCTTCTCAACTTCAACGTCTGGGTGGGAACCACCAACTGGGGTGGGGGACAGCGACGACGGCGACTGAATGGACCCTTATGGGTCTGATATAGTGATGCTAATCTTGGGGGGGAAAAAACCCTTGCGGATCCCGCTGAGTTACAGGTCAACCCGCGCGTTACTATTTGACCCGTGAGGAAAGCGGGCTCTGTTGTTGGGTCCTCTCTGCAGGGGGTGGAGGAAGTTGCCAAGGTGCGAACGGCTAGGAAGTTGGACTCCATCTTGAACAACTCCTCCCACCCCCTCCATCTTGAGATCTTCAGTTACTGGAGTAAGAGAGGAAATGACCGTTTTGTCTACCCAGGGCGGAGATGCGAGAGACTAGGAAAGTCTTTTGTACCGCTTTCTCTCAAGCTGTACAACGAGACACACAACGGTCGATTGACAAGGACTACCTTCCTAACGTAGGACGACGGTAGCCTTTTTTTCCTTACTGGAACTATATCTGCACTGACTTTGACCTCTAAGGACCTTCCAGGGAGGGTGTGTTTTTGTGCGTCTTGCCGCATCACCCTTTCTTGTTTATTTTTATTCTTTTTTGCTAGTTGTTTTTATCGCTCTGACCTTTGGTCACTGCACTATTAGGTTGTGTTAGTAATTTTTTTGTTTTAGTATTTCTGCTTGTGTTTGACTTGATGTAGAGATACTTGTTGCACTAACTAGCATTGACTGTATGGTCACTTTGATTTGGGCACTGTATTATTTTTTGATAGTCGTGCTTTAAGACACTTTATGTATATATATTATTCGTTCCCTTTCCTGTTGTACCTTGCTCTTACTGTACTTACTGTACTCTGTACTCTGTTCTTGTTTTTTCTTTTTATCTTTTTCATACTTCTCTGTAACTTTGTAAATAACCTTATACTGCTGTGCTGCCTCTGGGCAACAAATTTTCCCCCTTGGGATAATAAAGGTATCTATCTATCTATCTATCTATCTATCTATCTGACCCGCCCCCGGCGAAAGAAGGGGACATTTTCTCGACCCGCCCCCACGGGTTACGGTGTTGACCCGCGCGTCGCTGGTCTGTATGAGCTGTGAGTCTGTGAGAGTGTACAAATGAAACCAAATGGACCCGTTTACCGATCCATTTGGTTCCGTTTGCACACTCACAGAGTTGCAAGGCCCGTAAAGTGTCCATTCATTTGGACCCCTGGTGGGTGGGCCTCCCGGACCAAAACGTTGAGAAGCTGTGTATTAAACCCCCCCCCCCCCCCCCCCCCCTGTTTCTTTTCTCTTTGTTTTTCCATCAAAAAGTCTAGCGTGAAGCAAAAGGGTGGGGTGGGGGTGGGTGAATAAATCGTTTTAACAGAACCCCCCCCCCCCCCCCCCCTTCCCTCTCTCTCGTAACAGTTCATTTTTCAATAAAGGATTGTTTTTAATGATTTTCTTTTTCTCTTCATTCCAGTTCTTAATAAGAAAGATAAATTGGTCCTTGTGTGAGTACAACAGTAGGTGACGGTGGTGGAGTACGTAGGGGTCGATCGTGATTGGTCGAGTTCTTTTTTTTTTTTTCATAGGAGGAGGGTGGTGGTAGCCTCATGAACCGGCCTCCCCCGGATATCTAAATTAATTTGCTTTCAGGAGAGAGTTTGGCTTCTTGCTCTGTGTGGGGACATACCACCAGAACCAACACATTGGCGAGCCTATCAGCTTCCGCGCTCAGTGATTGACAGCGCGTGTTGGCCAACCAGGGACCGACTGTTGAAGACCCTGACGTCTCTTCCGCGCAAAGCTAACTGCTTGTCGGCCCCTGGTTGGCTTCACTCGCTGTTAAGTAGACTAAATCACGTTGTTTTCCCCCTTTTAACGCATTCACGGGCCTCTCCAAGTTAGGCAACATTATTTCACATAATCGGCTCTAGTTAATGTTTTTCGTAAGAATATTGACTTTAACATTATTTACTTTGTTGACTTTAAAATGGACTTAAATTAACTTGGAGAGGCCTGTGAATGCGTTTAAAAGGGGGGGGAAAAGACTGTTGTTAGGAATGTCACCAGGCTCCAGTACGCAAAACGGTGACGTCACGTCCGCTTTCCGAACTTACAATGGGAGTCGACGTTAAGTGTCAGAACTCTCTCTATCTAGGGGTCTGCTCCCACCCACACGGGAGCATGACGCCAGACTCTCCCCCCTGAAAGCGAATTAATTTTAGATTTCTGGCGGAGGCTGGCTCACGAGGCTAGGGTTGTGGGGGTGGCTTCAGTTGCAGTCATAGACAAAGTCATAGTTGCTGGGCTCTTTGGGGATGGGGGGCGGGGCCTCTGGGATCTGGATGTTCTCCCAGGTCCAGGAGGCGGAGCTTCATCTCCATGGACAGCAGCGTGTCCATGTCCGACTTGGTCAGGTCAGAGGTCATCTCCTTGGCCAGGAGGGCGTTCAGGCCGTCCGTCCACACGCAGTACTGAGAGAGAGAGAGACATAGAGAGAGAGAGAGAGAGAGAGAGAGAGAGAGAGAGAGAGAGAGAGAGAGAGAGAGAGAGACATAGAGAGAAAGAGAGAGAGAGAGAGAGAGAGAGAGAGAGAGAGAGACATAGAGAGAGAGAGAGAGAGAGAGAGAGAGAGAGAGAGAGAGAGAGAGAGAGAGAGAGAGAGGGAGGGAGGGAGAGAGAGAACACAGTGAATCTTTTGGAACACTAAATTAAAGGCATGCTGTTTTTACAAAACAAAAAGTATTTATTGCAGTCCTTCAAACGTGTATTAAAAGGTTTTAGTACAGTGTGTGTGTGTGTGTGTGTGTGTGTGTGTGTGTGTGTGTGTGTGTGTGTGTGTGTGTGTGTGTGCGCACAAATGCGTGCTTATTACACATCCATGAAAGCTGCTGTTAATCCTCTCTTGCTCCAACCGTCTACACAGAGGGTCAGTTTTCTCGCCTCCTTTATGACTAACATTTTTACTTTGCCTTTTTCTGTCCGAGCTCCAATAAGGTCATTTCATTCTTGCAGCTTTGGGTGCTTTGAATTTCTTTGAAGGCAATTGAGTCTAGTCAATGTAGACTAGACATCCTGCCATCTTGGGTAAACTGAAAGTTGTCCATTATGGTTGTCTCCTTGAATACAAGAACTCACACCCCAAAACATGCAGCAGCCTTGGAGCGGTCCCCACCAGGTATTCCTAAACTTAACCTCAGTAAAGCTATGCCTAAAGCTAAACGTAGTCCTAAACTTAACCTCAGTAAAGCTATGCCTAAAGCTAAACGTAGTCCTAAACTTAACCTCACTAAAACAAAAACGTACATAAAACTTGGGCGATTAACCGTCATTAATTCGCCCGTTTCGGAGCTGCCGAAATGTTTTGACTCCCCGAACTTAACCAAAATAAATGTGTCTCTAAAAGTGGAGTATGAATCGGCCCTCACACTCACTTCATGTTACAGAGTGGTCACTAGTGCTGAACTCACCTCATGTTATAGAGTGGTCACTAGTGCTGAACTCACCTCATGTTATAGAGTGGTCACTAGTGCTGAACTCACCTCATGTTATAGAGTGGTCACTAGTGCTGAACTCACCTCATGTTATAGAGTGGTCACTAGTGCTGAACTCACCTCATGTTATAGAGTGGTCACTAGTGGTGAACTCACCTCGTGCTTGTCGGGAGCGATGAAGTTTAAATGCTCGTCGGACTCGTACAGGACAGAGAAGGCCAACTCTAACACCTCCTAGAGAGAGATGGGGGGGGGGGGGGGGGCAGAGTGTTATGATCAGAATGCACCAGATAAACTAGTCGCAACTCCTTACAAAAAAAGTCCATGTCGCACCAATGCAACTCTGTGCAACTGCCGTTGGGGATAATGTTTGCGAGTAGTTGCTTTGTATTTGCATGTTGCAAAGAGTTGAATTGGTGTGTACTGGCCTTTAGATGATGCAAAAGCAGTGGTGTAAAATACTGTAACTAAGTAAGCAGAGTGAAGGGGAATTACTGTATTTGTTTTATCGTTCTATACTGCATTAATATGTAACTTTATCTCAATTATTGAAAAATGATACATCGTGATGAGTACTTCTTCCACCACTACGCAAAAGATGGATTGCAGAGTAAATAAAGTAAAATAAAAAACAAACAAAACAAAAAAAAACTGTGAGAGACGGGAGGAGAGAGCTAGTAGGAAAAGAGATGGTTGCAGGCACATCCGTCCATCCATCCCAAGATCGAATCAACACAAACACAGCTGATGCACCGCATCACCATGCTAATAGAACACTTCCCTGCCGCTCCTGTCAGCCATACATATTCAGGGGTGTCGCATCAAATTCTGGGCCCTGGGTGCGTTTAACCTCGCCTACCAGTCTTTCTGGGGAGAAAGCCTGGTGTTCGTTCACAACAGACCGTTTGGTTTCCGCCTAAAGCGTGGAAACCACTAGAAGAAGCGGCGTCGCTTTGATTTGGTTCCCCTCGTTTGTTTCCCCAATCCCTATTAAAATGCTCGAGTAGCCTAGTGTAGTCTTGCCAGTCGCTACGAGTTGGACTAAAAGATGCACATACCAAACGAATTTTTCGAAAGCAAAACTACGCCGCATCAAGGTGTTTATTAGGTAGGCCCTAAAACTATGTCCTTGGGTGCAGGGGAATATTTTGGGTTAAAACTGAAACCGGTTGATAGTTCCGGCCAAAGTGTAGTCCGTCTAGGACTACAACATGACGTAAAGTGGTTTCCGCTCCCGAACCGGATCAAACCCTGTAAAGTGAAGTGATCCCAGACTAGGGTGCGTTAGCTATTGAAAAATAGCAGAAATACAAGCTCACAGCGCTTCACCGAGTACTGCGCTGTGAGCTTGTACAGTAGATCTGCTATTTTTGAAAAATCGTGAAAATGTGAAAATATTTCAAATCCTATGTTTCTATTTCAGTGGTGCTCAAACCTTTTCATATGAAGGACCCCCAAAATTATATGTATTTGGCCACGGACCCCCATCTCAAAATATTTAGTTCCAGGGACCCCCAGAAGCAAAGTTTTTGTTACAAATGTTCGCTTTAAAAAAATACATATAAGATTTGCACACTTTTTCATGACTTTTCAAAAATAGCAGATATACAAGCTCACAGCGCGGCACCGAGTGCCGCGCTGCAAGCTTGTATATCTGCTAATTTTGAAAAATCAGGAAAATGTGTGCAAGAAACCTATGTCAAGGACCCCCAAGATGATATGTATTTGGCCACGGACCCCGATCTCAAAATATTTAGTTCCAGGGACCCCCAGAAGCAAAATTTGAGTTAGAAACTTTCGCGTAAAAAAGACATATATTCAAAGATTTTCGCATATTTTCACAAATTTTCTAAAATAGCAGATCTACAAGCTCGCAGCGCGGCACCTTGTATATCTGCTATTTTTCAATTAGATAAAGTTACTAGGGCCCCTCCACCTTGGGCCCCAGTAACTCAGTCCCACTTTCCTACCCCTTGTGACGCCCCTGGTTGGGGGAGACGGGGGGGATACGGGAGAGACAAACACCTGAGGTGCTTTGAGGCAGCACTCTCCATATGGTATACAGTACCACACCGCCACAATAATACACCTGCATGTGTAATGTGAGAATTAGTATGCACCCAGACGATGCATCATTGTACAAGTCAGTGATTCCCTGAGCTTTTCTTTTGTTTCAAAAGGAAATAATATCCATTTCAATATGTCTGCATGGGGCCTCAATCTACACTGTAAAGCCCTCAGGGCCCTATTTTGCGAAGCATCTTATGCCACATGACTAAACTTCTTAAAGGAGTAGTTCACCACTTTTCAACCTGTCTTCATATAATAGGTCCTCACTAATGTTCATGATAAAATATCAAAAAAAAATTCTACTCAGTCCAAGTCTCCTAGGAGAGCTGTGGGAAGTTCAGAATCCATCGTCTTGTGAGATCATCATTTTCCACAAAAAAAAAAAAACAATATTTTTGAAAAAGATATTTAGATTATCGCGAGAACAATGGCTTTCACTTTAAAATTGCAACTTTTCAGGAATAGAAAGCCTGCAGTTTCTATAAGCTGGATTGGCAATCGATGATGTCACAAGACGATGGGTTTCTGACCTGCCCACAGCCCTCCTCTGAGAAAAAAAATAAATTAAAAAAAAATGTATTTTTGAGTGAGGACCAATTATATGAACATAGGTTGAAAAGTGGTGGAGTGCCCCTTTAAGCGTTTTTTTGTTATTTCGAAAAACATTTTAAAAATAGTGAAAATAGCCAATCAACAGCTGTGAGCTTGTAGATCGGCACTTTTCACAATTTTAGTCACTATTTAGACTTTAGCCCTATTGGGTTAAATGAACTCGGATTCATTGCCACCAAATGGACCCGCAAGGGTTGCAAGGCTTCCATTTGTACTGTACTCTCTCAGAGAGCTATAGACCGTATTGGTCCATTTGGTTCCTAACTATCACTCACTTAGCTGGGGACCCCCTGGAACCCCTCCCCAAGGACGCCGAGAGGGTCTCCAGGCCCCACGTTGAGAACCAGTGGTCCAAGTCATACAACACATATAAGTAATAATACAAAATAAGATACAGCCTATCATCGCTGTCGGGTGTCCAAAACTGTTCGTTTTTCAAATTCAAATTCAAAAGGAGCAGATCTACAATCTCAAACCGCGTTGCTTCTCTCCGCGTTCACGAGCTTGTGGATCTGCTACTTTTAATGCATTTGCGTAACACTGTAGTATCAAATAGAAATGAGATAAGAGGTTTCTGCCCGACAACAACAATGGTACTAGGAATTATTAAATATGTAATTTAAACATAAATTATACTCAGCAGTGTTTAAATCAAGTTTTTACCCTCCCAAAGTTAAATTACCACTAAGGATTTTGGCTGTGCACAGAGACTATCGTCTCACAAATACAGCAAACGGTCCCAGCTCTGCTCACGGCCGCACAGATAGAGGTGACTTTGAGCGGCCCTGTAACACTTGGCTTAATGAAATCTGCCTTTTGTCTCCATTCACCGTCGCACAGCGCAGCGCCGGCCCACAGAAGCCGGCCCACAGACAGAGAGCGCCCGCCCCGGGCCATTCTTCTAGATCCCCGCGTTTATCGACAGAGTAATAAAGGTACAGACCCAGGGAAGAGTCGCGCTCCTTTGTCTTGAGGGCTATTTATACATGATCTAATATATCAGTGTGTCAGCTAAAGGGCCGGGGTTCAGGAGGGAGGGAGGAAGGAAGGAAGGAGGGAGGGAGGGAGGGAAAGACATGCTTGTTGCATACAGAGGCTTGTTCTTTCGGGTTACAATCATGTGTTATTGGATTCTTTAAGCGGTGCCTATGCCTATACTAAATCCCTGGTATAGGTTACTGCCGTCAGGTACAGTAGGAGGTACTAGGTTAATGAGTGGAGCTATAATAAGGTACAAGTACTCCTTTGTCCCTCTGTCAATTACACTCCTCTGTGGAGGGTGATGGCCTAAATGGGCAGTATGTGTCACCATATTGTTGTTTTTATACTGTATTTTATTGTACGGTATTGTATGTATGCTGCTGGTCCGTGTGTCCAAGACAAATTTCTCCAAAGGGAGACAAAATGAAGTAATTCAATTCATTATTATTACTATTGCCCAGTCACTTCGCTTCTACACCTGGCTTTGTGTGTGTGTGTGTGTGTGTGTGTGTGTGTGTGTGTGTGTGTGTGTGTGTGTGTGTGTGTGTGTGTGTGTGTGTGTGCGTGCGCGCGCGCGTGTGTGTGTGTGTGTGTGTGTACGTATATACTGTCTGTCTGTCTGTCTCCATGAGCATGAACACCTGCAGTTGATGACTTTTCTGTCGTTGTGTTGACATGAGAAGCGCAGTGCAAACCCGCTGATCCAAGCGAGAATGCAGAGGCTTTGCGTCGCAATGAAGCCTCCGGTACGTTACGTACATGCAATACTAGATGGCTTGGGCTCTGTGGCCATGATGTAAATGAGACAGACACACAACAACACGTACCTTGTTCTGCTTCAGGGCTCCCTTCTCCTTCATGTGGGGACAGTCTTTTCCAGTGACCACAGCCTTGATGTCTGCCACAGGCACTGTGGGAGGACAGGACACACGCACACACAATGCAGAGCTCTTATCACATCTCCTCAACATCAACAGTGGGGACGAGCGCGTCATCTCACATTAGGTTTGGGCGTTTTGACGAATATACTGGCACAATAAGGCGCTTAGATGAGTCCATCGTTGCTTGTTTTTAGTGGGCAAAATCTGATGAAATTTGAGAACAAGACAAAGACGGTATGTATGTGCAGTTGTGCGTCCCACCCCGACTATTTAATAGCATTAATATTGTAATGAGAGAAAGGCTTTACTTAGTTACATTAAGACCTATAATTCCCTGTTCTTTCTGTTGCCACAAAGTTAAAATAATCCATCTCACACATTTGTGCCGTTTCCTGATTGAATGAGCTCTTCTCTGTCAGAGGAGCCTGAGGAGGCATGCATGTAGGGCCCACACTTTTTACACGGTAAAAGGTGACCGACCAGAACTGTGTTGCAGTCTGTGGTGGTTGCGTAGTCATTCAGAATGACTACAGTACAGTCACGGCACAGAATTATATAGGTTAACACTTAAGGACTCGTCTTGTCTTGGTTATTTACATTAATTTACAGTTGCACACGGCATGGCAGCTTGAGAGAAGACAGATAGGTCGCCCTTAAGTAAGGCTATGGAAGTATTCACACTATTTTGGGATTTACTGGTGAAACGAGGAGATAAACGTCAATGCAAATAGCCATGGTGAAGCCACGCACAGCTCCAGTGACTCCGGGTAGGTTGCACTTTTGATTTTATGATTAACAAACTTCCTTGCAGGTGGGTTTTAATTGTCGGTAACAGAAAAGTAAACGAACAAGTTATTTTTCTCAGTGGGTAACGCAGTAACCTACGGGTTACTTTTTAATGGCAATAACGTCAGTAACTTAACGAGTTACTTTAAAGTAACGACACCCAACACTGGCTATAACTGATCTTACAAACACTTATTGCGATGCAACTCATTGTGAGCTTGTTGATCTGTTATTTTTTTCTTCTTTGTATTACTTGAATGCCCAAAATGTCAGTTCAACCTGGCGTGTTTTGAATGCCCAAAACACGCCAGGTTGAAAGTCGTTCATGTCCGTCACAATGCCCTCTGATTGCCAGTGACACGCAAGTTGACGTAATGCTACATCGCAGCCTCTGACTCAACTCCAGTGCTGTGACACACACGCACACGCGCACACAGGTCACTTCCGGTCGACACTGTGAGTAATACTGCCTTCAGCAACAGCAGTGGGGATTGTTAAATGGAATTAAAATATCCATCCATCTCCTCACTGTACCCGGGTTTTTTACCCCCTTCAATCTTCCTCCATTTCCTCCCAATAGACAGTAGCTACACATAGACATAGAAAGGTAAACGCCTCCATCGGCTCTGGGGCAAATGCATCGCGGAACTGAGGAAATATGCGTTGCACCGCTTACACATGCGTCACACATCGCGCTGTGATTGGCCAGTAGTCACTTTGACTGGCAGCGATCCCTTAGTTTTTAAGTTGTTACATGTCGCTCCAATGAACTGCAGAGGTGGATGAGGTATCTTTTTTTTTATATATAAATTTGAGTCCCAGAGGGTTTTTAGCCAATTATTTGTACCCCTTTTTCGCCCCAATTTAGTCGTTATACCAATTGATTCCTCCCCACACACATTTCTGTGTTGTCACTGCTGTTGTATCCTACTGACTCACCTGCCAGTGAGGAGCCCCCACCAGGAGGACGTAGAGCCTTCGTCCTACTCCTCCCACCCAACACTCCCTGCTGACAGGTGCCGCCCCAGCCCGTAGGAATACATGCAATGACCAGTATCACCCTCCCCGTCCGGCTTCCCTCCCCCGAACACGGACCAATTATATTCGCACAGATGCCCGACCACAGGGGATTCGAACCCACAACCTTCCGTAGTTTACCACTGCGCCACCCGAGCGCCTGGGGGTATGAAGTATCTAGTGTTTTTTATCTATGGTGGTAGAGCCGTTTCCTTCCTGTTCCAGTTTAGCTTCTTTTTATTGGCTCGGCAGCAAATTTGAACCGGAAACATACAGTGTGCTGACACCTTCATTAATGTGTTTCCCGTTCAAGTCCACTGCTGCTCAAAGTAACTGATTATAATATTCTCCCTCTGCATTGCAGGAGTTTTTTTGTTTTGTTTTACACCAATATGAACTGAATGCCAATAAAGAGATAATTCATGCACAACAGAGGACCATGTAGCCTTCCCACGAAATAATTCACCAGCAAATAAAAGATTATCCACAAGTGTAAATTTACCTCAGAAAGTTGAGAAGCACTAGTATAAACCAGTGGTTCCCAAACCTTTTAGCTCGTGACCCAAAAGAGAACCAGGACCCAAACTAGTGAAAACAGTAGCTCATGTGAGCGTGTAGATAGGCTATTTTCACAACTTCTTTAAACATTTGTTTTCTAATGTATGTAATTTATTAGATTTTTATTTGATTTCTTCATGAAATTATGGGAAAATTATTTATTTATAAATCTGTCTGTGACCAGACCCAGTGCTTGGGAACCCGTGGTATAAACAATGGTGAGTTTATTAAGTCATGTCACTCACGTTTCTCCTGTAGAGAGTCATGGGGCACCTCGCCCTGAGGGCTCTCCTCCAGGTCACCATAGTGCAGGACTTTATGGTTCGGAGACAGTCGACAGTACCAGAACTTATCTGTAGAGGGAGACAGAGAGAGACAGAGAGAGAGACAGAGAGAGAGAGAGGGAGGCAGAGTGAACAATGTTAAATATATTTGAAAACTCTGCGACTTGTTTCAAAGTTTATCCCAAGCTATCTTTTCCCTATGTGTATGTTGTATAACCATTTCTAACAGCAAACACACAATTCTTATTGTTTTATACATTTCTTTGTTATGCTTTGTAATATATTACATATACATATTATTTTCTTTTGATTGTTTTGTTCCACTTTTGCTTTAGCAATTTAAACATGTGTTTTCTCATGACATAAAGCTCCTTTGAATTGAATTGACAGAAGGAGGGGGAGAGAGAGAGAGAGAGAGAGAGAGAGAGAGAGAGAGAGAGAGAGAGACTTGCCTGGGAGTCATCAGGCATCCGTGCACCTCCAAAATGATTCCCCTAGTTAACATTTATTTTATTTATTATTTTTGTAGAATACTTGTTTGGCATGTCCATCTTTTATTCTAACTAGTAACGTGACAAGCAAGACTAAACTAAATTATTCACATTATGTTGGGAACAAAATAGGGATGGGACGATATGAAAATATATCACGATTATTGTGACAAAAGAAATCGTGATTTACGATATTATCGCGGTAATCAAAATCCATTGTCCTGGGGCGGAACTTTTCCCCCATAATAGCCGATCTACAAGCCCACAACGCGTCGCAATGCGACATTTGAAAGGGATTGAAAAAAAGACTGTATCAAGTACATTTATTATAAGTACCGTTTACCAATTATAGAGGGATATGCCGCTCGGCACATAAAAGGTGAATTGATCCCAGTGCATGATGGAGGACGATATCACGATATATTAAATCTCCACGATAGGATTATCGTGAGTGTTTTTTTATCACGATAATAATATCGTTTATCGTCATCCCTAGAACAAAAACAATGTGACAACGCAAAAAATAAAAAAGCGAACGCATCTTTATTTCTAAATCGGATCACAGGGCTCAGTTTTGAAAACCAGGCTTTCCTCCGCAGTGATGCCAAGTTAGAGAGAGACAGAGATGGAGAGAGAGGGTGACAGGGTATATTTAGGAGAGCGACAAAGTAAAGCCTGATTTATCACGTAGTTGAGCACCCGTGTTGTGGACTGAAAATGCAACTCGTTGTAGGAGAGCATGTAGGTGTGCTATTTTCAGTACCATGCATTAGTCCATGTCGTACGACCTCATGCACACACACACACACACACACACACACACACACACACACACACACACACACACACACACACACACACACACACACACACACACACACACACACACACACACACACACACACACACACAGTACTACAGTATGTGAGTCATCTGCAGAAGAGGGAAAATGGAGCAATCAACTCTGACAGAGTGCTCAGCGATGACGCAAAGGCCACCGGCGGTGGAGAGGGGTGTTCTTTTATACACGTATAATATATATATATATATACACACACATACATGTTAAAGAGAGGATGTAGGGTACAAGCTAACAACATGAATGCAACACATTTTTTTCATGTATTTTCATCTTTCACAAAAAAAATCTGTGCTTGTAGATCTGCTGTTTTCACTACTTTTGTGCGACGGCCTTGTATGATGAAGCTTACTTTGCGAAAGAACTTAGGCCTACAAATTTGAAACTTGGAGATACAAGGTTTCCACGACAACGACGATACATAGAGTGCCAAATGAAGACCCAAACAGATGACTGTTCGGTCAACAAGCAACAAAATGGAATCATTGCCAGTCCTGAGGAGTGTGGTTTCCCCGCCGGGGGGTGTGGTCTTGGCTTGTCCACTGACAGCAGTGACTGGCAGGGGGGTGGTGGGGGACGGACTGGGCATGGACCGGACTGGCATGTCAGCCTGGCAGACGCCAAACCTCAGTGCCAAACCTTGAGCGCTTTTCTGACGCAGTGCCGTTCCAAGGCGGGCATCGGGCTTAGGCTGGCGAAGGAGCGGGGCACGCGGTTCTATAGGGAGGCCTGCCTGCCTGCCTTGGCGTATACGCATGCACGGAGCGGGGAGCGGTCCAAACTCTAATTGCCGAGGAACCCAGACAGTTGGCGCTGGCCAGCTGGCGCGGCGTGACGCTATGCCACGCGGGACGCGCCGCGCGGTGGTTGCGAGGAGAAGAAGGGTGTCGGGGGAATTGGATGGATGGCATCGACCACAGACTGCTCAGCCTAACTTAACTGCTTGATTTGTGTGTGTGTGTGTGCGCGCGCGCGCGCGCGTGTGCGTGTGTGCGTACAAGCACATATGCACATTCCTTTGGCTGAAAGACACTGCCATCTGTACCCACTCTGTCGGATTATAATAGCTTCTCCTGAACAGCACTTCCCACTTAAAACTACCATCATCCAGTTTTGATACAATGACTACAAGACATTATGTGTGCATATTATATACTACATACTGTATGTGGCTAAAGGCGTCGCGCCTACAAATTCTGTTTACCCCCAATTTAGTTGTTACGACAATTAATTCCTCCCCATACACATTTCTGTGTGTTAACTTGTCACATGCTGCCGTGTCCTACTGACTCACCCACCAGTGAGGAGCCCCCACTAGGAGGACGTAGTGCCTTCGTTCCACTCCTCCCGTCCAACACTCCCTGCTGACAGGTGCCAGCCCGCCCCAGCCCGCAAGAATACGTGCGGCGATATCACCCTCCCCGCCCGGCTTCCCTCTCTAGAACACGGGCCAATTGTGTTCGCAGAGGCGCTCGACAAATCCAGATTGGACCTTCACAACCCTGCGCAGTGGGCAGGCCCTGCGCAGCCCGAGCCTCTCCAATGTACCGTAGTTATTTATTAAATCACAAGCGCTTGTTAATACTTTTCATTGGTTAAATATTCATTGATTACATGTATAAAACCAATAGACGAGACTGAACCGTTTGAACTTTCAAATGTTTTCCCATTTCTTTTTAGAAATAGCCGATCTCCAAGCTCACAACGCGTTGCATCGCAACGTGTTGTATCATGTCTGTCGCGTGGAAACGTCACATGTCCAAAACTGTTACTTTTCAGGATTCAAATTCAACAATAGCAAAAGTATGAGATCTACAAGATCAAAATGCAGAATGAAAAAAAAAATGTAAAAAAGTTAAAATATGGAGATAAGAGGTTTCTGCCTGACAGACAGCAATGATATTCTATGTCCGCCACTTTTGCACGACTCTCTTGTGGTGTGCGACAGTGGTTCTCAAACCTTTTCATGTCAAGGACCCCAAATTGACACTTATTAGCCCGCGGACCCCCATTTGAAAAGATATGCCAGGGACGCCCCATAAGAGAAGATTTTTAAGGCTCTAGCAGTGATTCTCAGCCATTTAAATTTTCAAGTACCACCAGTTTGACATGCATTAGGTTACGGACCCCCATCTGAGACCCCAATTTATATTGTAAAATCTATACCCGGAGAGTGTACAAATGGAACACTCAGAGAGTGTACAAATGTAACCAATTGGAACCATTTGGAACCAATTGGAACCATAAGGGTCGATTTGGTTCCTAATTATCATTTAGCTGGGGACCTCCCTCAAGGACCCCTGGAGACTTTGAGAACCAATGCTGTACAACAAACGATTCTGCCTGACAGCCACGATATGCATGTGCAGGCATGCATGTCTTCACAAGGGAGTGTGCAGCCAGTCGCCAAAAGAACAGAGGGATGAGATGATTTTCTTTTGCATTTCATTGTCACAGTGATAATTGAGTGAAAAGGCACTACCCAAGGGTCCATTTTTAAATGAACACTCACAGTTTGCAGTGCGCGCACATCCATAAGAAATCCATCGAGACCCAAATACTAAGATGATTAATTAAAACTCCTATCCTAATCACAAGTGTACGCTGCACACATAGACCGAGAGCTCTTATTTAATGTCTTATTTAATGTCTCATATCTATTCCGACTGACAGCTTATATGCTTATAGCATAGAGTGCTGGCCCTAAGGGCATAAAGAGCTCAGCATGGAATGTAAAGTAAGGCTGTGATTTATGAACAATCTATTTTTGAATTCCGAAATGTGGATATTACATTGATTTCCTTTCACCACCCCACTTTGAAAAGATTAAAAACCAATCTAAAACTCCTAAAACCAATCTCCATCACGCAAAGTCTGGATGTTCCAAGGTCGAATTCTCACCTAGCGCCCCTTCATAATATCGTCTCTGTCGGGTGGAAAACCCTCATATGTCCAAAACCTTTACTTTTCAGTACAAAAGTAGCAAAAGTAACCGATCTATACAAAAGCTCAAATCGAGCTTGTGGACTTGCTACTGTTGCTGTTTTTGTGTGACGCTGTGGTATAATCAAATAGGGTGTTTCATTTACGAAGGAAACACAAAAAAAGTTGAGAGTACATAGGAGCTTTCTGCCCGACAGCAACGATGCGGTAAAGCGAGTTCAAGCGGCCTCACCTGACGTTAGCGTTTCGTCAGAGAACATCAAGAGTCCTCAGAGGTGAACAGAGCTAAAGCCGTGGCGAGCTCCTTTTATCCCCCGTGAGCACTGCAGGCACGTGCACACATATAGACATCAAAGGGGGCTTGAGCCCCTGCCCTTTTATCCGTCTCTAAAAAGTGCCCTCTGCAGTTTTTACTATGGTGAAAGAAATGCAAATGCCCCTCTTTCCATGCCATACCTGAAGGCAGCATTCAAGAGAATTGCCTTGTCCAAACTCTCCTGAACTTGAATGCAGCATCTTATCTTGAAAGAATCGCCCTCTCTCTGTGTAGAAATCCATGCCATTACGCCACATCTCCAGTAATGACTTGATTATGCTTGGTTCACTGCGGTATCGAGCATCGAAAATAGCCGACCTCCAAGCTCACAACACGTTGCAGCGCGACGCGTTGTGAACTTGGAGGTCGGCTATTTTTGGTATTTCCACCAAAAGGCCCTTTTAGAAATGTCAGCCCCTGCCTCTCTAAGATTCTCTGCACGTC
Source organism: Nannobrachium achirus (assembly GCF_963921795.1). Classification (NCBI taxonomy): domain Eukaryota; kingdom Metazoa; phylum Chordata; class Actinopteri; order Myctophiformes; family Myctophidae; genus Nannobrachium; species Nannobrachium achirus. Next base: position 51,548,907 of record NC_137819.1, on the reverse strand, counting down.
CCTGCCCGTGAGCCGCGGCACCAGAGCTGCTGCCTCTGCTGCTCCAAGTACCTTTACTCCAGTAGTGTTATTATTTACACATTTAATGCATTTTTACTTTACTTTCCATCTTTTGATACTCCATGTTTTGTCGAATGCCACGCTATGATCAGCTTGTGGATCTGATATTTACGACAAACAGCAGATATACAAGCTAATAGCAAATACAAGCTGTGTGAGCAAATATTGTACTTTTTTACCCCACTACAATTTTTTGTTAGATTCAGATTTAGTTTTGATTCAGACAACATATACATTAACCACGTAATCCCTATTTGAAAGTTTGCCTATTTGAAAATAGCCATTTAGCGACCTTTTTTTATACGCTATTTTCGAAAATGGTTGACAGATTTTGCACTTTTAATTTGGTACTGTAGGTAGTAGGTACATACTAATGCCAATACTTTCATACTTTTACTCAAGTAAAACATTTCAATACAGGACTTTTATTTGTAACAGATTTGAGCTTGTAGATCTACAGTACTTTTGAATTTGAATCCTGAAAAGTAACAGTTTTGTTTCCACCCGATGATCACGTACACAGTACACACGCTCTAACAAAGGAAGAGAGATTGCGGTATCGCCGGTTTTACTTAAGTAAAAAAACCTGGAGTATACTTCTTTCGACGGCTGGCTGGCTCTGCTCAACGTGTCGATATTAATAAGTGGAGCCGCTCAGAGAACAAAGGCTGAGAAAATGTCAACTCTCCACAGAGACATGAAGACATGAAAGAGATGGAGAGGGAGGGGGGAGAAGAGGCTTAAGGATGGACAGGGGCGAGGTGGGAGAGAGAGACACGTAGAGAGAGAGAGAGAGAGAGAGAGAGAGAAAGAAAGAGACACACAGAGAGAGTGAGAGAGAGAGAGAGAGACACACACACACAGAGACAGAGACAGAGGCTGAGAGACAGAGAGAGACAGACACTGAGAGAGCGAGAGATATTAAAAACGCACGGAAATGTTCAAAAATAGCAGATACAAGCTCGAAGCGTGGCACAAAGTGACTTGCTGTGAGCTTGTAGATCTGCTATTTTTTGATACGCCAAGGTAAAAGATTTGGCTGGGGGTTCGCCAGGCCCCACTTTGAGAACCACTGGCATACTACACAGGAATGTGATAGAATGGGGGATAAAAACAGAGAACCACTGGCATACTACACAGGAATGTGATAGAATGGGGGATAGAAACAGAGAACCACTGGCATACTACACAGGAATGTGATAGAATGGGGGATAAAAACAGATGACGGCAGGCCAGTCAGTCTGTCAGTATGTTGCTTACGCACAAACATGACCTTTTGTGCCAGAGAACCCCATACAAGAACAGCCCAAAAACTAAATCTGGCTCAGGAGGTTAGTACATGTTTTGTAATAAGTATCGAAAAACTGTCAAGTAAACTAAAAGTACCTCAACAGTAGTGACTTTCCATCACTGGTTCTACAGGCTAAACGATACGGCTGCTGTTCTCTCTCCCTCCCTCCCTCTCTCTCTCTCTCTGTCTGTGCTGACAGCGGTCTGTGAAAATGTGATATTCGGCTGAACCGTCCTCCTCTTAATCCCTCTAGCAATGCACTACGACACACACACACACACACACACACACACACACACGCACACGCACACGCACACGCACAGTCTCACTCTAAATGAATTCAGGAGTTCAGGAAGAGAGCCAGAGAGTGCGAGAGAGCGAAAGCAAAAAGATGATTCTCTGGCCAGAGGGACCCTGGGCATACAACAAACTTTGAGACGTTTGTGCCAAGATACAGTATATGCCATATCTAGGCCACGTTTCAGTTTATTTAAGCCTCGGACACAATGTACGTCATATCTAGGACAGATCGATGTAGTCCACGCATCAGTTTACTTACAGTAAGCCCCGGACAAGCCCCCGGACATCTTTGAACGCGTTTTTCCCCTCGGTTTTTTGACCGAGCAAAGCTGGGTGTTGGGAACTAATAGCTCCTGTTCCAGGAGCACTGCTCAAAAATATTGAATATTTTGTGAAAAGATAAAGTAATAACTAATAACACAAAGCTGCGTGAAAGGAGAGCAGCATGGAAGTCCTGCACAGGTCAAATTTTGACAACCCACACCCCGCCCGTCATTAACTCATTCATTGCATTTTCAAAATGGCCGCCAAGTTCCTCACTGCCATTCCATGTCATTTTAGTGCACGGATCCGTGCATGCCCATGCCTAGATCGTGCACTATGTGTGTGCACGCTGTTCACAGCTTTCAAACAAAAAAATCCGCTTGGAAATCCGTTCAGGCATTCATGAGATAGAAGCCATTATGTTTTCTTCAAATGTAAACAAACATGGCTGCCATGTTTGAAAGATGTGGTTGGTATAGGGGTTAAACATACAATTTCGCGATTGCGATCATGCCTACTACATTTTTGGAGGTCCAAAAACTTTTTTTGAAACATTTCTTTTTTTGAAAAAAACAGTACTGTAATAACTCGGGAAACTCGGGAGGAGGCAGCAAATGAGTTAATCAGATCCGTGGGCCGACCCGTTACCCGTCATTGTATAAAAATCTAAACCAGATTCGCCCCGCCTGTCAAAAAATGCACCCGTCGCCCACCCTGCTACCCATGGTGCTTCTAAATGGCATTGCACTCGATCGTCCCTACACGCCGTCCTCAGTGTTTGCGACGCAATATAAAGTATTTACATAAACGCCAGGTCGGCTGCCACTCTTAATTCTTAGATAGCCTTTTAAACCACCCTTGCTATGATGAGAACATGGGCTAACGTGCTAGTGTGTGCTGTGGTTGTGTCTCTGTGTTGTGTGTGTCCTTCTGCCCACAGACTGTGTGCGCTCCACGTTGTTTAGGCGGAAACACTGCTGCATGCATGCCTCGGTTGTGTCCTGCTGCCGACTGTGTGCAGCAGTGTTGTTTTTGTTGACGAGACGTTAACGAAAATGATTTCGTTGACGCCCCTTTTTTTCACGACGATGACGTGACGTTAACGTAACGAGCTAAACATAAGTCTGACGAAAATATGACGAGACGAATGTGTGTTTTCGTTGACGTAACGAAGACGAGACGAACATCTGGTCTATCGGACGACGTTAAATAAACATGCATGAAAAGCTGCAATATATTATAGTAGTTGTTTCAATGGAGGAGTAGTGGCCAATCATATGGAACATTCTAGGACGCATATAGCAACAGGCTCTGTGATTGGCTGGGATGTCGGCAGGAACACACGTGTTGTTTGTTGTTGTGGTCAGAAGTTGCACACATTACAGCTGGGAATGTTACTAAGTTTCTATTTGCAAATGAAAGCTAATCATCTGATTGAGTAAAGACCCTGTATCTGCCTCGCGGCAGCAGCGTCAACATCAATTAATAGATTTGGTCGTCGGAAAAGAAGACACGATATGGATCTATTTTACAACCCAGGAAATAATGCAGGCTTACTTACAGTATCACGGAGCACTGCTATTCCAATCCGGTAAGCTGACGGCACGAGCCTTTTAACAAATCATAATCATTTGCTTTGCTGAGAAGAGAAGTTGATTTCCTTTCCCATTGACAACTGGACCCGCCGTGGTCACTTTCTTACTAATCCCTCCTCAGCGTTTTCTATAACATCTGGCGCTAAGCTTCAGGCTAATGTTGGCTTGTTTAAGCAGACGTAAATTAATTGGATTGTTTCAAGCATGCAAACTTTTTTCCGCTGGATGCGGAGAACGGTACGCAATAGCGAACGGTGCTATTCTCAAAGGCTACGTTAGTGACGTAGGGGTTGTTTGTTTCCTGTCAGCGGCCGCCGACGTCACGTATGACTGTGACGTCACTTGTAAATCCTTGGAGCTCAACAGTACTGTGTGTGTGTGTGTGTGTGTGTGTGTGTGTGTGTGTGTGTGTGTGTGTGTGTGTGTGTGTGTGTGTGTCTACAGTACAGACAGCAAAAGCAAGTGCTAGTGGCCATGGATACCGTATTCTTATATTATATTACTCCTGTGTGAACTGTGCATATAAATAGGATGGGGCAGGTGTAATTTACACTTGTCATTAGCCTATACATTATGAATTCAATTGCACCTGTCAACTTTGATTCCAATGTCTAATACTTAATTTATTTATTTAAAGACACATTTTTCTTTTTTTGCGACCGTAAGGTCGCAGTTTAGTTGCGACCGTCAGGGAGCAGTTTACTATGAAAACCTCCACCGGCCGTCCGTCGGTCACACGTGCGGTCGACCGCACGTCACACGTGCGGTCGACGTGTGAGTCTGACATCACTCCGCATCAGTCTGACATCACTCTGACATCACAGAGTCCACAGCTGATGATGTGGCGTGATGTCATACAATACACAAACAAGCCCTATATAAAGGGGCAATTCTCACCAGGGAAGAGAGCATTCCTCGACTCAGACCTTATCGCCAGGATCAACTAAGCTTATAGCTTATCATCACATCCAACCATCTTAAGATACTCAGCTAGTGGGGAATGCTCTCTTCCCTGGTGAGAATTGCCCCTTTATATAGGGCTTGTTTGTGTATTGTATGACATCACGCCACATCATCAGCTGTGGACTCTGTGATGTCATCGTATCTCCATATATGGCCATCTCCGTATATGGAGATATAAGTTGTCCATGCCCAAGTATGGGCTGGTGAGGTCAGACTTGTCTGTCGTACATTTCGGTCAATTCCAGTGGGGATGCCATTGAAAAGTTAATCTAGTTGTACAAAGTAATCAAAGAATGGGTTGACTGGTAGGCTGGTTGACTGCTTTATCTGTGGAGAGTGTATGTCACTGAGAGTCCTTTTATAGCGATTGAAATCATGATGAGGTCACGATGAGTCATCTATGCCCAAATATAGATTTCTAGGTCAGATGGCCCATGGAGTTTGTGATGTCAAACCTAGCAACCCAATATAAACAAACCTGATGTCAGACCTGAAGGACTGACAAACACTGAGATCTCCATATAACCTATGGGAATATAAGGGATGAGGACAATGCGTAGCATTGTGAGCTTGTAGACCTATTTTCTAAATATTGTTGTACATTAAAAACTTGAAATGGGTCGTTCTGCATAGTACTTGGGATTTGTTGATGTAAATGTTCACATAGAGTGTAATAATTGGTAAAACAAACTTTTGGCCTATTTGTGGAGATAAGCGACCAACGGTCGCTTATCTCCCGATTAGGGAGTCTTACTGGTGATATTTGTGGAGATAAGCGACCAACGGTCGCTTATCTCCCGATTAGGGAGTCTTACTGGTATGAAAACCTCCACCGGCCGTCCGTCGGTCACACGTGCGGTCGACGTGTGATGAGGTCACGATGAGTCATCTATGCCCAAATATAGATTTCTAGGTCAGATGGCCCATAGAGTTTGTGATGTCAAACCTAGCAACCCAATATAAACAAACCTGATGTCAGACCTGAAGTATCCTTTTATACCCATATATGGAGATACAGAGATCTCCATATATGGGCATATTAGAAAGCCCATATATGGGCATATACGGATGACATCAGGGATATCCATATATGGGCATAAAAGGGACAAGGGCTTACAGTTAAGAGATCTCCATATATGGGCATATCAGAAAGCCCATATATGTTCATATACTGATGACATCAGGAATATCCATATATGGGCATAAAAGGGACAAGGACTTACAGTTAAGAGATCTCCATATATGGGCATAAAGGGACAAGGACTGTTACAGTAGATATAGAGATGTCCATATATGGGCATAAATGAACAAGGACTGACAAACACTGAGATCTCCATATAACCTATGGGAATATAAGGGACGAGGACTGTCAGCTTGTAGACCTATTTTCTAAATATTGTTGTACATTAAAAACTTGAAATGGGTCGTTCTGCATAGTACTTGGGATTTGTTGATGTAAATGTTCACATAGAGTGTAATAATTGGTAAAACAAACTTTTGGCCTATTTGTGGAGATAAGCGACCAACGGTCGCTTATCTCCCGATTAGGGAGTCTTACTGGTACTAAAACTATTGACTAAAACTGGACTAAAACCTTTGTGTGGGTTCGTCGACTAAAACTAGACTAAAAACTTTCGAGTTCTAGTCGACTAAAACTAGACTAAAACTATCAAGGATATAAATGACTAAAATCTGACTAAAACTAATAAGCATTTCGTCAAAAAGACTAAGACTAAGACTAAATCTAAAATGCCTGCCAAAAACAACACTGGTGTGCAGTTGTCTGATTTTCACAATAAAATGTCGCCCGTCCGTGTTTAGTCGCGCACCGCCCGTCTCCGTCCCTGTGAATTTATAATAGTATATATTCCGCCCGTTTTCACCAGTCAAACGCATATAGACTGTAAAAAATATATATATGGACGGTGGAAAGCCACTGGTTTCTTTGCTGCACAAATGAAGCTTTTTTGGCTGTTGTACTTGCTGAAAATAAAGCACACGAAGAAGAATCATGACAAGCCTATGATCACAAGCCCCTCCTGCAGCATACCCTGCTATAACATAAAATATAACATAAACTGGACCATATTTCCACAAAACGTATATCATGGTGATTGAAACGAGGCTTTAAACTAGCGACAGGAACCATAAAGTATTTATGACAATGTTTATTAAGGAAAGGAAATCAAATGTAAAAAGTTTGGGGGAATAGAATGGAATCCTATGGAGAGAACATGTTGCTTCTGGTGCCAGAACAGCGCAATATAGTGGCCAATCATAGGAACTTTTAGGTCCGTGTTTGATTCATTTTAAATCGGGACAACTACGCCCCTGGTCAAACGCGGGTACCTGGCCCGTTGCAGGATGGACAGCTCTCAGTACAAGACGGCATCAGTACCATGGACAGCTCAGTACAAGATAGCCCAGGGCCATGGACAGCTCTCAGTACCATGGACAGCTCAGTACAAACTCAGGTTCAGCACAGCACAGTACAGGACCTTTTTTGTCCTTTTAGCCTCAACGTGCCGTTTATATTTCTGACTAATGAAGTATTCAATTCAATCAAAGAACAAATTAAAAGCATCGCTCAGTAGTTCTGTAGCATAGCATCACCAGGCTTTCCACTCAGAGGTTTTCATTCCAAACTGAACCACTGTGATCCGGTCTATAAGCCACGCCTAGTGTGTTTTGCGCGAGCGCGGTACCTTGTCTCCTGCGGCTGCTGATCTTCCTGAAGCAGGTCCCCTCACACAGCCTGTTGAGCCTCTGCTGTTTGATCAGCTCCATGATCTCCGGCTGGATCTTCTCCCGCAGCTCCCTGCAGTGGATTCATTCATTGATTATCTTTATCCATCATGAGATAAAAAACTTTTTATGTCACGTCATGTGTAACAAACGTCTGACCCACCATGATCAAAAGGATCACGCAACAGGGACCCCCCCCCAGAAGCAAAGATTTTTTGGGGCTTTTTGCCTTTATTGATAGGACCGTAGACTGACAGGAAACGGGGGGGGGGGGAGAGATGGGAAGGCCGTCCGGATCGGGTATCGAACCAGCGATGCCGCCAGGCATCCATGCCTACAGTATGTGGCAATGCCTAAGTGGTATGCGCCTGGACCAGTAAGCCAGCAGGCGCCCCCAGAAGCAAAGATCTTAGTAAAAAATGCTTGCTTTAAAATAATTCAAAGATTTGCCTATTCAAGAAGAAGGCCTTTTCAAGACGCACAGATTTGCACAAACTTTAAAGTTTTTTTCAAAAATAGCAGATATACAAGCTCATAGCTAGTAATGAGCTTGTATATCTGTTATTTTTGAATATCCAAAGTATAAAAAAATGATGGTTAAAGTGTTTATGTGACACAGATGCGTCCCCAGTTTTAATGGGTTCAAATACGTTGTCGCCAGAATCAGACTAAGACAACTCAAATGTGAGTGACTATCATAAACGAAACAGAGTCACCTCCCAGACCATAGCGCCGGGACAATTTGTTTATTTTTGGACCACAATTCTTACATGAGACGATTCTAAGATGACCCTAGGTAATTTTCCATATAGAGAAAAACGTGACCCAGGGGATGAGCGTCATTACAGTATGTGCTAACGTTTCACTAGGCACATCTCTGCGTGGGTGTACCTGCCACTAAACGTGCACACGCACGCACGCACATGCATTAAAGCACGCACACGTAATTATGATAACATGGTGAGGACATCAACATTTTTATGCTGTGGTGATTTTATGAATGCAATTATTTTATGCCATTTCTAACACTAACCCTTAAGCCAAAAAAACATGTAATAACAACTGATCTCTAAGTTATATACAGTAGTCCTCATTAGTCCACATGCAATATACATCTGACAGTATGTGTTCCTGTGGATTATTATACGGTAGGCACAGTAGGTGTCGGGAGGAACACACCGCACGCAAGAGGCTTCTTGCACATGCGGCAGATAAAATATTCTCTGTCAGGTGGAAACCTCATTATGTCCCAAATGAGTTACTTATTTCAGGATTTCAATTAAGAAAATAGCAAACAAATAGCAGACTGCAATTTTTTATGCTTTTGTGTGACGCTGTAGTATGATCAAGTAGGACGTTAATTTACGGAAGAACACAAAAGGTTAGAATATGGAGATAAGAGGTTTCTGCCTGCCTGACAGCAACGATATACTATACTAGGTAAGTATGTGGGGGTACCACACACACACACACACACACACACACACACACACGCACACGCACACGCACACACACACAGCATGTGCGCAGGGCTTGTGAAAGGCTCGTTAAGCGAACATCTGCATGCTTGTCTCCTGACTATTTAATGCTGTATGGTGGTGTACTGTAGGAATGCTACAGTAAGCACAGCATCCACTATGATCTTAACTCTCTTATAGAACTGTGCAGTGATGGAAAAATCATTACATTTCTTTACTTAAAGAGGTGGTGCCATATTTTTGTACTTTTTCTGGTTTTCATGTGTCTAGGAGGTTCACAGTACCTCATTAGACCCCCTGGTGTGGTTGTTATGAGAAATTATGCATTCTCTTTTTATTTGGGTTTTTAGCTGGAGGATGCCACCTGCTGGGTCAGAAGTGCCGTTCCAAAAACACCCATACTTATTACATCATAGAATCAACCCCTCCCCTAATTACCATTCACCCAACACACGTGGGTGTGGCTAACTTCAGCTGGGTCACCACCCACCATGACAACCACGCATACCAATGAACTGGTGGGTGTGGCCACATAAAAACATAATTTTAACTCTTTCTGTACACTTTTTTGGAAAAATTCTTCCTCCTAGTATAATCGTAATAGTAGATAATCATGTTTTATCGAGGGGAAAATCATGGCACCTGCACTTTAAGTAAATGTATCAATACTGCAATGTAAAAATACTCTGTTACAAGTAAAAGTCTGCAATAAAAAATGTACTGAAGTAAAAGTAAAAGTGCTCATTGTGCAGAATGTCATATGTCAACTAAAACTATATAACGAAAAATGTTTGTTGACTACCTTTTTTCACAGACAAAAAAAATATATTTTAAAACTAGAAAGGTGCAATCCTGGGAAATTGCACGGGTGGTTGCACTGACGTGTCGTGAGGAATCCACTGGGAAAGGAATTTCCATTTATATTATATATCATCACTGTCGGGCAGAAACCTTGTATCTCCAAGTTTCAAATTTGTACATTTTTTTCGCAAACCAAAGCCCTGGTTCATCATACAAGGCCGTCGCACAAAAGTATTGAAAACAGCCGATCTACAAGCACACAACGCCTCGCGGTGCGAGGCGTTGTGTGCTTGTAGATCTGCTGTTTTCACTAGGACCGAGAACAATAGTGTGTTGCCTATAGCAACCACACTAACTAAATAAAAACGTATCCGTGATGGCTACATTTTAAAAGCTGGTTTGCATAGAGATTACATTGAATTACCAAAGCCAACCATTAGCTTGGCTTCTCTGTATGTGAATGAGGCATTAGACTAAATATATTGACAATTTCGCCAAACAAATAAAAGACTAGACTAAAAGGTTAGGTATTAGAAAAGAAATCCGGGAGGAACTAATGAACAAGTCATTTTATGTTTGGTTGGTTGCGCTCGGGTGTTTTGCTCTGAAAATAGCAGACCAGACTGTTGAAGGATATTCCTTTCATTAAATACATTTTGTTGTCCGGTTATGATATGATTGTCTGGTGATGTGAAATGCTTGATTGAGACGCATTGAAGTTCCTGCTGTATGGAGTTGAACCGAGATGTCTCTAAATGTGTTTTTTGATTTGGTAATATTTGTCCTACTGCTTTTTGTCTCGTTTTTATTTACGTTTTTTGGAGCCTATTGGTTAAATAAAGTTGTAAAAAAAGAAGAAAACTGTAAAAATAGTGGATCTACAAGCTCGCAATGCCTAATGACTAACAGATTTAGCATGACTTATAAGAATAAAATAAATAAAATAAACCCTCAGAAAATAAAACCTGATTCTCGATTATTAGTTTAACCTACGTGTGAAGTATTGCGCCGCTTTAATGGGTTTTCAATATATTTTCTGTTAATTGCATGCTCATCCCTAAAATAGCCTTTGTGGAGTATTGGACGTGTACTGGAATCTCAATGGAGTGGCAAAAATATTGTAAAGCTTTTTAAAAGGAAGGACTGTGGAATCAATAAGGAATTAGTCTTGGGCCCCTTGATGTTGCAATCTGCTGCAGACTGCTTTAAAGCTAAAGTCTTGCATTAACACTTTCTCATAAATGTGACCTCAGCATTTTTATGAAAGAAGCTACATGAATATTTCATTAGTCCCTGTTTATACAAGCCGGGATCATTTGGGGTTGATCAAGTATTATGACGTGAAAAAAAAAAAAAAAACATTATTGCAAAACCAGCGTTTTCGCTCGAAACCGGCATAATTGCTTACTGGACCAAAATTTAAAGTGTGCCTTCAAAGCTTAGTTTTCTAATCAAAACATTGCCTTAATCTAAAAGTTTCGAGGAACATTATAACATAACATCTGCATCTGTTTAGAGTCCCCGGTGTCGTCTGTTACAGAGGGGAGTTTGGGAAAAACTTGCATTTCTTTGCCATCTGAAACTTTTCCTTTTTCCTCTCCCTGCACTGCAGTCAATCTTTAGCAGCGCCCGAAATCCTTTGGCTTTGATTTCCTTTACTTTGCTTACACACCACAGGCCAGATAATTGGCTTGGAGTTTGATCTCTGCCCTTTCCGATATTGACCGAGTTAAAACCCCCTCCTCCCCGCTGGTCGGCTGAGAATCGACTGCCACAGACAGGCCCCCCTTCCAGTCCGAACGATTTTTCGATAGTGCTGGCTACTCCATTAAAACACACAGAACAATATACTAAAATCCACTGCATGGGCTAAGTATCCTGTAACTACACTAAGTAAAAACCTCTTAACCCTTAAGTTCTGTTTGGGTCATTTTGACCCGTTTTACATTTTCATTTGGGAAAAAAAAGGTAGAAGTTTAAATTTTTTCCACCTGAAACTCACTGGCCTTAAAGATTCTTCTGAGATGAACATGTAAAAAAAATATTTTTGCACTACACCCATGCTACACCCCCCTCATATTAAGTGCTGTTCGGGTCATTTTGACCCGGAAGCACAGATGCAGAGAAATACACAGTATTATGCCAAAACACAGACACACAGTCACCCCCACTTCTAACACCCCCCTTCCGAAGCCCCCCTCCGAACTCCCCCCCCCCCCCCCCCACACACACACACACACACCTAACCCCCCCTCCCCTGATGCACAGAAATACAAGGAATCATGTACAAACACAGATACACAATCACCCCCTAACCCCTCCCCCCTCCACCCCCCCTCACCTCACTAACCCATATATGGCGATCCATGTACTGTATATGGAGATATGCTGTGAGAGCCCAAACATGCTTACTCAGTTATTCGTTATGTGAAAGTCCTATGATGTCTACGACATCCGACTTCATACCCTTTTATGCCCATACATGGAGATCCCTGTCTGTAGAACCAGCCACACAGATATGGGCTGTCTTGGCCATCTGTCTTGGCCATATATGGATTCTGTTAGTGTGGTATGTGGCCGATGTGGCCTCCATATACAGTATGGGGATTACCATATGAGGTCCTGTTAGATATGGTCTTAATACTGATGACATCAGGGAACTCCATATATGGGCATAAAGGGATTCTGTTAGTGTGACGTCACAGTGACATCAGAGCATGATGTCAATCCCAGACTCTCTTCCCAAAACGAAGTGTGTGATAGAGGCTGGCACCGCCAGGCAATCATGTGCCGTTTCACATACTAAACTGCGACCTTAGGTCGCTCCTTTTTTATATTAACCACTTGAACCCTAGCGTCCATATTCTGAGAACTTTGAGCTTGTAGATCAGCTATTTTTGGTGTAGAGGGGGAAAAGAGCAGACTAAGTACAGAGTGAAAGGTCAAGTTTATTAAGTATTGATGGTTCAAGTGGTTAAATATCTGAAAACACAAATTGAGATGAATCCAAAATACACTGAGGATTGTGCTGTCAAACAATGAAACTATATGGAATCTATGAACAAATTGTGGGGGTCCCTGCTTCATCTCTCTCTCAACTAAGGGGTCCTTGGCCTGAAAACGTTGAAGACATTTAGCAGAAGCTCTTAAACCAGAGCGACTTACAGTAAAGCAACAAATGCATAGAGATAGTAATCTGGGATCGTAGGTAAACCAAGAACCCCATCAGTATAACAGAAAATAAATAATCTGAACATTGAAACTACTGTATACAAACTATAGGATGCCAGGTATACACAGATGATCCTGGCATAACACGCTCAGGGCGTCACAAAGGGGGGGGGGAGTGGGACTGAGTTACTAGGGCCCAAGGTGGAGGGGCCTTCATTATTTTATACTTTAGCTATTGAAAATAGCAGATATACAAGCTCACAGCGTGGCACCAAGTGCTGCGCTGCGAGCTTGTAGATCTGCTATTTTTTAAAAGTCGTGAAAATGTGTACAAATCTTTGAATATATGTGTATTTTAAGCAAACATTCATAACTCAAAATGTTGCTTCTGGGGGGTCCCTGGAACTAAATATTTTGAGATGTGGGTCTGTGGCTAAATACATATCATTTTGGGGGTCCTTCACATGAACAAATTTGAGCGCCACTGATATAGAAACATATGTTTTCCAAAAAACCTTAGAAGGATTTGAAATATTCAAAGACTTGAATATTTCAAACAGAACATTCATGGGGGGCCCTGCAGTGAATCCTTGAACCCAGGGCCCAGAATTTGGTGCGACACCCCTGAACACGCCATCTAAATGACACGTACCCCACTTTTCTAAACTACAGAACATGGACGTCTGAAGCACGACTCCTTTATTTCCCGCCACGTGGCGAGCTCAGCAGACAGGGAGCACAATGGCTGGCGGCGGCCCTTTAGAATCCAGACAGATTCAGTGGCGGAGAGGAGACGGTTCAGTGAAAAGTCATCTTCTCCGAGGTACATCATGTAAATGCTTCTCCTTTTGTCCGCTCTCTGAGTGGCTTTTTCATGTGGATCACATTGTCAAGAGCCGCTCAGAAATGAGGCTATACTTGAAATACTTGCACAATTATCTGTATTTCCTTGTGCCGCCTGTCAAGCACGCCGCTCTCTATCTCTCTCACTCTCTCTCTCTGGCTCCCAGATTCACAGAGGGGTTCAATAACAGGTCAGGAACATGTATAGTAGGCTATTTCTGCTTCTTTTTTATGGGTTTCTTTTAAATGAGGTCCCTCTGTCGTCAGGGATAGTTCAAATGTAATAAAAAGACCGATGCCAGAATTTTTAGTTCAATTCCAATCCTGATTTAAAGTCCTAGACCACCGATTATTTTTTCTTTGATTTTATTTTGAAGTTTCAGTCTGAAACAGAAGCCTGCATGTTTCTGAACCAATCAGAAGGTCCCATCCCTTCAGGTGATGGCAAGGTAAAATCTGACTCACTTGGTGTGCAGTGTTATGTTTGTAGCCTGCAGGTGCAGATGGCCAAGGCAGAGAAGAGCCACTGTGCAGAATGTTTGTTACCAAGTAATGTTTACCATAATGTTTTATATACATATTTGTGCTGATTAAGTTTACAATGAGTGACTGTCTGGATGTCATCTAGAATGAGATTCAAAACTGAGTAGCTCTGTAATTAAAATCAGCTGTGTTTGGAGGAATGTGCATTCGTGCAGCTATGGGAATCAAACAGGTGAATGTCATCACGCAGCACATTTTCATTCACAGGAAGTAATTAAGACTGGCTGTTTAGGAACTTTTGATTAATATTTTCTTATTTTTCTTTATTTTGGCATCTATTGTTAGGTATGCCCATGTGTATACCACGTATACCATGCATATGCTCTAAACGTGTGACATTTAAATGTTTAATTTCACTAGGTCTTACAGGGTAAATGTTTCCATATGAGAACATTTTGAGACATTTAAACTGGTTACACATCGACTGCCAATACCGATGTCGTCAAAACGGTCAAAACTTGTGGAAAGTTTCATGTTCAGCTTCGTAGTTGAAAAGGAGTCATCATTACTTACAGGATGGGGCGCGACTGGAAGTCTTCCTGGTTCATCCTCTCGGACTGGCGTATCTTCAGGATCTCGGTGTAGCTCAGGTTCTGCAGGCGGCTCTTGAACTGGTCCAGGGAGTTAGGCTTCTGGGTCAGCGCGCGCATGATCTGCTCCCGCACCACTTGCATTACCTGGAGGAGAGGAGGAGAGGACAGGGTGAGATCACAGCCAAGAAGGGGATGAAACAGCTGCGTGCGTGCGTGCGCTAGTGTCAGACAGAGACAGAGTGCTTTACAAGGAGGAGAGTGAGGTCAACAACCAAACGCTGTCCTCATTCGGTGAGTCGGAGGGAACAGAGAGAACACGCCATTCCGTTCCCTAAAGGATTAACCAGGTGCTTTTATCATGTCTGAAGGAGCTCATCCGCTCCGACCGCCTCTCTCAGCCTCTCAGGAGGCACGGGGGAGCAGCGGGCGGAGGAAGAGTTCTACATCGGACGGCTAGAATAGCTCGCCTCGTGGAGAAGTTTAGAGTAAGTTGCGGTAGTCAAAACTTTCTTCATGTCCTGCTGTTCATAAAAATCACGCCCACTTCACACTAGAAAATACTGTTCCTGAAGAAACAGTGTGGGTTCAAGTTGCACGCTAAGTACTGTATGATGATGACGTATGGATATGTGCTCGTCATTATATTATTGTCCAATCAGAAAAGGGACATACAACATCAGTATTTGATACAATGGAAAAACACTGCATATACACACATGGTCATACACACAAAGTCACGTATTGGAGTGAAAATGTTGGGCTCTCGGGCTGGGCCGGTCCAGTCCCAGTTTGGCAGTTTAGCTGGGCCAGGCTCTGGGCCAGACTCATTAATTTGGTCCCAATTAAAGGGCCATTCGCACTGAGCACTATGACGATAACTATGGGCCTTGTCGGTTGTGACGACACAGGGCCTAACTCCGCCCACTTTGGCGGCCATTTAAATTGTTAGGTCTTTGATGCATCAAGATCAGTCTGTACTAGTTCTACTTGTTGAGCAAGCAACGATACTTTTACTTCAATTGCTCTAGGCTTTGATTGCATTTCAATAAAACCGTATTTGATCACCCACATTTTACTGTTTATAGGGAATGTTATCTATCAGATAAACCACCAAACAACTCACTCACTCACTCACACACTCACGCTCTAACGCTCACGCTTATCTACGTTTATCTATTCACTCGCTTCAGCAACTGATCCCAAAGTTCACATGGTATTGGCCATTAGCATTATACCAACGCTGACGGAGCCCGAATTTCATTTCTCCCAAATTAAAGCTGTTTATTAGCGTTTTCTTTGCCTGTTGTCATGGTTACGGTCCGTTCCTCCAGGCCATGGGATCTGTAGCCCCACACACACACCCCTCTCTCACAGTTAGGAATGTGCATTCCTCTCTCTCTCTCTCTCTCTCTCCTCTCTCTCTCTCTCTCTCTCTCTCTCTCTCTCTCTCTCTCTCTCTCTCTCTCTCTCTCTCTCTCTCTCTCTCTCTCTCTCTCTCTCTCTCTCTCTCTCTCTCTCTCTCTCTCTCTCGCTTTTACCAGGTGCGTTTGATGTGTGTCTCATCTTCCAACGGGTATGAAAAAACTATGTGGAGCAAGCGCATTCATACTTCTATTCACCTAAATTTGCTGTAAAATTATTTGCATCATAAATATACACTCCTCCATGACCTGCTCCTTACATTATGATGCTCCCACATATTCTCACGCACGCACCACAGTAACTTTCCCCACAACCCACACTCTGCACATATTTTGGAGCACATATCTTCGAACGGGTAAGGTCTAGTATTATTATAAACCGATCTTTATTTCCAAAGCAATGGATGAATGTGATGGCTGTTCTGATCTACTTGTGCTCTTTCTGCGCTCATGCATTGAGAGTCGAAGAGAGCACAATTTTAGCGTGATATCTTTTTATTGGGAGACAATAATGAGGCAGATGAAAGCAGACATTCCAGTGAATATGGACACGTTTAAATTTAAATTTAAATTAATTAAATTTTATGTTCAAAATTGAGTTATGGCCAGTCACTTTTACTCCACTACATCTCTGATCCAAATATTGTACTTTTACTCCACTGCATTTTTTTCTAAACTTTAGTTAGTTAGGCTACTACTTTGTAGATTTTGATTATTATTACAAAACATACGTTAACCACTTCAGCATAATATGCTGAAGTGGTTATATATTTTGGCCATTTGAAAATAGCCGATCTACAAGCTCACAATGTTAGCATGCTATCCATGCTATTTTCAAAAGATTTTTTGATAAACTTGAAATGGGACATTCTGCACAATGAGTAGGCCTATACTTTTGGTACTTTAAGTAGGTTTTTGATACCATTACTTTTATACTTTTACTCAAGTCAATTTTGAATAATGGACTTCTACTTGTAATAGAGTACATTTGCATTGCCCAATCCATCTTCTGTCTACAACAAGCGAACTGTGATCGCTCTTCTCCAGTCATCACTTCCTTTTATCCAAGAGTCTAACAAGAAAGATAGCTAACAACAAAGATGAAGGCAGAAATGGACAGATTTTTGCAAGGCCTCGCCCAGACCTCACTCTCAATAACTATATTGTTCACCATTGTATTTTTTAATTGGTGTGAACAGCCCTTAAAGCTCTACCTTGATGCCAGTTGCATGGAATGTTTTCTCGAAAGAAAGAGAGAAAGAAAGAAAGAAAGAAAGAAAGAAAGAGAATAATATGCAATAAAATGTTATACAATATACAGTAACAGTGGGGATCCCTGCTTCATCCTCTAACTCAGCTAAGTGGTCCTTGGCCTGAAAAAAACATTCCCTACTTTATAGGAAGGAGCATGACACTGTCTTTAAAGCAGGGCTGGAGCCAAGGCTCCGAGCCCAGAGCTGTGAATGGAACAGTATAAAGGCCCATTCCCACTGGGCCAGATAACAGATTTAAAAAATCTCTTTCTCCAGATAAAAAAATCTCTTTCTCCATTCAAGTGGATGGTAAGATACAGATAAAAAAATATATATCTGTCATAGATTAAAAAATATATATATATATATATATATATATATATATATGTGACAGATACGTATATATATATTTTCTATCTGTATCTTACCATCCACTTGAATGGAGAAAGAGATTTTTTATCTGGAGAAAGAGATTTTCTTATCCGTTATCTGGCCCAGTGGGAATGGGCCTTTACACTGATAGTACAGTAGTAACCCTAACGACTCTGGCTCTGTGATGCATCGCTGTACTGGAGTCTCAGAACTAATTAGCTGCTATAAGACTCGCTGGAATAAAAACCCCGGTTCCCAAGCAGCATGAAGCAGCCGGCGCTAAAACCAAAACGTCCTCGACTCTCCTCCTCCACCGAACGCAAAGGATGTTAAACAGAAGTATGTCTGGAGGCAACACGCTCACAAGACGAGCTGGATTTCGTCACTGTCGGGCAGAAACCTCGTATCTCCAAGTTTCAGATTTGTATGACGAAGCCCTGCTTCATCATACAAGGCCGTCGCACAGAAGTAGTGAAAACAGCAGATCTACAAGCACACAGTAGATCGTCTGTTTTTACTAGTTTAAGACATTTAAAAAATGATAAATGCAAAACGAACGGTTTTGGACATACAAGGTTTCCACCCGACTGCGACGATTTATATCTGCGCCCGCCAACGCAATCTCTCTCTCTCTCTCTCTCTCTCTCTGTGTTCCGCTCCTTTGATTGGCTCTTCCCAGATTAGATACCTTATGAATCACACGAATGTGGGACTGTTGTGATTGTAATGATCGCAGCCTCCCCTTTTGGACTGGGGGGGAGGGGGGGGCGGGGGACACGACACACCGCCGGGTAGACCCTCGTTGCTGATTATCATCAAAGGACCTAACCGTCTAGACGCGGCGCTGTTCATTCATCCATCAACCTTTGCACGCGGTGGATTTATCTGCGTTTTTGCATAATTACCATTCAAACATGACGTACATTAGCCCTGTTCTTTTTGTAGTTCATCATAACAGAACGTGTTCAAACCGTACATTAATTATCCCAGTGGTTCTGAAAGATCCCCTCCAGGGGTCCTTGAGGGGGTTTCCAGGGGGTCCCCGCGCCATTAATATTGCATCAAAATCAGTTTAACCACTTTAACCCTCTATGGGCAATTTGAAAACAATCGATCTATAAAGCAAATCTTGTTTGGGGCGTTCCGTGACAACAACAAATACTCCCAGACTGAGCTCAGACGGCGTGCCGTGTTCATCTGCAGAAAGCTCTTATCTCCATATTTTAATGAACTACTTGATCATAATGTACAACAGCGCATCAACATTTGAATTTGAATCAGTTTTGGACATATGTCGAGGTTTCAGGCTCGGAGTGGGACCAATTTTCAGCCCTGGGATTTGAATCAGACCAGCCCTCATGCTCCCGCGCACAGCGCGCGAGCAAATTTATTTTTGCATTATTTATTAATATAAACAGTAACAAACAGCTATTTTCCCCATCTACTTGCCTGATTAACCATGTGTAGTGCCCCAGGGCGACCTCAAATATAAGTGCCCCCCCCCCCCCACACACACACACACACCCCATAATGGAACATAACCGTAACCAGCAACTACCAATATTTAAGCAACTTTACAGAAAAATAAGACCAAAGTTGCTTATAATAAGCAGACATGGCAACCCTGACACACACAACATATTTATTTTACTATGGCTCTCTAAGCAGCATAGATTTGTATGATACTAACATTTACAGTACAAATTCAACAAATATCAGACCATAAAAATGCCACCAGAAAGATAAGCCCAAAGTTGCTTTGCAGACAAGCAGACATGGCAACCCTGACACACAAAAAATGTACAATTTAGGCATTTATCAACTACCAATATTTAAGCAACTTTACAGAAAAATAAGACCAAAGTTGCTTATAATAAGCAGACATGGCAACCCTGACACACACAACATATTTATTTTATTATGGCTCTCTAAGCAGCATAGATTTGCATGATACTAACAGTTACAGTATAATTCAACAAATATCAGACCATAAAAATGCCACCAGAAAGCCACCAGAAAGATAAGCCCAAAGTTGCTTTGCAGACAAGCAGACATGGCAACCCTGACACAATTTTCTTTTTACAATTTAGGCATTTATCAACTAATATTTAAGCAACTTTACAGAAAAATAAGACCAAAGTTGCTTATAATAAGCAGACATGGCAACCCTGACACACACAACATATTTATTTTACTATGGCTCTCTAAGCAGCATAGATTTGCATGATACTAACAGTTACAGTACAAATTCAACAAATATCAGACCACAAAAATGCCACCAGAAAGCCACCAGAAAGATAAGCCCAAGTTGCTTTGCAGACAAGCAGACATGGCAACCCTGACACACTAAAAATTTACAATTTAGGCATTTAGCAGACGCTCTCAACCCAGAGTGATTTACAATAAGCAAGGTAATACATCAACATCAATACATCGTATAGCCGCACGGAGGCCGCACGGAGGCGCTCCATCACAATAGTGCACCAGTTCTTTTAGAGTTGTGCATACTAGCTTAGTATCCACCAAATGTTTCCTCCAAACCCTCAACTGTAACCAGTCAAGTTAGAGACAGCAACATTACATTAGCTTAGCTCATGTGAATATTTTGTGTTTACAGTGAGAAAACACTACAAACACTAATAATGTCATTTCTTCTTCAAAGCACATAAAACACAGACTGCAAGGCAATAGCATGAAACATTATGTATCCATGGGATGAACGGTTCCAACGCCACAAAAAAAGGTGCCCCTTTTTTCACTTGAGCACCCCCTCCTCAAAATGAACGGTTCCAACGCCACACAAGGTGCCCCTTTTTTCCCTTGAGCACCCCCTCCTCAAAATGTCTGTGCACACCCCTGATACATTAGCTTAGCTTGGCTCATGTGAATAGTTTGTGTTTACAGTGAGAAAACACTACAAACATTAATAATGTCATCTCTTCTTCAAATCACAATAAAACACAGACTGCAAGGCAATAGCATGAAACATTATGTATCCATGGGATGAACGTTTCTCCATATGTACCTGAAACAGCCTGGAGAGAAGAGTGCACAACTCACACACACTCACACAAGGCTGGCTAACTCCACAGGGAACAGTTAAATAAAGTCTTACCTTGCGCCAAAATATCCAATTTTATATCAAGGTGCCCAGATTTCCAGCATGTCCTGGGCTTGGTTATTCCACAGAGGCACAGCCACCCACACACAACAACATATCCACCCTCTTTGAACAGCTGAAAACATAGTCAGCGGGCTTGTCAGAAGACGTTAAACAGTCACTATGATTGGATGAGAAAGGTCTACAGAATCCCAAACCAGTTGTGTAAAACACCCCGCCCCCCAAATGCTGTGATTGGCTTAGAAGCAATGCTAAGGGTGCTTCAAAGAGTCAAAAAGGTACCACGGCCGGCGTCGTCATATAAAATGCATATAATAATATACACTGCAGTGACCTGCAGCGGCCACTCGCCGCGACTCCCCCTAGCGGCCCACCGGGGAATCTCCCGGCTCTCCAGACGGCCACGCCGACGGTGCGAGGTTTCCACCCGACAGAGACGACAAGTGACAAGCGGGCGCAGATTGTGGCTCAGCCTCGTTAGCGATCCCTTCTGGGGGCCGCAGATTGACGATTCAACCAATCAGATACGGCACTCACACCGCGACACCGGGGCTGTCGAGACGGGACAGATCCAAGCTGAAACACCCAACTGGGTTCTTCTCTGTCCTGTACGTTTATGTCGTCTGCCGTGCGTCTGTTTCCCTTCTCCGAGTACATTCATTCACAGCCGTAAAGTAACCACTTGAAAAACCCAGCATTCCTATTCTGAGGGGGGAACATTAGTCAAGAATAGCAGATCTACAAGCTCAAACGTGTAGGGGCTGTTGACACAGTCACCTCACAGCTAGACGGTCCTGGGTTTGATTCAGGGGTGTAGTTGTCCCGATTTAAAATGAAGCAAACATGGAACTGAAAGTTCCTATGATTGGCCGCTAGTTGCGCTGTTCTGGCACCAGAAGCAACATGTTCTACAAAGGATTCTATTAATTTCCCCTGAACTTTTACATTTGATTTTCTTACCTTAATAAACATTGTCATAAATGCTTTATGGTTACTGTCGCTAGTTTAAAGCCTCATTTCAATCACCACGATATGCGTTTTGAGAGAATATGGTCCAATTTATGTTATATTTGATGTTATAGCAGGGTATGCTGTAGGAGGGGCTTGTGATCATAGGCTTGTGATGATTCTTCTTTGTGTGCTTTATTTTTGGCAAGCTCAAGACAATGTCCCATGTATCCCTGCGGTTGCACGTGACCGTTGGCAGCCAATAGCATTCGAGATGGTACCATTTCTACCAATGAATGTTGATTTCTACAATGATGGCGGCACCCGTACAAGGGCCAAAAAAGCTTCATTTGTGCAGCATAGAAACCAATGGCTTTGCCCATATCCTAGATGGGGTTGGTGAAAGGGTCTTTCTGTATGGAGTTTGCATGTCCTCCCCATATCTCCTAGGGTAGGTATACTAAAAAAAACATGCAGTAATCATGGTCTCTATACTGTCTCCCCCTGGGTGCCTGATGGAGGGGGAACCAGTTGGAATAACCATGAATAACCATGAAAGTTCCTTCCACTTGCTACGTCCTACCAGAGAAACAGGTGATAAGAAGCGGCCGGCCTGCACACTCCTCATGCATTGAAGGAAGCATGAACTCAGTTCGGGACCCTCCCGAGGTTTGGTAGAGGGAGAGTAGCACCCCGGATTACAGCTTAGGCATTGGCACTTGGTGAAAAAAATCGTGGGATAAAAAAATATATATAAGTACTTATATAATAAAAACAAAATGTGTGACGTGTTTGGAGCTTTTAGATCAGCTATGTTTTGCGGAAAGACAAGAGATTTGGTGTAGAAGGAAAATAGCTGTCAACCCAAGTCTGTTTCAGAGAGACTAGAGGATTTAAAGGCCCATTTTAGTATTTCAGCATGCTGCATTGTGTCCCAAACAACAATAAAATAAGATCTGGTTGTCCCAGAGGTGAACTGGGCCTTTAAGCGGTTAAGTAAAAGTGGTAAATAACACAATGTGGAAAAGGTATAAAGTCCTGTATTCAATGTTTTACTTGAGAGAAAGTACAAAAGTATTGGCATAGAAACACACTTAAAGTAGGAAAGTAAAAGTACTCTGTTTTTCCTGAATGTGGTCATCCACAAAGCTTTGTGGATGACGATAGGCTATTTTGAATTGCCAAAGTACAAAACAGTTCATCCATGTTTTGATTCATTATTACTCATCTAAATCTGCAAAGTAACTAGTTACTAAAGCCGTAAAATAAACAGCAGCGGAGTAAAAAAGTAACAACATTTGATTCTGGGATGTGGTGGAGTATTTCCTGTACTGTAGGAAGTATACAGCATTACAGTATGTTAGTTCCACTGATAAGTTCCCATTGCTCCAAGCACACCAAACACATTCAAATAAACATGCTCTGAAAATGCATGTATAAATTAGCAAGAAACGGAAAATAGCCACAAGTAAAAAATTGTACGGCTACTTAAGCACACACAGTACTTGAGTAAATGTACTTTCATTTATTTCCACCACCGAGTCTCCTGTCAAACTTCTCTGAGCGTGTGTCGTCTGCCGTCTCTTCCTCTCACCTCAGAACGTTTCAGTAAATATTCAAAGCTTCAATAAGCCGCCAAAAAAATAAAAAAATAAAAAAAAAACATTTCCTCCCCAATCCCCATCTGTCAACAGCTCAATAACAAGGGAACGGAACCAAAAATAGGTTGAAAGACGGCAGATTTGAAAGTGGTTAAAACTTCTACTGGGGATTTGACAGGGCTGCTTTAAATAGCTGCCGAGCACATAATGAATAATTAAAGTAGCAGGAAACTGAATTATTTCTGTTGAAACGACTGCAGTGGCTGCTGGTCCGTCCGTTTGTACGCTCACACCAGCAATAGAGTTATGTCACTATACAGTATACACGGTGACAGCAACGGTGTTACCAACCATGTCTGCTTATTATAAGTGACATTGGGCTTGCTTTTCTGTAAAGTCGCTAGTATATTGGTAGTGTTGTTACTTATTTGGGGCTTGCTTCCCTAATGCTATTTTAAACCAATGGTTCTCAAACATTTTCATGTCAGGGACCCCCAAATTAATGTTATTTGTCCGCAGACCCCCCCCCCCCATCTGAAAATATTTTGTGCCAGGGACCCCCATACAATGTTTCAAAAACATGCAGAAACTTTTTCCCCCAAGAATTTGTTGAAAATAACAAGCTTGTAGACTGGCTATTTTCAAATAGCCGATATAAATAGTTTTAAAGTGACCTATAGTCGCTTCCTTCAGGGCTTGTTTTCATAGACCTGGTTGCTTTTTTCTCTCGCAGGAGCTGGCAACACTGGTGAGTGACAGCAGCACTCACTCATCATTGTGAGTTCCCTGACAGAGTGACAGGTAGAGCTGAAAACTTTACCCGTCATAGACAAAAACTCAGCAGCATTTGACCACCTTGAATATCATTGCTGTCAGCCAGAAGAAACCTTGTATCTTCATATTTCAACTTTGTATTGTCGTCGTTGTCGGGTGGAAACTTGTATAACCTTGTTGAACGGAACTCGGGAGCAGTCTAGTTTGTGTACTAAAGATTTGAGTGACTGTGAAAGAACTTTCTCCCAAGGTAAGATTACGACATCATACTTTATATAAACCCTATTATATTAAGCCTAAACGGTTCTGCCGCCGTGTAGAACTGTTTTTAACAGTTTTTTTACTTTAAAAATGAATATTTTCCTGTGAAAAACCTGTATTTTACAACCAAGAGGGGCCCACGTGGAGGGGGGGCACCGGGTCTTTGATCTTGACCCCCCTCCCAAAGATCTGCACAACGGGCCTGATAGTCGGTCACTCATATTTGATACAGTCTGTTTCTGGCGAAAGGTTTACTAATTCAGAGGCAGTAACATTATAGCCTTTCCGCGCCTGGATTCAAGGCTATGAACCACTGCCTCACAATTATTAACAGAACAGATAACCAAAGTAACCAACTACTTCTCATTTGCATTGCCTAAGGTCCCATGAGACCTTAGATACTGTAGCTGGGGTGTATATTATATACCGTATTGCTATATGCTTTTGGCAGACTTGTTTTTTTCGTCATGAGGTTGGATAAGGCCATCCTTGTTCTCTGCTGCCAGATGGAATTAAAATGCTGCTTTTCTAGACCCCACTGCTACAACAACACAGCCTGACAGGCCATTTGTAATTTTTACCCAGGAAAATTAATTTGAGGCACAATCATTAGCTTCATTCTTCAGTGTGTGTGTGTGTGTGTGTGTGTGTGTGTGTGTGTGTGTGTGTGTGTGTGTGTGTGTGTGTGTGTGTGTGTGTGTGTGTGTGTGCGCGACACGTGCATGTGCAATGTGCATGTGTGTTTGTACTGTACTGTACATCTGACGGGCAGCGGCGCGAGGTTGTAATTAAAAAAGCGATGGAGAGACAGGAGTGATGAATCTCCAATGACCTGATGATGGCCGGCTGCTGCTGCTGCTTCCTCGCCTAATTGTAACTGCATGTTTTTCTTCCCCTCTCCGAGGAGGAGAAATGCAGCGTGTCTGTGAGAGCCTGCGAGGAGGCCGTGAGGTGTAAAGCAGGGGTCTTCAACGTTTTCAGGCCAAAGGACCCCTTAGATGAGAGAGATGAAGCAGGGACCCCCACAACCAGTTCATAGATTCCATATAGTTTCATTGTTTGACAGCACGATCATCAGTGTATTTTGGATTCATGTCAATTTGTGTCTTCAGACATTTATTACCACTTGAACCGTCAATACTTAATAAACTTGGCCTTTCACTCTGTACTTGGTGTGCTCTTTTTCCCCTCTGCACCAAACCTCTTTGCCCGAAAATAGCCAATCTACAAGCACACAACGCTTGACATTGTGAGCTTTTTTTGTCTTAAGTTCTCAGAATATGGACGTTAGGGTTAAAGTGGTTACTATATAAAGAAGTAGAAAAAATAGTTTCTATCACAAATATTTGTAGGACCCCCTGCAGTAACTCTGAGGACCCCCTAGGGGTCCCGGACCCCCTGTTGAAGGCCCCTGGTGTAAAGGAAAAAGGCTACAGACACACGCACAGCCACTCTATGGAGCAGTCTACCACCGCTCAAAAATTGTTTATACTTCACGAGTATTTCCAATTTTCAATAATTCTACTTCTGTGAGGCATTGTTTTTAGACATTTTATACATTTGAAAATGTGAGAATTGGAACACTGTGGAACACTGTTTGGTACTTTAGTATATTTTGACACCAATGAATTCCAGACTTTTACCTGTGACGAGAGTATTTTTATATTGCAGTATTGATACTTTTACTTGAGTAAACCATTTTTCCACCACTGCGGAGAGGAGAGGAGAGGAGAGGAGAGGAGAGGAGAGGGAAGCATGCAGTTTGTTGCTGAGGCAGCATAAAGCAGCAGAGCCATGGTCCCTGTGGTCTAGCGTCAGGTGGACACCTGCTTTCTCTATGGGAGGCAGAGCACCAGGGATCTGTAACCAGGTGGAGATGGAGCCAGTGCCACGAGCAAGGCTTTGATGAGCCATGTTGTAGAGTACCACTGCATCTCTAATGGGGGTACTAGTTGTACCCCTACTAGGGCAATGCTTCTCTAACGGGGGTACTAGTAGTACCCCTAGGGCAGTACTTCTCTAATGGGCTTCTATAATGGGGGTACTAGTAGTACCCCTTGGGTAGTTCTTCTCTAATGGGGGTACTAGTAGTACCCCTAGGGCAATGCTTCTCTAATGGGGGTACTAGTTGTACCCCTTGGGCAGTGCTTCTCTAATGGGGGTAGTGCATGGTGCAAGGACCCCAAATGTATTTGGCCACGGACCCCCCATCTGAAAAGTTTTTTTTTTTTTTTTTTTTTAGCCATGCAGGGACCCCCAGAAGAGAGGATTTCTGTTAAAATAATTATCAAAATGATTCTATATTTTTGGGGGAGGCTTTTATGCCTTTATTGATAGGACAGTAGACAGACAGGAAATGGGGAGAGAGATGGGAAGTGACATGCAGCAAAGGTCGTCCGGGCCGTGAATCGAACCGGCGACGCCATCAGGCTACACAAATCATATGTGGTATGCGCCTGGACCAGTAGGCCAGTTGATCTCAGCATGCAGGAAGGTGAAGTGGTGGGGGTTGAAAAATATAAAGTCAGATACAGCAGTCTCCTAAAATAATAAAACAAATATATCGCCCGCCACATAGCCTAACACCACACACAGAATGCTGAGCTCAGGAGGTGCAGCACTGCCAAAACAAAAGAGTTCAGAGACTCAGAGGCTCTGCCGTCACACTTTGCACTTGCACACCTGTGACCCGAGACAGCACTGCTGTTAGGGAGGGACGAGTGGAGAAGAGATGCGGTAAAAACGAAGACAAGTAATCTTATTCTTGGTTGCACGCAAGTGTCACGTTGCGAAAATGGCAGATCTACAAGCTCACGACTCGTTGCGCTGTGACGAGTTGTGAGCTTGTAGATCTGCTATTTTCGGCATGCAGCTAAGTATAAATCAGAAATTACGACGCCATCACAACCTGCTAAGATACATTATAGTCGACTAAATTAACTGTAGATCTAGTCGACTAAAAAAAATCGTATGATATTTAGTCGACTAAAACTAGACTAACACTAAAATATTTTGGATAACTAAAATGTGACAAAAAAAACAAATATCACATATCAACAGCATTGCTGTCTACTGGAGAGGTTGTCCACCTTTCCTGCATCATGGCTCTATACTTCTACATAACATCTTGAAAAGTGTTTGCTTGTAGGTATGCTAACGGCTACGTTTGCCGTTTTCACAATTTTTCAAAATAAAATGTAAAAATTGACATTTTGAATAAGGTTTTTACATTTAGCAACAATACGGTCCGTTTGCCATACAATGGCATAAAATTCAATACAATAAAAACTAATTTTTCAAGGTTTTAAAGAGAGAGAAAAATACATTTATATGTTAATATTAATGTTTGAAGATAATTTGGGAGCCCACTTGCAATACCCTCATGGGAATGGGTTGGTCTAATTGTGTTCATCCTTTTTGAGTCACCTGTGTTACTGTAACTCCAAGGTCATTCTGTTGCCCAAATGTATTTTTCCCCCCTATTGTTGTGCGTTTGTCCCCAGAACATTTGCATCAGTGAGCGCTAATCCCCAGGATTAACCTGTGTAATCAGTGTGAGTTGAGTATTATTACCTCCAGGGATTTTAATCTGATCTACATGTGAAAACCGTTGATGTTGGGGCAGAAAGCTTGTATCTCCATTCTCCACTTACAGTATCAACGTTTATATTTTCTTTGTAAATGAATTGATCTACAAGCTCACAGCGCATTGCCATGTCCAAAACAAAACAAACTAAAGATATTTCATTTCACGCACGTACTGTATGCACACACACACACACACACACACACACACACACACACACACACACACACACACACACACACACACACACACACACACACACACACACACACACACACACACACACACACACACACACACACACACACACCTGTCTAACAAGTGAGCCTCTACTTTAAGCTCCATTTTGATGAGTCATCGCCTCGCCGTAAATAAAAACAGCAACACAGCGTTGCATAATATCTGAGCTCATTGCATTCTAGGCAACAACGCTGCCTGTCTTCCGCTTCATCTCTGTTGTAACACCATGAGAACACAAGAAACTACAGCACCGACTACAAAGTGACCCCACCCCAGTCTCGTTAGCACAAACAATTTACAATTACAATTTAGGCATTTAGCAGACACTCTTATCCAGGGCGACTTACAACTAGACAGATGCAATTGGAAATTGCAAGTGTGGCTGCCGTGACGCGAGTCACACTTTGCAAATTAATTCTGTCTTAAAATTAGGTTTTTTCCCCCATTGAAGTCAATAGGTAAATGAAATCACTAATACATTAATGGCCATATATGGACATCTCTGTGTCAGTCCTTGTCCCTTTTATGCCCATATATGGAGATCCCTGATGTCATCAATATCTTGAAAACGGTTTTGGACATATGAGGTTTCCACCCGACAATGAGGATATACTGGGTTACAAGTGCAATAATTAGATAAGGCACAGGTAGCAGAAAGCAAGCAGTTCTTACCAGAGACACAGACAAGCAACAGACAAACAGAAACCACACTGGAATTACGATTGGTGCATTAATGTATCCTGTAATTCAATATCAAATGCAAAACAAAAACAAAGCTGCAATTACCAAACGGACATCCACCTGTTTGTTTCTTTCTCTTTTTTGTCCCTTGCCCTACCCGTGTTTGTAATGACAATTGAAAATAGCCATGACAGTGGAGGCCAGAGGAAATATTAGCCATTACAAATGGACCCTGCACATTTATGACTGTGGTGGTGGTAATAATGTGCAGCTCGCATGCTAACGCACACATAGGCCTCCAGAGAGTTAGCCTACGCGCATGGGGAGCGTTCATTAATATGCCTCGTTTGCAGCTGCGTCTCTCCGGCAGTAAAAAAAAAAAACAATTCCGTCTGCGGTCCGTGCCGTGCGGCTGCACTCATGCTAATTAACGCAGCGAATATTCATCACGTTTAACAGCACCACACGGTCCCTTCACAACAGAGCGGTCATTAGGAAGAGACCCCGCCCTCCCCTCCCTCACCCATCTGGCGAGTGCTCAGCCAGCACCTTGGTTAGAGGAGAAATGACGTCAATTGCTCCAATATTATTTTAGGGCCCGTGTTCTATTTTTAACAACACTATTTTTGTCTTTTTAATTTTCTTCTTTTTTTAAAATATCGTCTCTGTCGGGTAGAAACCTCATTATGTCCAAAACTGTTACTTTTCAGGATTGAATTGCAGATCTGCAAGCTCAAAACGCGTCGCTTCACGCCACGTTTCGAACCACGCTTCGAGCTTGTAGATTTACTACTTTTGATGCTTTTGTGTGACGCTGTACTATGTGAGCTGTACTAAGTATTGATTGATTGATTGAAGACTTTATTAGAAGTTTGCATAGGAAAAGGTACAGTTTCATGACAGTACAGTTCACTGGTACAAGGTCAACTAAAAGGAACAAAACGTTTAAATATGGAGATGAGAGGTTTCTGCCCGACAGCGACGATAACAAAGATCACCAGCTGTTTGAGGTCAGATGACTGGTCATTTCAAAGCAATCAGAATCAGAACATTTTAAAGGCAGGTATTATACATTCCTGGGTAAAAAAACTAAACGTTTTGTTGTAGCTGTTGCATTTCTATATTCTGACAGTACTCATTGCTATAGAGCATTTGTTCAGTAACAGGGGTCTCCCCCGTCTCTAGCGAATAAGAAAAGACATTTTCAGGTGGGCTGACAATTTCACTCAATCAGGAGAGAGTACCCAATTTATCAGCTTGAATTTCACACTGTCCCAGCTCCCATTCTGTCTGCTCATTTCACAGTGTCATCACAATTTCACTATTGCTGTGTGAGTTCTCTCTCTGCTGATTGGACGAAATTGGTATCCTGACCTGAAAATGTATTTTCTGTTTATTAAGGGCTGGGGAGACAGGGAGACCACTGTTAGTGGAAAACATGACCAATGATGAAAAACTCCACATACCTACTGGGAGATATTATCGATAGAAGGCTAGAAACACAACCACCCTAAGGACTACAAACTACAAATGGATTGACATCTAGACCTACTGCACATACAGTATGAAACAGAGCTGCTACCTTTAAATGCATTTTGAGAAAAAATAATGCTGCTATTTGTTCCAAAAGCTTTATACCCTGTATCTTACAATAAATGCGAGAAGTCTCTGTGAGCGTGCGTGCGTGCGTGCATGCGTGTGTGCGTGCGTGTATGTATGTATGTAATCCACGTATCTCGAGAACCGTTCGTCCCACCGGCTTCAGATTCGGCACGCGCGTTCCCCGCCACGGCGCGGAGTGCAGTGCCCAGCCTCGACCCGACCCGATGCACGGTTGTCCGGAACCGGCACGAAACGTTCGGAATCTCCGGATGCGGAGCTGATTGTTGACATCAGGCTGTTCCGGAGGAAATCGGCGCAAGCGCTGACTCATTGTGACATCACTTCATAAAAGGCTCTGACATCACTTCACCCTCTCCTCCTCCTCTATCTCTCGCTCTCTCCCTCTCTCTGTCTCCCTCTTTGCCTCTCTTTTTCTCTCCCTCTCCAGCAGACAGACAGGACGGGACGGGACGGGACGGGACGGGACGGGACGGGACGGGACAGGACAGGACAGGACAGGACAGGACAGGGGACACTTCCCTCATGCTGGCTTGTGGTGGACATTTTTGTGAAAAAAAGTTTGCCACGGACATACAAAATGAGCGGACAACAACATTGCCGGAAACGCCTAGAAAGATAGCCCTGAATGACCATAAAGGGTCTGTAACTCGCAGAGTTATAGTGGTCCTTGAAAATAAAAAAAAATACGTTTGACAAATTACTAGTACTAGCGGGCTCCTAATGTGCCATAGTGTCATACATATTATTCTGAATAAAACCTGGAGACTTGACATTCAGTAATGGGGTCTTGCGATCAAAATAAGAGCATCGTGTTGTAAACAATGTAATCTAGAATGTGCCACAGGCAAGGACAAGTCTTTGCCATGGACACATTTTGTCCATGTACGGACATATTGATGACCGCTGCCTTGTCTGTCTCTCGCTCTCCGTCTCCCTTTCTATCTCCAGCGGACAGCACGGGACAGGAAAGGACAGAGGACGCTTCCCTCGGTCTCGGAGTCTCCCTCCCGCTCTCTCTCTCTCTCTATCTCATCCATCACTGATGGAAGTTCCAAGCCGTGACAAATTGCCGTCCTCCAGCCCTCGACGACCAATCGACTGTCTCCAGCGCTCCATTTACCTAAAAGAGGCCGCTAATGACATCATTTACCAGCTGTCCGTCAACCGCTCAGGCTCGGACAGGGGGGGCGGAGGGTGGGGGGTGGGGGTATTGTGGAGATGGCGCTGGAGAGAGAGGCTCTCCGGGATGCGCGTGGGTTCGATAATCAGGGAATAATCGCGGAGTAATGACTTTCTCCTCTGCCACTCCCCCTCCGCAAAGCAATCAAAAACCCAATCTGGCACGGGCGAGTCGAGCGCCCGAACTGTCGCTGAAGTGCGTTCCTGTAGTTAGACGGACACGCCTACCTTGGGCTTTGAGGTATGATCCACACGGATCAGCACACACATACGCAAGCGAGCACACACACATAACGTTGCTGTCGGGCAGAAACCGCTTATCTCCAAAATGGTAAATTAGATCACACTACAGCGTCGCACAAAAGCATCAAAAGTAGCAGATCTGCATGCTTGTAGATTTGCTATTCTTGATGTTTTTTTTTTTTTTTTTTAAGTTGAGGTTTCCACCCAACAGAGACGATACACACACACACACACACACACACACACACACACACACACACACACACACACACACACACACACACACACACACACACACACACACACACACACACACACACACACACACACACACACACACACACACACACACACACACACACACATGAAGCATCTACATAGCAATCTAGGGCCGACATCAAACAATCACACACTCAGACATGCATGAGTGCACCCGGCCCGCGCGCACACACAACCCCACAGACACAAACGCCATTGGCTTGGGCGTCACACCAAATTCTGGGCCCTGGGTACAAGGATTCACTGCGGGCCCCCCCTGAATGTTAACTATTGAAAAATAGCAGATATACAAGCTCACAGCGCGCTGCGAGCTTGTAGATCTGCTATTTTTGAAAAAACTTGAAAATGTGTGCAAGAAACCTATGTTTCCATGTCAGTGGTTTTCATGTGGTTTTCATGTCAAGGACCCCCATGATGATATGTATTTGGCCACGGACCCCCGTCTCAAAATATTTTGTTCCAGGGACCCCCCAGAAGCAAAATTTGAGTTACAAATGTTTGCTTTAAAAATACATATATTCAAAGATTTGCACAAATTTTCACAACTTTTCAAAAATAGCAGATCTGCAAGCTCGCAGCGCGGCACTCGGTGCCGCGCTATGAGCTTGTATATCTGCTATTTTTCAATAGCTAAAGTTACTCGGGCCACTCCACCTTTAGAAAATGTCACCTGTCGCCGGCGGGGGGCAAGAGTTGTTGACCTCTGAACAGCTGTCAATAAATGTCAATAAATCAATAGAGACCAAATCAAACTACAATTTCTTTGTTGATTATTTTTACAGTGGTCCTACAGCATGGTAATCAGCTGCCATTGTACTTTTCATCCATCAAATTACAGTATTATTACTACTTATTGTTACTAGTTTTTATCATTTTTCACCCTATACTTTAACATTACTAATATTACAGCACTACCCTCACTAAAACATCTGTAGAGTTTACATAGTTTGGAATATATTCATACAATTTTGCCTATCAATTGATGACACCTTGGTGAACAATTTCTCTATTCACTATATGTTTTCAATGAGGTCTTGAGGCTCATTCACAATTCAGAAGGCAAAATTTCCATAGGCGGAGGTCTTTTTCAAACATCTTTTCCTAGCTAAATGATCACAGCAGGACAATTTGGTAAGAGAAATGTGATGTTTTACACTGCATTTGTGAATTGTCAGGGGTTAGCTGACATTTGGTGGGTCAAGAGTAGCCACAATCATTGTAGTTTTGTGTCCACAACTGTTCCAATTTGGGCATACATTTTAGGCGGATTTTTCCCCTGGACCCCCCCTGGGGCTTAAGAGGTTTTTAATAAGGAACGGAGAGGGAGGATACAAGGATTCCATTATCCCACTATTGAAATGCTAATTTCAGAAAGGTAATTCATTCCCTGTGAGGCCCGCTCCAAGCAGCCATGTTGAGCCAGTTTAATTCCCCTCCTTCAAAGGACGACCACGCGGTCATTAAATGAGAGACAATGGGGAAGCAGGGCCTGGGCTGTGGGTGTTATCAACAAGCCAGCCAGTGGAGGTGTGGGACGTTCGCGAACGAATCGAGTCTTTTGAACGGCTCTTTGAAATGAACAATGGGATCCGGTTCGCAGTTGGGAGCCGTTCCTTTCTAATGAACAGTGGTGGGAAAAGTACAAAAAAAACCTTTGCTGAAGTACTGCAATGTATAAATACTCTGCCAGATGTTCAGAATTAAAATGTACTTGAGTAAAAGTACAAAAGTATTGGTATCAAAATGTACTTAATACTTAAAGTAACAAAGTATTCATTATGCAAAATGTCCCATTTCACAAGTTTTCCAATGAATAGAATGTAGAAAAACATTTCAAAATAGCAGATCTACAAGCTCACAATGTGTCGCAACGCAAAATATATATATATAGGGTTGGAGTGATTTGTAATTATAATCAAAATCTACAAAGTAACTAAATAACTAAAGTAACTAAATAATTAAAGTAACTAAAATGAGACAGTCTTTTGAACGGCTCTTTAGAAGGAACGGATCCCAGAGATCCGGCTCACTTCAAAGAGCCATAAATCCCATCTCTACCAGCCAGACAGACACAGGCTGGGTTGTATAGGGTTGTTGGTAGTAGGGCGGGGCAATTAAGCAAAAATAATTTCATTAAAGAAAAGGTTTCGCAAAGTAAAGCCCTGCTTCACCAATCACCATACAAGGCCGTTGCACAAAAATAGTGAAAACAGCAGATCTACAGTACAACGCCTCGCGGTGCGAGGCGTTGCGAGGCGTTGTGTGCTTGTAGATTGACTGTTTTCACTAGTTTAAATCATTTTTAAAATGATAAATACAAAATAAACGGTTTTGGACGTACAAGGTTTCCACCCGACAACGACGATAAGGTCCCTGTGCCTTGCATTCCTCTTTCATTCACAAAAACACAGTGTAGCATCACTAGTCTGGAGTGGAGGACGGGGGCTCCCCGACTGTGCCAAATGTTTTGCTCCGTCACCACCACCCGCCGACCGCCGTCCTATGTCACGACAACAACCAAACAGAAGAAGCAAAGCGGTGTGACTGACTGACAGACTGACAGGCGGTGGGTGGCGGGCGGCGCAGCCACTCGCTGCACAGCTTTTGGTCATCATAAACACAGGCAGCATGGCACTTCAAACACTGTCCTCCTCCCCGCTGGCTGTCACTTCAAAAGCAGGCCTGTCTGAGTCAACAGGAGCTCTGTGTGCCTACAGTAGTAACCTAGTCTGTCTGTATACGCTGTGAGCAAAGCCAAGAGATCACACACTCTGACTTCTACCGACTCTGGGGTACAGGGGAGAGGAGGAGCCTCAACCTTTTCAATTTAAAAAGATCCCCAGTTTGATATGCATTTATGCCTGCGGCTCCTATCTCCATATCATTTTAACTTAGTTTTTTCGTAAATTAACGCTGACTTGATCATACTACAGCGTCACGCTTGGCTGAATGCTTGATTCTGATTGTATTGGTCAGTCACTGAATTCAGCGATGACCGCTGAGCTCAATAACAGGTGATGCTGACTGACGGGGCTCTGGTCAAACGGCAGGATAATCACCTGTAGCCGTGGATAAATAACAGACCATTGTCTAATCAAAGACTCTGAGCAATGCAATCAGAATCAAGCATTCAGCCAAGCCGTGTGACAAATGTGATTCCTATGTGGATTAAACAGTTGACTTTTAGGAACAGGAGTGATGAAATACCCTGGAAATAAAGTCGTTGGCGTTTTTATCAGACTGACACAGACTGAACCTGCCTGAACATCCAGCCTTAAAAACCTAACTCGGGTTCTTTGACACCGTTCTAAGACAGATGACAGCGAGCCGTGGACTTCAACCCACCCGGCCCCGTGGCATAAAATAGCACTACATTTCGCTGCATTCTCGCTACATTTCATGAAATGCGCGCTGCGCTAACGAGATGCCCTCTTCTCTTCTCCAGCTGGGCTGTCAGGGCCTGCCTGACAACTCTGGGCTGATGGGTGCACAGAGGCTGCTCCGTCCATTCAACCGCTCCAATAATAATGCCTCCGTTTCCAACGCCAAGGAGACAGCGGCACGAGACCACTGTGCCAAAATGCGATCTCTCTCTCTCTCTCTCTCTCTCTCTCTCTCTCTCTCTCTCTCTCTCTCTCTCTCTGGGGCGTCAATTGGGTATGGCAGGGGTATGCAGCTGCCATACCCTGGGTCCAGGGGGGGAAATAAAAGTTACTTTTAAATATAAATCCATGAATGTCTCTTTGTCTATCTGTGCTTGTTATTATAAATTTGGTCAATTTAACAAGGTATTATAAATAATTATATTCTCCACACTTGCATAGCTGCACAGGTGCAGTGAATTATTGTTAATTGTGGCACGTTTACTAACATGCCAAGTTTAGCTGCACTTGAACAACCGTTCCAGGCTGCCATATACAGCCCAAGAAACCGTAGAAACAGGGAAAAAAATAAAACATACTTAAAATAAATGTCTCATGCCTGTTGCTAAGGTATGGCAACATGACTGGTGTCTTGCACGCACGCGAAGGCGCGCGTGCAAGACACCAGTCATGTTGCCATACCTTAGCTTTTTCGGAACTTACGCCACTGCTCTCTCTCTCTCTCACTCTCTCTCTTTCTCCCTCTCTCTCTCTCTCTCTCTCTCTCTCTCTCTCTCTCTCTCTCTCTCTCTCTCTCTCTCTCGGAGAGAGGACGAGAGGCGGTGAAAGGCAGCCTGTTTCTCCCTCTATTGAAATAATTCCCTCCGGGAGCTGTTAAGAGAGAGAGAGAGAGTTTCTCTTGACTGTAGGGAAGGATCTGCCACGAGACGTCTGAACCACACACAATAGTAGACAGGTACCCCCCATCCCCCTCACCTGTCTCCCTGTCCCCCAACCCCTACACTCATATGGCCACTGGCGGGTGGAAACATTGTATGTCCAGTTTTGTTTTAATAACCTGTGTTGATGTTCTAATGGATCCAATGTAGTGATTTAGTCACAAGCTCTTGTTAACAAACACTTTTAGTGTTGATACCCTCACAAAAACATGCACGTAATCCTGGTCTCAATAATGCCCCTGGCCAGCCGGGGCGCCTGATGGAGGGGAAAGGAACTGGCTGGAATAACGTGTTCCTTCCATGCGCTACGTCCAAACCAGGGAAATCTCCTCTGTCAGGTGAAAAGAAGCAACTTGGACTCCTCATGCATAGAAGGAAGCATGAGGTTAGTCTGTTGTCTCCCCAGGCGCGGCAGAAGGAGAGCAGAGCCCAGGATTACATAGGCAATTGGCACTGGGTGAAAAAATGGGTTAGAAAATTGTGGGATAAAAATTCTATATATAAAAAAAACACTTTTAGTTAAATATTCATAAAAACCCACTTAAAGGTGTTATGACGTGGCCTGAAAATATATATGATACATATGATAAAACCTCCACAGGCTGTCTGTCAGTCTGTCAGTCACGTCACACGCCACACTTTTGCCCTACTCATATCTCCGCCACCGTGTCCCCTATCCATGCCAAACTTTGCACACACACACTCCTTGGCTGCCAAACCATAACCTCCACCCCTCATTTCTCACATGGCCCTCTTCTAGCGCCACCATGAGGCCGACTTTTGCAAACACACATTTTTGGACACTGCTCCTACATAATTGTGGCCTAAAATCACGCAAAGCGGTACACATTATCTCTAAAGTCATGTCATCAACATGGATCTGTCCCATTTCCCATATTCCCTTCTGATTGGCTACGATTGCCTTCTAAAGTATGTGTATGCGACCTGACGGTCGCTTATCTCCCGTTTAGGGAGTCTTACTGGTATGATACTGTCTGAAAGCAGTTTAACAGATTGATTGAAAATATTAGCGTATCAGACAGCCTGATTCCCTTTCTTTGGGTGACATAAGGTCTTTTCAACTGTCATCATTTTTTTCTAAACTAGCACATCCTCAACGCTTTGCAACGCAAGGCGTTTGCGAGCCTGAAGACAGCCTGTGACACTGTTGTACAATGAAGTAAGCTATTCATTTTATGTAAAAAGTGGAGATGTACGATTTTTGCCCGACAGCGACAATATATAGGCTACCGTCTCTCTCGCGATCACCCACACACACACTACATCTACAGTACCTATATAGCGACTTATACCCCCCGTTTATGTTAAACAGAAAAATCTACACGTAAAAAGCTGTGTGTGCACAGACTGTCCATGTCTTTCCGTCTCTCTCCCCCAGACCTTCTCAAGCACTAAGGATAGCTACATATCATCTCTGTCGGGAGAAAACCTCATACAGTACAGTGTGTCCAAAACGTAACTTTTCCGAATTATCGAAATAAATGACAAAAACTGCAAAAGTAGCAGACTGACAAGCTCACAACGCGGCGGTTAGTGCCGCATTGTGAGCATTGTACGTACTATGACAAGTTGTCATAGTAGAACCGTGGTTCTGAAAGCTTTTAATTTCAAAAGACTCCCGTAACTCTGAGTGTACAAAATGGAACCGAATGGACCCTAAGCCTAAAGGTCTATTACAGATTACTACTGCTACTAAGATAAGCTAGAATGAACATGTTACCAACAACAATCTGTATGAGGGAATACCAAGGGCGAGCGAGAAAATAGCAGCCATGATACCGAGACATCGGTCATGGAGGACGTCCCTAACCAACATACGTGGACGTACTCAAGAAAGATGCAGGAACACAAAGCACAGAAGAGCTGGCCAGACGCGTGGAGAACCGGGATGACTGGAGGCGACAATGGAGGGTTGGTTTGAGGAATGACCTAGAGAACGGTTCACAGAGTACCCTGTTCACGTGAGGATAGTCCTGTGCTTAAAGACCGCTGTGAGCCTGGCAAGTCTGAGCCGAACGGCAGGCTCCAATCTATCAAGAGACCATTTGATAACGTTAGTTACAGAGCTGTTGGGAAATGAGACAGGGAGACCTTTAAACGCGTTGATCATCCCAGTGGGAAGAGCAAAGAGCTTTGAACCCAACCTCGCAGTGTGTAACCCAACAGAGAAGAAAAGATCTTAGTAATGATTCACATTCACTCCCCTTAGTAGCACATTTGCCTATGTTGCGAGAGACATGAGCAGGGACGTGCTGGGCCCCTGATTCAGCCCGGGAAA
>NC_137819.1:51482618-51505118 GCF_963921795.1 Nannobrachium achirus | reverse complement strand
AAAATATATATATATCGTCACTGTCGGGTAGAAACCTCGTATCTCCAAGTTTCAAATTTGTAGGTTTTTTCACGAAGTAAAGCCCTGCTCCATCAGACAAGGCCGTCACACAAAAGTAGTGAAAACAGCAGATCTACAAGCACACAACGCCTCGCGGTGCGAGGCGCTGTGTGCTTGTAAATGGGCGGTTTTCACTAGTTTAGTTGATTTCTTTAAATGATAAAAACTAACGGTTATGGACATACCAGGTTTCCACCCTACAACGACGATATAAAACGTGGCAAGCAAATATCAAAAGTATCTAAACATAAACTGCATAATGCTACACTCCAACAAGACGGGGACAATAATATTGTAGCTCGCATACCCCAGAGTCAAGTTATTTAATAATGGTCAAAAGAGAGAGGCTTTCATTAATCATGTATTATAGTACACGCTCTCCTTCCAGCAACACAGAGGAGGAGAGACCATTGTACACAGACACTCTAATAAAGCAGCCCAGCCAGGATTCATTTGCATTGATTTGCATTGAAAAACATTCCTGAATGATTTGCTCTCAGCACATGAAATGAAGCCGACCAAAGGAAACTAAAAAGCAAACTCATGGGGTCTGTGCAACAGCCAATAGAACCAATCGATTACAAAAAAAAAAAGAATAATAATCGATCATTATTCCTCGCACGACACCGTTGTGCAATGAAGTATAAAATAAAGTTAAGTGGTTAATCAGTTTTATAAAAAGAAAATTTCTTTTTTTGTAAGATTAAAGGACAACTTTAGTTTTTTAGATTATAATTAAAGAATATAAAAGATGAGTGTTAAAATGATTTCATTTACTTCTTTCTATTGTTTTAGAGATTCTTATTTCAGTGGTTAGGGCATGCGTACAAGTGGCTAAATATGTCATTTTACACAGAATAAGCCCATTCCAAAGATACAACGCAACCTTTCATGGTTGGATGTGACTTATGGGGGCTAGAAATGTTACTGTAAATAGCAATAAAGAAACTGCTGGCTTATTGTGTCTAAAAAGACATATTTAGCCACTTGTACGCATGCCCCCATGTGTACGCATGCCCCACATTTTAGCACGGTAAAAGCGATAAAACAATAGAACGAAGCAAATGAAAAAAAATTAACACTCACTTTTTCTTTTCTCTAATTACAATCTAAAATATGAACCCTTGTTGTAAAAAACTAAAGTTGTCCTTTAAATAAACACGCTTCTCGATTATTCGATTAAGTGAAAACAGCCAATCTACAAGCACACAACGCCTCGCGGTGCGAGGCGTTGTGCACTTGCAGATCTGCTGTTTTTACTACTTTTGTGCGACAGCCTTGTCTGATGAAGCAGGGCTTTACTTCGCAAAAAAAAAAACGTACACATTTGAAACTTGGAGATACAAGGTTTCTGATATATATTCTGATATATATTTTAGTAATATTAAATAAACATGCTTCTTGACTGATCTAAAATGTTATGGATAGAATAATGACAAATAGAATAGCTGGTAGTTGCAGCTCTAACACAGAAGTGTTAACCTGGAAGTGTGCAGGCTCTGTAATGAGGAGCCAACCGGCAGCACCGTGCTCTTAAAACACGCCATGGTGCACAGAGCAGCAGATGGACGTGTGTGTGTGTGTGTGTGTGTGTGTGTGTGTGTGTGTGTGTGTGTGTGTGTGTGTGTGTGTGTGTGTGTGTGTGTGTGTACTTGGATTACTATACTTGTGAGGGCCCACTGTCTCCATAAATTGTGTAACGTGGAATCTAACCCACCTGGAATTATTTTATACTTTAGCTACTGAAAAATAGCAGATGTACAAGCTCTCAGCGCTCTTTGTAGATCTGCTATTTTTGAAAAAACTGTGAAAATATTTGCAAATCTTTGAATATATAACTTTCAAAGCAAACTTCTGTAACTCAAATCTCTGCTTCTGGAGGGTCCCCGGAACAACATATTTTAAGATGGGGGTCCGCGGCCAAATACATGTAATTTTGTTGGTCCTTGACATGAAAAGGTTTGAGAACCACTGATTTCGAAGAAGGATTTCGAAGACATTTATAGAATCGGGTCAAAACATTCAAAGACTGTTCACAATAAAAAAAAAATGCAGATCTACAAGCTCGAAGCTCTGAGCTTGTATATCTGCTATTTTTCAATAGTTAAAGCTTAAAATAATGGAACCTCCTTAAGGTTTCATTGGGTAAACATGGCACAGACTGACAAAAAGAAAAAAGATTTAAACGCTTGTGACAACCCTTTCGGTAAAATATTCTTGACCGCAAAAATGTAAAACATCTGAGAGCAGGGGGAGCGAATTTAACTTTTTGGAGACGACGATGCGAAAAATAGCTAAGAATCAAGCATATCGGCCGATTTTCGCCAGTGTCGTCATCTGCCGGCACCCAAGAATGTGGAACCTCATCTCGGTGCTACTGTATACAGTAGCGCAGGGAGAGGTTCCGATTGGAGCTAGAGTTGGAATTAAGAGTTAAACATGATTTACACGTAGTTGCGTGCAGGTGTCATGCACCGATGCAGCGTGTTGTGAGCTTGTAGATCTGCCATTTCTCGGCTTTAGGTTAGGGTTAAAAGAAAAGGCAAAAATGTGTAAAGAAATATATAATTCCTGAAAATGCTGTCCTAAAATATTTATGTCCTCAGAAGTATACGTAATATGTGTGTGTGTGTGTGTGTGTGTGTGTGTGTGTGTGTGTGTGTGTGTGTGTGTGTGTGTGTGTGCGTGCGTGCGTGCGTGCGGTGCATCATGACAGGGTTAAGCAGAGGGTCATGGGGACAGCAGTCGCCCCAACAGGGGGCAGCCTGCGGGGGGCGCCTGTGAGTTCTGTGGTGTGAACATAATCCCAGCAGCAACACACAGAGAGCAGTAGACTGAACCGGCCCACGGTTCAATATGGCTGCACTATACAAACAAAGCAGATTATAACCCCACTCCCCAAAGCCCCCCGCACACCACACCCCCCAGAGGGGGCTTGTGGCGCAAGGACCTTGTTGTCAGACACCAACAAAAGGACCCCTGTGGATTTTACATCC
Source organism: Nannobrachium achirus (assembly GCF_963921795.1). Taxonomy (NCBI): domain Eukaryota; kingdom Metazoa; phylum Chordata; class Actinopteri; order Myctophiformes; family Myctophidae; genus Nannobrachium; species Nannobrachium achirus. Next base: position 51,502,062 of record NC_137819.1, on the reverse strand, counting down.
AACCCACGTAGGGTAATGACTTGATGGGCTGTAGTGAAGGAGTGTGTGCTGTCATACTCTCTCTCTCTCTCTCACACACGCACGCACACGCACACGCACACGCACACGCACACACACACACACACACACACACACACACACACACACACACACACACATAGGGCTGTCACAATTATTACATAATCGGCTAATCGCAATTATTTTGTGATCGTCTCTCCCACACATCGTCATAATCGTTTACATGTTGAAAAATGTTTATATATATTCAAACATTTTAAAACATTGTGGAAATAGCAGATCTACAAGCTCACAAGCTTGTGAGCTTTTACATCAGCTATTTCCACTATCAATGTTCTTTTTAAAGTGCAAAGTTGTCAAATATGTCAGTCATTTCTTTGTATATTTAGGTTATGTGTCATAACACACACACACGCACACAAACGCACACACACACACACACACACACACACACACACACACACACACACACACACACACACACACACACACACACACACACACACACACACACACACACACACACACACACACACACACACACACACACACACACACACACACACACACACAGGCGGGTGTCAGTGGAGTGGAGTAGTAAATCCCATTCACTATACAACAAAGCCCAACCCCCACCCACCACCACCCCAAGCCTGTACATTACATTGGAATAATGATGCAGAGGGCTGATGTGCACTGTGTGTGTGTGTGTGTGTAAGGGATGTGTGCATGCATACAGATTACAGCCACGTAGCACATGCCTCCAGTACAAAGCCTCTAATTAAAATTGCGTTGATATTATTACAGTATGTAGACAGACAGACAGACAGACAGACAGACAGAGATTACAGATATGTTTTGTTACACATACCACAATGTTAGACCAAGTGTGCAGGCATATAAACTGAACAAAGTCAATGTTGTAGACCGATAAGTGTGTGTCTGCTCGCACATGCATGCATGCGTGTGTATGTGTGTGTATGTGTGTCTGTGTGTGTGTGTGTGCGTGCGTGCACGTCTGTGTGTGCGTGCTTGAGTGAACATGGCTGTGATCTGGGTCCTAGTCTAACCTGCTTACGCCTCACAGAGTCTGCACAGCCCCATCTGTCCCTCTGTGTGTCTGTGTGTGTGTGTGTGTGTGTGTGTGTGTGTGTGTGTGTGTGTGTGTGTGTGTGTGTGTCTCTCCCACTATGACTCGACCCTGTTCCGCTCTTCCCTCTCCTCCCACCTCTTTTCTTCTTCTTCTTCTCCCTCTTCTCTCCATCCAGTGCTCTCTCTCTCTCTCTCTTCCTCTTCCCTCTCGGAAGCAGCCAGCTAATAAACACAACACAACCCTACCCCTCTACTTCCTCCACCATTCCTACCATCCATTCCAGTGCTTCTCATACCAAAACCCCCATAACTCTGAGAGCGTACGAATGGAACCAAACGGACCCGTACGGGTCCGTTTGGTTCCATTTGTATGCTCTCAGAGTTACAGACCTGTTCAAATTGTAAACCTCCCTCAAAGAGCCCTGGGGGTCCCTGGACCCCCCCTACTTTGAGAACCTCTGGTCTGTATGGTCTGATGATCCCCTTTGCTCGTTGGCTACCAATACACAAATTGTACACTTCTCCAAGTGATAACTCCAAGCATATCCACCATCACCACCCATAGAATGTTGTCTCCTCCCGACTCCAAATTGCCTTGTCAATTAACCGATCGATCCAGGATTCCCGCGACAACATCCTAGCCATCCTATAGCCATCATCCTACACAAGGAGGAGTAGAGTAGAGAGAGAGAGAGGGTCCACTCTCTGGCGGTGTTACTCACATGTCATGGTCGCCTCCATGCCTGCGTCGCGCTCTCCTCCGCGCGCGGAGAGCAGAGGATGAGCGCCTCGTCGGAAAAGGTTACGGAGCGAGAGGGGCGGACGGGCGAGGGACGGAGGGAGGAGCGGACGGGGTGCGCACGCCTCCTCGTTGTGCCGCGAGGAGGAGGAGGAGCGGCCAGCGAAGGAGAGCAAGTGGAGGCTGTCGAGGAGGGGTGTGTGTGTGTTTGTTTGTGTGTGTTTGTGTGTGGAGGGGGTGGGGTGGGGTGATGGGGTCGCCTGTCAAACACGACTCTTCCTCTCCTCTCCTCACCTCTCTCCTCTTCCAACCTCGGTTCTTCCGACGTTCCCGACGGGATTTCCTTTGGACGCGAGCGGACGGAACGAGACTCTCCCTTTCTCTCCAACACCAAGCTCACTACTGTATATATATCTATCGCTCTCTCTCTCTCTCTCTCTCTCTCTCTCTCTCTCTGGGTGTGTGTGTGTGTGTGTGACACTCTAAGAGCATCAGCCCAGGCTAGCTCCGCTCCGCTTATGTTGATCTCTCCCGGTCCCGAGTCGCGATTGGACGCACGCCACGGGGCCCGGAACCGGCCAATGGCGTGGCTGGCTGGCACCGTCACATGATCGCTGGGATATAATATTTGTGTGTGTATGTGTGTGTGTGTGTGTGTGTGTGGGAGAGAAGAGAGAGGGAGAGAGATAGAGATAGAGAGAGCGTGAGGAGAAGAGAGAGGAGGAGAGAGCTTTAGAGGTAGACAGAGGGAGGGGGGAGGGGGAGGGGGGAGGATGATGGAGGAGATTGAGTGGTTGCAAGCCGCTACATCATGGAGGCAGTGCTGTTGCCATGTCTGCTTATTATAAGCGATATTGGGCTTGTTTTTCTGTTGTTTCAATTAGAGCTGCTTGTAAATATTTGTACCGATAGTTTTGGGTTTCAGTTTTTTCTGGCTTGTCTCAAAATGTCTTAATTATTATTTAAACCAGTCGTTCTCAAATATTTTCACGTCATTTTGTCCTTTGTCATTCAGAAATCTTCCAAATATTCCGCATTTTATTTCAAGATTATTATATGTTTTTTTTTTAAATAGCAGATCTATATGCTCCCAACGCTTGTGAGCTTGTAGATCGGCTATTTTCAAATAGCCGATGTACACAGCATATAGGGTTAAAGTGTCATTGTGGCCTATATTAGTGGCTTTTTAAGGGCTTGTTTTCATAGACCTGGTTGCTTGTTTCTCTCACCAAATATGGCAGCACTGCATGGAGGGTTTTTTTTATATCCCGGGGACCTGAAGCTAAACACACACACACACACACACACACACACACACACACACACACACACACACACACACACACACACACACACACACACACACACACACACACACACACACACACACACACACACACACACACACGTACGCATGTGCTACACATGCCCAGACAAAAGGAACATGGGTATGGTTGGAGGGGGTGGGGGGGGGTGGAGCGGCGGCTAATTGGACGGGGGTTGCCATGGAAACAGCGGAAACGGTTTGGCCCGGCGGTTCTCCGGTGCCGCGGAGCACCAGACCTGCTGACTCCGCCCACAGGCACGCCCACCTCACCCACTCCCACCTCCTCACACGCACGCACGCGCGCGCACAAACAGACACACCCTACTTGCTCACACAGCAAATACCAGCATGCACGGAGTAATCACACGCGCGTGCATGCACGCAGACACTAGATAAAAAGCAAACTAGGAGCTTAACCGAAAATACTGTATTTCAAGGGTCTTCAACAGGGGGTCCGAGACCCCAAGGGGGTCCTCAGCGTTACTACAGGGGGTCCTCCAAATCTTTGTGTGATAGAAACTTGTTTTTTTCTCCTTTTTCATATTAACCACTTGAACCCTATATAGCGTCCATATTCTGAGAACTTAGCCAAAAATAGCAGATCTACAAGCTCATGAGCTTGTAGATCGGCTATTTTCGGGGGGAAAGGGGAAAAAGAGCAGACTAAGTACATAGTGAAAGGTCAAGTTTATTAAGTATTGACGGTTCAAGTGGTTAAATATCTGGAAACACCAATTTACATGAATCCAAAATACACTGATGATTGTGCCGTCAAACAACGAAACGATACAGAATTTAAGAAAAGGTTGTGGGGGTCCCTGCTTCATCTCTCTCTCAACTTATAATAAGGGGTCCTTGGCCTGAAAACGTTGGTGTAGCCTATATTGTTGCTGTCGGGCAGAAACCTCTTAGTTCCATATTTTATTTTTTATTTTTTAATTTTTTTAACTCCCTACTTGATCATACTACAGCGTCACACAAAAGCATCAAATGTAGCAGATCCACAAGCTCCGAACGTAAATTGCGGGCTCGAAGCGACGCATTTTGAGCTTGTAGATCTGCTTTTTGAATTTTTTTATTAGAATCGTGAAAAGTAACAGTTTTGGACATAATGAGTTCGCAAAGTGCAGTGCAAGCTACGCAACACAGAACTATGCATATCATAGAAAATATCTCTACCTGTATTTTCACTATTAATTTTGGAACCTACTCTTAAGCCCTTTGCACACAGGCGTGTTTATCCGTACGGATAAAACGGACAATTTCACTTTTTAAAAAGAAAACAACGATTCTCTACGACCTCATGCACACCGGATCCGAATTGGCCGTGCGACGAGTGGCTGCGGCCGTGCGTCTTTTTCTCGATCGAACCCAGTCCGATTTGTGCGTCTTGTCGCATGCGGTAAAAAACTCATCACTCCTTTTATGACTCCTTTTGGGATCCGCAGCGCCGATTCCGCACAGCATTGCACACCAAATCCAATGCGTTTTATTCATACAGCAAACGAAAAAACGCAACTGTCCTGTGTGCAAAGGGCTTTACAGTTCGTTTTCTGTGCGTGCGTGCGTAACTACTATATAATTTAATGCAAAGTATACTAGAATACGTAAATGACTTAAAATGCACATCGCTGTTAGTCAGACACTATATGGCAGAGCAGACAGCGTGTCGTCCTAAATGCTGTTATGTTAGGCTTCATTTATGCACACTGTCTTACAAACGCATTAATTCATGTGTGTGTGGGATTGGGGGGGGGGGGGGGGGGGGGGGGTGTTAGTCAGCCATGAAGAGACAGCCACTGAGAGAGCCATCACTGTTTTAGAAATGCAGCCCTTGCTCTCTCTCTCTCTCTCGCACGCACGCACGCACGCACGCTCGCTCGCACACACACACACACACACACACACACACACACACACACACACACACACACACACACACACACACACACACACACACACACACACACACACACACACACACACACACACACACACTGCCACAAGAGGACTTTGATTTGTACGTGTTGTTGTGTGACGCTGTAGTATGATCAAGGACCCCTTAGTTGAGAGAGAGATGAAGCAGGGACCCCCACAACCTCTTCGTAGATTCCATATAGTTTCATCGTTTGACAGCACAATCATCAGTGTATTTCGGATTCATGTCAATTTATGTTTTCAGATATTTAACCACTTGAACCGTCATTACCTAATAAACTTGACCTTTTACTCTGTACTTTACCCCCTCTACACCAAACCACTTTGCCGAAAATAGCCGATCTAAAAGCTCACAACGCCTCGCCCTGCGAGGTGTTGTGAGCTTGCATATCTGCTATTTTTGCCTAAGGTTCTCAGAATATGGACACTAAGGTTCAAGTTGTTAATATAAAAAAGATTGGAATATTTGGAGGACCCCCTTTAGTAACTCTGAGGACCCCCTAGGGGTCCCGGACCTCCTGTTGAAGACCCCTGATCAAGGGTGTTAATTTAGGAAGAAAAAGTCAAAATATGGAGACAGCCAGGATATTGAAACAAACATAAGCTCAGTGATGTTTACTACTGCTACTTTTTTTGGCATCTAGTGTTAGGAATGCCCATATGATTACCACGGATAAGCTCTAAAAGTGTGAAAAACGTATTTTTCATTTCACTGGGTCTTTAATTAATCCAATATGAATAGAGATGAGTGTAGTCTTTGCCCCAGTAATGATAATGAACACAGATATAGCCATTTATAACATGAGGGGGGATGAGGGGTAGACTGAAAGTGATTGCATAATGTTTCATCATCTTGCTGACTAAGTTATAATGCATATAGGAAGCATGTCAGCACTGTGCAGTCTTTACACCTAAGGGGAGCTCTTTATATGAACATTAACATCAAATGAAGGCTCTACTTGATCATACTACAGCGTACAAATGGTGTACAAATTCTGACGAAAAGAAGGTGTGCTGTTCTTTTGACATGCACTCCCACTTCACTGTAGTTGCGGGCAAGGTCCTTTTTGATCCACTTCTCCTGAATGGCAAACCACAACATATTGTCCTCACTCAACAACAGTTGCTGATGAATAAATGCTAATCACGCCCCTGGTCGTCATTTTGAAGTCCTCGCGATAGCAGCCATCTGTGGTTTTGAAACGAACCAGTCACCAGGAAGTGACTTTTGAGGATATAACTATACTGAGCAGGCATGTGCTTACGTAGACATCAAAGGGGGCTTGAGCCCCTGCCCTTTTACCCGTCTGTAAAAAGTGCCCTCTCCAGACCATGAAAGCAGTTTTTACTATGGTGAAAGAAATGCAAATGCCTCCTTTCCATGCCATACCTGAAGGCAGCATTCAAAAGAATTGCCTTGTCCAAACTCTCCTGAACTTGAATGCGGCATCTTATTTTGAAAGAATTGACCTCTCTGTGTAGAAATACATGCCGTTACACCATATCTCCAGTATTGACTTGATTATGCTTAATTCAGTGTGGTATGTGGTATCGCACACCGAAAATAGACGGCTATTTTTAATATTTTCACCAAAAGGCCCTTTTAGAAATGTCAGCCGCTGCCTCTCTAACATTCTCTGCACGTCCCTGATACTGAGCCTGTGTGAACCGTGGAGCAGTAACTACACTAGGACAGTGGTGCTCAACCTTTTCAGGCCACAACCCCTAAAATAATCATGGTTGAACTGCGGACCCCCCACCCCGACGAGCACTTGGCGTTGTAAGAGTTGAGGCATTACATTTTGTGTAACACGGTTCTATTGTGAAACTAGATGATCTACATGCTCATGTAGATCGGCTATTTTCACAATTTCTGCCTCTAATATTTGACAATTTGGCCAATGTTTAATTTTTCATTTTAGAGATATTAAAAAGTCCTTAAATTGTCACTTTAGAAATGTCCAGATACCCTCTAAGGCAGGGGTGGGCAATTATTCTTTCCATGGGGCCACAGCATGAACAACAGAAAATATTGTGGAGGGCCGGGCCAAAAGGCAGTGCTCTCTGCAAGATGTGCTCCTCGCAAACAAAACACACAGCTTTACCTCCAACTTCAGTAAATAAATACTTAGCAGTAAAAACATTTTTAAACCCAGCATTCGGCATCGACCTTTCTTTTTTTTAGACACTTTAGCCATTTTTGATGGGTAAGGTAAGGCAGGTCGTCTTGATGTGTGACCAGTTTGACCACCTGCTTGTTATTGAGACAACATCCAATGATCACGCACATGTGCTGCTGATGTACGCATTGCGTCCATATGTACATGAATAAAACTTCAAAATAAAAGAAATGCAGCTTTAGTCCATGCATGAGGTAAAATTAAAAAATGAGTTTATTTTGTAATTTGCCATTAACCCTACAAGGGCCGGTCAGAGTGAACCAAAGGGCCGCATACGGCCCCCGGGCCGCACAATGCCCAGGTCTGCTCTAAGGTTAAGTTTACTAATTATTGAGGGTTTAAGTGGTTAAATGTCTGAAAATACACATTTTATGTAGTGGGGGGGCTTCATCTCTCTCAGCTAAGGGGGTTTGTAGCAACTCATAATGTAATAACGTCTCATAATGTAATAAGGGCTCATAATGTAATAATTAAAATGTAATAAAAACTCATAATGTAATAATCAGCTCATAATGTAATAAAAAAACGAGCGCATAACGTAATAATGGATTTTTCAATAATGTAATAATGTAATAATGTGTTACATTAAGAACCTCCACATAGGAGGTTCATAATGTAATACAACTTCATAATGTAATAATGTCTTTTTTATTACATTATGAGCTGATTCTTACATTATGAGCTTTTATTACATTTTAATTATTACATTATGCACTTGTTTTTTATTACATTATGAGCTGATTATTACATTATGAGTTGCTACACACCCTGCCAACTTTGTTGATGGAGCAATGGAGCAATTATCTGCTAAACATGCAGCAAATGAATGTGAAATATGGGGATCATTTAGCTGTACAAAGAGCATCCACAATGTTCAACATACAGTTCGTGGTTGTATCGACACTGGGTGTTGATGCAACATCGATAATATCCCCATGTGGTCAGTATGACGACAGTCTGCCATTGCTAGTTCTGGGCCACTTTGCCGCAGGTCATGGGGACCATTATGTAAGCCTTGATGGACCAGTCACACGCTTGATTCAAAGAGTCCAGGAAGCAGAGGAGAGTGCACCACTTCGATCTGTCCTTCACTCTGGTCCTAAGTCTAGCCCTCACTCTGGCCTTGACTCGGTACCTCACTCTGGCCCTGACTCGGTACCTCACTCTGGCCCTGACTCGGTCCCTCGCTCTGGCCCAGGGCCGGATTTATAATAGGGCTTGACGTGCTGAAGCACAGGCCAGGGCCGGTTCCTGGCATAAGCAATATAAGCTGTCGCTTAGGGCCACAACCACTAAGGGGGCCACATCACAGGGAGAAGATGGGGCCATGTCCCTGCTGCTATCGGACAGACAGGCATTACTTTCTCAATTCACCTGTGCTCAGACACTTTGTTTTTGTTCTGGAGTTGTTTTTTTAACTATAGAGAGGGGAGAAGGGAACAGCCCATGCCATAATGATGACATCGTAGCGTGATACACACGTAACAATGTGTTCTTATCAACTCACCAAGCTGTCATCATATTCAGAAGATCACAATATGTATCCTTGATTTATTAGACGTCATACAGGAAAAAACTCAAGTTACATCATGTTCATCTGAGAAGCGTCAAGGATACAAACACAACATAGTCTTGCGACTTATTTCCATTGTGGTCCCTGAAATATTTATTCTTGTTAGTTTTTTTCTCCCACTGCTTGTTGGTGCTTTCATTAAAAGTACAGCTGAAGTTTTTACTAGTCGCTGCTCGTTTATACGTCTAATTTAAAATGTATGAAGATCTCTGCGTTAAACAACTTCGACACTTGAAGAAAACTCAAGGAAGGAAGGTACTGTTCGTTCAAAACAAAGCACTCTGTAGTTAATAGTATCTCAAATGAGAATTGCCAGATTTCAAATAGTTTGCATCACTGGGAATAAGAAGAAGTAGAATAGATTGCATGACTGGAAGTTTGCATGAAGAAGAAGTAGAATGGATGAGATGTTTGACCTTTTCAGTATTAATGAATATAAGTCACTGATGACCCCTGGTAATGTTACTACTGACCACAGCAGCGTCTGCCGCAGCAGCGTTATACGTCATTGCTTTGGCCCCGCTTAGCCGAGCTCGGACCTACTCTAGAGTGGATACTTTATACTAGCCTGATTTCAGACTCTGCGCTGGAGCTTGAGTCTGAAGTTGTCCCTATTCTATTTGATTTAAAAGGGGAGGGGATTTAAAATCTGAAATTCCCAATCACAAGAGATCTGGTGGGAGGGGTTGTGTTTGACTTGTGTACACAAAACATTCCCCCTCCCCCTGTATGACAGGAATCAAGTTGTTGTCTTTGATGTTTCATTGATTAGAGTGAAGCACTAACAAGCTATTTACACTTGTATGGCTCAATCAATGACAGCAGTTCAGAACCCCTTTGAAGTTCAAAGGGAGCACCCCTCCCTCCACTGTTTCTATTGATTTTCAAAAGTTAGACACACCCCTCCTCCGTCTTGCATTGATTTCATTGGTCGGTGCGCCAAGACACCGATAGAAAGAGATGCGTCATATGACAAAACCAAACTAGTATGCACAACTCTGAAAGAACTGGTGCACTATTGTGTTGGAGCGCCTCAGTGCGGCTGCAGAGTTAAGGTGCTATCTATCCCTGATTGATTGATTGATTGATTGATTGATTGATTGATTGATTGATTGAAAACTTTCAAACTAGGTCCAAGCACAGGGTAAATCCTGCCCTGCTCTGGCCCTCACTCTCGCAGTAAGGCCCTCACTCTGGCCCTGACCCGGTACCTCACTCTGGCCCTAGGTCTGGACAGATCAAAGTGGTGCGCTCTTTGAATCAAGTATGTGACTGGTCCATCAAGGCTTACATAATGGTCCCCATGACCTTCGGCAAAGTGGCCCAGAACTAGCAATGGCAGACTGTCGTCATAATGACCACATGGGGATATTATCGATTTGCATCAACACCCAGTGTCGATACAATCACGAACTGTATGTTGAACATTGTGGATGCTCTTTGTACAGCTAAATGATCCCCATATTTCACATTCATTTGCTGCATGTTTAGCAGATAATTGCTCCATTCTTCATCAACAAAGTTGGCATGGTGTGTCGCAACTCATAAGGTAATAAGGGCTCATAATGTAATAAAAACATGTAATAAAAACTCAAAATGTAATAATCAGCTCATAATGTAATAAAAAAGACATTATTACATTATGAAGTTGTATTACATTATGAGCCTCCTATGTGGAGGTTCTTAATGTAACACATTATTACATTATTGAAAAATCCATTATTACGTTATGCGCTCGTTTTTTTATTACATTATGAGCTGATTATTACATTATGAGTTTTTATTACATTTTTCTTATTACATTATGAGCCCTTATTACATTATGAGCTGATTATTACATTATGAGTTTTTATTACATTTTTCTTATTACATTATGAGCCCTTATTACATTATGAGCCGTTATTACATTATGAGTTGCTACAGGGTTCTTGGCCTGAAAAACGTTGAAGACCCCTGGCTTAAAGGCTTTAGTAAAAGCTGTCAATGGGAGCACACATGCAGTATGCCAGCCAGACCAGACCGGACCAGACCGAGCGGGTGGGTGGGGGTCTTGGTGACTCAGCCAGCCCCCCCCCCCCCCCCCCCCCCCAAACAATTATAGGTGATAAGCCTGACTATAGGTGATAAGCCTGACTCACCCTCCAGATATACGCCTGACTCACCCAGACCCTTCATGCTCCAGTCGAGCACAACATAATGACAGCAAGGCTAGTGGAAGCCCGACCTCAGTGTTTGGTATTATTGACTGACAACCCTTGTTTGTTTGTTTGTTTTTTAGGGCTCTTTGAGTTACAAAACCTGTTAGTTTTGAAGTTCTATGGCATCTTGAACATCATGAACTGCACATCACTAACTGTCCCCATCTTTTTTATTTTTTTTTATTTTATTTTTTTGGCTTTTCTGACTTCATTGCTTAATGCAGTAGAGCGAGACGGGGAGTGAAACGCGAACGTCGTGCACACGCGTCGTGTAAGATTCGTGCACGATGGACACACGCGCCCACGTTAAAAGGTAAGAAAACCGCTGCAATTTCGCAATTTTGGCAGTAAATTAGTTACGTTTTTCACTGCCAAATACGAATATACTCGTCAATTCATCTGAGGTCCACAGCGAAGTCACTCGTCAAAGCCTGATTTCAGTGCTTTATATGATAGTTGCCGCTTGTCCGCAGTGAATGATCTGACTGCAGTTATCCATGTGCCAATCAATTGGCAATTGAGAAGTCTTCTGACATGCCCTCTCACGCACGCAAACAATGTTGCACATTAAGTTAATCATCTGGGGACCCCCCAAAAATAATGTGGGGACCCCCCTGGGAGACAGAACACACACCTTGTTGAAGTCTTCACTGGTGGCCCTCATCTCCTTCCAGGTCTTGTTGAGGAGCTGGATGCAGATGCAAAAGAACTCCTCAAAGGAGCGGTCGTGGGTGAAGAACATGGGATGGAACTCGTGACAGTTCTCACTGGCTGTGGACACATACATAAAGACACACAGTCAAATACATATACTGTAGGTACAGTGCAAACCAAGGTTATTATAGCCAACGAAAACGTAGCTGAATATATATGTACTTGCACCATCACCAACCAGCAGAGCGTGCAAGAAGGGTGATTATAGCTGTCTGTGGGTATGTGGCCATACCTGGGCCTTTAGCCAGTGAAATACTGCATAGACGGACCCCACTTGGCGCAAGTTGGCACCTCGACAGAGTGCAGTCTAGTGTTTAAATGGTATATTTTGTTACGTTTTTATTACACAGTTTTTACTCTGACCTTTTTGAATCCTGCACAAAATGAATAAAATTTACACTAAAACGAATAAAAACTAAACCAAAACTAAGCTTAGTCACAAAAATAAAAAAATATAGCAAGCAAAAAAATATATAAAAATAATACGAAATTTGTCAAAACTTACTAAAACTAAACTGTAATGAAAAATCCAAAACTATTATAACCTTGGTGCAAACGGAAGCTACTCGGAGAGCCAAAGCTCAAAAGAACAATGTTTATGCCTGAGGACACACGGTATAAATTATGTTAATTTGACTTCACCTCAGATGAACTAATAAAAGTATTCCAGTTTACAATGACTTGTGTCTTGGCTTGACAAGAGACAAATAAATCTCTTATTGAGGGACATAGAAGACATTTTATGGGTTTATGTTACTTTGTGTCTGGAGGGTAACAAAACAATGGTCAGCCATAATGAAACCTTCAGTTGGCAAAACCCATTCCTCTTTTACACAGAATGCACAAAGTACAACAACGCAATGGTTCTCAAAGTGGGGGCCAGGGACCCCCCCAGGGGTCCTTGAGGGGGGCAGCAAAGTGTGTCTCAATTTGGGAGTCCTTGACATGAAAAAGTTTGAAAACCACTGCAGTAACGTCTCCATGATTTGTATGTTTGTGTGTGTGTGTGTGTGTGTGTGTGTGTGTGTGTGTGTGTGTGTGTGTGTGTGTGTGTGTGTGTGTGTGTGTGTGCGTGTGCGTGTGTGTCAGTTCAAAGAACTTGGCCTATTCTCTCTCAACTGCAGTGCCACCTCTTCGAAGGCCTTTGATTTAGTTTGTGTGTTGTGTGAGTGTGTGTTTGAGAGAGGAACAGAGCAACAAAAACAAGAAAGAAATGAGAAATTCAAAACACACACACACACACACACACACACACACACACACACACACACACACACACACACACACACACACACACACACACACACACACACACACACACACACACACACACACACACACACACACACACACAGCATCACATAAAATGTTGAGCCAGATGGACAGCTTAGGTCCCCTCATCTACATTTCATGACGGTCCTCGGTGACCTGGGCCATATGGCCTCCTTTCCATTCATAAATATCTAATTGGGCCTGGAGGAATGTGGCCTTCACCTGGACCAAGAGACCCGTGACTAACTCTGACACTAAACAACACAGACACACAGCCTACGCATGCACTGCTACAGTATTACTAAACTTCTGAGAACAACATCATTTCGGCAGTGTGCGACACCAGCACCAAACTAAGTAGGCTACAGTATAATGAAGCATAATTCTAAATCTAAGCCCCCAAAATCTCACCCCTGAATGTCTAATCGTAATCCTAACCTGATTCTTTTTCGAATTGTAAATCTCCAGGAAAATGGTCCCCACAATGTCTGTTTTCTCATATTCGACTATACACGTGGGGATTTCTAATCCTTACAAGTATACTTAGTAATGAGCTGAAACTTATAGCCTAGATGTATAACGGCTTGTACTAATGGTTGGTATTTTACTTGTTTAGTAAGGAAAACTTCCTCTAAACTTGAATCAAAAGCACAGCCAACTTCCGAGTGCATCTCTCCATTCCGACATGTCTCCTTTCCGACATGTCTCCATTCCGACACTATCCCTATCTCTTACCCTAACCTCTATGGAAGTGTTGCCACTCCGACAACAAGAAGTCACTGTCGGAGTGGCGACATGTCGGAATGGAGAGCCCCCCCCAACTTCCAATAGGAAAACCTCTCTGCTGATCGTCAATCACAATGTGTCTCTCTCTCTCTCACTCTCTCACACACACACACACACACACACACACACACACACACACACACACACACACACACACACACACACACACTTCAAAACGCATGGTTCAACGAGGCTTCAGTTCACAGAGACACCTCTTCAATGAGGTCGACTACTGATCCGTCTTTGAAGTTGCCACTACATGAGAGAGGAGGCCACCTGAGGTCTCTGTCCTTAACAGAGTCCATTTCTGCTGATGGAGCGGCCAGTTGTGTGAATGTGCGTTGCAGAGCACTTCACCACTTTCTACCTGCCTGCCGCGACGTCCCCATTTTGGGCATGAAATTATAGGCAAAAGATTGTCAACTATCGAAAAAGTTGTTTGTAGATCGGCTATTTTCGATAATTATGTAGAGCAGTGTTTCTCAACCTTTTTTCTGCATGGGCACACTTTTCATGTCCCAAGAATCCATGGGCACACCAACATAATACGGGGGTGTAAATATCGTCACCGTCGGGAAGAAACCTCGTATCTCCAAGTTTCAAATTTGTACGTTTCTTCGCAAAGTAAAGCCCTGCTTCATCATACAAGGTTGTGGCACAACAGTAGTGAAAACAGCAGATCTACAAGCACACAACGCCTCGCACCGTGTGCTTGTAGATCGTCTGTTTTCACTAGTTTAAATCATTTTTAAAATGATAAATACAATACTGGCTTTCAAGCAGTTTCAAGCCCCCCCTGGTGTGCCCCTTCTCAGGGGCACACCAAAGGTCCCCAGGCACAGTGGTTGAGAAACACTGATATAGAGAGGGACCCAGCATAAAATGGCTTGTGTTCTAACTCTACTGGATTTCTTCTCCCAGCAGTACATTCCTAACACTTTCGCCTATATTTTGTATTTGTTGACTAAATTGACAATAATATTTTTGTCATAGTTTTAGTCGTCGTAGCTTAGCTTTAATTTCGTTTTTTCTGTCCGTGAGGTACAAAAGAAAAGGTACTCGTCAAAACAAATGTTTCATCATAGTTTAAGTCGACAAAATAATGAACACTGTCCATCAGCTGCTTGGTGTGTTCATATAAGAGATCAGGAGATCATAAACACATAAACAAATAAATCGTCTAACTCTGGCCTGGGGAACAGTTTGATCTCATTGTGTGTTTATTGGTGATGGGGGGGTGGGGGGGTATTTCATAAGTTTCGCTCAATAAACACAGTGTCTCTGTAACAGTGGTGTAAAGTACTCTACTTAAGTACACGTTTTAGGTATTTGTACCTGTATTTGTCCCTAAACCTAGGCTATTAAAATAGCAGATCTACAATCTCACAATGTACTTTTACTTTTGGTGCTTTATAGTACATTTTGATATCAATACTTTTGTACTTTTACTGTACATTTTGAATTCCAGACTTTTTCTTGTAATTAACATTTTAGTACTTTTTCCACCACTGCTCAGTAGCAACAACAAGACCTGGTGATATTGAAAGTGTTGCTCCTCTAACAACAACAACCACTAATAAAAACATCCCTCCCACTGTTTCAATTGGATTACAGCGAAATGTTTCATTTCACAAAAGCCAGAGATGCCTTTATTAGCACAGTAGTGAAGCCTTTGATTTAGTTTAGCGTGCATGCGCACGTGCGTGCGTGCATGCATGCGTGCGTGTGAGTGTGCCAGTGCGTTTGAGAGAGAAACAGAGCAAAAAAAAAACTAAACAAAGGGATTACAAAACAATCCACACGGAAAAAAATAAAATAAAAAGACTTGAGATAATAAAACCCCCGGAAGCGCGTTAAGAGAGAGATACAATAACAACATGTCTAGACCTGTGGTTCTGAAACTTTTCAGGCCGTGACCCCCAAAATAATCGTATTCTAACTGGGGACAGCCCATCCTTACAAGCACTTGGAATGTAGCAGTTGAGGCATTACATTCAGCTCACGACTCATCACAATCGTGACGCGCTGCGAGCTTGTAGATCTGCTATTTTTTGGCAAAGACATTTAATAGAAAGTGAAAAAAAGACTGCATCAAGTATGTATTATAAGTACCTTTTACCTATTATAGAGTGTTTAAGTGGTAACGGATATGCAGCTCAGCAAATAAAAGGTGAATTGATCCCAGTGCATGACGGAGGACGATATCACGATAAATTAAATCTCCACGATACGATTATCGTGAGTGTTTTTTATCACGACAAACGATAATATCGCGTATCGTCCCATCCCTAACCGGCACACAACTGAAAAGTACAACTGCAGGGTTTAAATGCGCCGTCCTGTCCCTCCCATGTTGTGGCTGCGTGGAAGGAGGTCTTGGTCTGGCCGCTCGGTAACAGGGTTGTTTACTGAGAGTGGCGCGGTGAGGGGGAATTACATGTCAAGGCTCATTTGGGAAGATATAGCCCCAGCCAGATGGTTTTCACGGACGGGGACGCTGCTGAAAAACTCTCCCGTCTTCAGGCTTCTTGCCGAGGCCACGGTGCAGCAGCGTCACACAGAGACTCCATTAGCGCTCACAGACAGTGGCCCACATGCCCAGCACGACCCTGACCACCAGTCCCCCCTAGGACATTCACTCCACAACAAGACGTACAGCCTGCAATTAGACTGTCTCTACAGCAGTGGTTCTCAACCTGTGGGTCGGGACCCCCAGGGGCGGGTCCCCAAATTATTTTGGGGGGGTCCCCAGATGATTAACTTCATGTGCAACACTGTTTTCTCACTCAACAGTAAACAAACCAACATAAAGTTTAAGTGTGTAAAAGTGACAATTTAAGGACTTTTTAATACCTCTAAAATGACAAATTAAACATTGGCCAAATTGTCAAATATTAGAGGCAGAAATTGTGAAAATAACCGATCTACATGCTCAAAATGCCTCGCACTGCTATTTTCACAATAGAACCTTAACAATAGAAGCCTTAACTCTTAGTGCTCGTCAGGGTGGTGGGGTCCCCAGTTAGGTGACTGTTCTCCATTGCGACATGTCGCCACTCCGACATTGACTTCTTATTGTCGGAGTGGCAACACTTCCATAGAGGTTAAGTTTAGGGTTAGGGTAAGAGATAGGGTTAGTGTCGGAAAGGAGACATGTCAGAAAGGAGACATGTCAGAGTAGCGATGTGTAACCCCCCAGTTAAAATATGATTATTTTGGGGCTCTAAAACAGTGCAGTGGCATGAGGCGACACAGGCCATCCCAGAATCTGACAGTGCCCCCATGGGTGCCACCCTATTACACACTTTTTTGAGTCTGAAATACACTGAAAGGTCTGTTTTTCTGAATGAGTGACAACAATGACGGTCGCATGAAGGCATTGCAAGATGTGATGGTTGTGCTTCAGTTCAATGGTTCTCACTTTTCAGGTTCTGACATCCCAAAATAACTCTATTGGAACTGGGGACCCACCCACCCTGACAAGCACTTGGAATAGTAGGAGTTGAGGCATTACATTTTGTTTGACTCTGTGCCATGGATAAACATTGTGAAAATAACTGATGCAAGGCGTTGTGAGCATGTATTTTCAAAATAGTCTCTTTCTTATATTGACGATTTGGCCAATGTTTGACCCGTTCTTATAGTATAGTTTGTTGATTAGTTTTGTCACAGTAATGGTCTTATTTTTCTTCATGTCATTTTGGAGGTATTGAAAAGATACTTAATTATCACTTTAGAAATGTGTAGATACCTTGTATAAACGTATACTGTATGTTGGTTTGTTTACTGTTTGAGGGAGAACCACTGCTTTAGACTAAAGGCTACTCTGGACTATAGAGTATTCAATCCACATGCTACAAAATCATGTTTACACATGAGTTTACACATGAGTTGATGAATTAACATTAATTTGAATGCATCAAAATACACAAATGGAAAATAATGTTCGCAAATTAAATCATCTGTATCATCATCTCTGAAATCGGCACTGATTTGAGCGTAATCACTATGCACCCAAATGATACACTTGTATGGAGGCAACTCTATCAGGATGACATTGCTAGATTTATTCATCTGTAAAAAAAATGAACTTGAAACACAGGAATATAAGACCCTGTGTAATGTTAGTAATGAAAGTAGATATAGCCTAGCTGCTGTATATGGGTATAGGAGAGAACATTTTTAATTATTCCAATGCATGCGTGTGTGTGTGTGTGTGTGTGTGTGTGTGTGTGTGTGTGTGTGTGTGTGTGTGTGTGTGTGTGTGTGTGTGTGTGTGTGTGTGTGTGTGTGTGTGTGTGTGTGTGTGTGTGTGTGTGCATGCTCATACTCCGATGCACCCCCCAGTCAAAAAAGTCACTACAGCAGTGGCCTGGGACTTTCAGATCTCCGGCGAATATTACCACTCCAAGCAAATAATTTAACGAGGGGGTAAATCTGGGCCACAGCTGAGCTACAGTTGAGACTCTTTGAGCTAGCTAGATCCGGGGATGGGATTTGTGCAACTACTGTATAACAAAATAGGATAGTATTTTGCCATTGAGCCTTTTTCCATTTGCAAATTATTTCTAAGTGCTTGAATGGCACTTGAAAGGGAGAAGTAAGGGAAACTAATCCTATTTGAACTGGGTATTTCCCACCCTGACAAGCACTTGGAATTGCACGAGGCATTACATTGAATTTGACGGATACATATTGTGAAAATAGGTCTACATGCTCAAAACAGGGGCCTATTTTCACAATTCCTGTTTCTTATATTAGTTGCCGTGGGGGTCCCGGCCCACACGTTGAGAATCACTGCACTATTGGAGGCTGCTCTTAGCGTTGCTTAGCAGTGGTGTCAGTTCAGCAAAAGCTAAGGTATGGCAACATGACTGGTGGTGTTGCGCGTGCAAGACACCAGTCATGTTGCCATACCTTAGCAACAGGCATGATGAATTTATATTAAGCTGCCATACCTTGCCATACCCAACTGACGCCTCTGTTGCTAAGATAACGTAGCTCTGAACAGCACTGAAGGAATGCACTTAGTACTCATCAAGATCAACCAGAACGTGGCGCTGACTGCATGAGTGGAAAATCATGTTAGTGTAGATTAGATAACAACCTCCCCTTGAGGCTGTAAGGAACCTTGAAGGAACCTTGGCTTTTTACACCAGAGCGACGCCATCGACGCTGCAATCATGATTTAGTTTTATGACAACATGAATTTAGAAACGTCTGCTGAACATCAACATGACTGACTGGCATGTTGCTGTGAGGACCCTGCAGTTGGACGGTTTGCCTGGTCTTAAAATCCCTCACCCAGACTGTTCAAATAACTAGTAAGACGCATATCTGCATCATAGTCAACAATGTGATGTCAGAACATGCCCATTTATGGGCATTACCAAATATGGGCATTCCCAGATATGTGCTTAATATTGATGACATAGGGACAGGGATCTCCCTATATGGGCATAAAACAGACAAGGACGTAATTCATTTGCAAGTAGAGACTCGTGATGACATCAGCAATCTCCATATATGGGCATAAAAGCCAGAGCGTGATTTCAGAGCGGCAAACCCATTCGGTTAAGAGTGGTTCCCCTGACATCATCACGTGAC
>NC_137819.1:51402079-51479579 GCF_963921795.1 Nannobrachium achirus | reverse complement strand
TGCGTGCGTGCGTGCGTGCGTGCGTGCGTGCGCGTGTGTGTGTGCGCGTGTGTGTGTGCGTGCGAGTGTGTGCGTGTGTGTGTAGCCCTCAGAGTCACCTTGCAGCCATGCAAAAATGATAAGTAGACAGTGAAAGGTGTCATCCTCACACTTATTAGCATAGCAGCAGGACACGCGTGCGTGCGCACGCACACGAGTGTGCATGTGTGCAACTGTGCATGTGTGTCGTTGACAGGAAATTTTGTGGGTTGAAAAAGTTTACAGAGATACAGTAAGTTTACAATTAGAAAAATTATTCAGGTTGGGGTTAGGATAATGATTACGGTATACATTTAGAGGTTGGAACATGATTTAATCTTTGTTACTTTGTGTCAGTGTCATACAAGTGGGAATACAAATTGCTGAGCTTGTAGATCTGCAATAGGCTCAGGGTTAAGAATGGCAGAATGTATTACAAAAATGTAATTCATAAAATGACCTAAAATGTTGTTAGCCTCACAAGTATAGTAACGCAAACCTCTGCGTGCGTGCGTGCGTGCGTGCTGCGTCAGCAGCACCTTTGTGTGGTGTGGTGGCGGGTGGTGGCGTGTGACTGTGTGTGAGCAGGAGCGTGTGTGTGTGTGTGTGTGTGAGCAGGATGCAGAGACAGCAGGTATGGCGGTAAGGTGCAACGGCCACACGGCTGCTAGCTTGACAGCGCGGCGGCGCTGACTGTGTTCTTTTCATGCTAAACAAACAACAGCAGCATCAGCGGCGCAGCGTGCCTGCACTGTAGAGTACAGTACACAACACTCACGCCACGCCTAAAACAACACCTCTCTACATCGTTGCTTTCGGGCAGAAACCTCTTACTGCAGGGGTCTTCAACGTTTTCAGCCCAAGGACCCCTTAGTTGAGAGAGAGATGAAGCAGGGACCCCCACAACCTTTTCATAGATCCCATATAGTTTCAACGTTTGACAGCACAATCATCAGTGTTTTTTGGATTCATGTCAATTAGTGTTTTCAGATATTTAACCACTAAGAGCCGTCATTACTTAACTCATTTAGTGCCACCCCTTTCACCACTAGAGGGCGCCCAGTGGCCATAGAAAATCCCATAGAGATATGCTGGTATATGCAGAAGCCCTGCAGCCATGACTTGCCTGAACACTTTCCTTTGTGCATGTACAGGAAGAGGATGAAGTTAGCTTGAAGTTAGCTATTGGCTACCAAGCATTTTAGAAGCCTTATTTTCGTCAACTTAGCCATGATTAAACCTTGCACACCTCATGCATGGGAAAAAACAGAGAAGAATGAGCTCTAAAAAATCCAATGCAATCCTGGATTGCATTGGAGTGGATTTGTGCAGTTTGTTCACAGCTTTCAAACAAAAAAATCCGATTGGAAATCCGTTCAGGCATTCTTGAGATAATCGCCATTATGTTTTACATGTTATGTAAACAAACATGGCTGCCCTGTATGTTAGATGGGGTTGTATGGGGGTGGAACATGCAAAATCGCGATTGAAATCATGTTCACTAGATTTGATGGGGTCCCAAAAAAAAAAGAAAAAAATCAAAAAAATGTTTTTCAAATTTTTTTTTTTTTTTTTTTCTTTTTTAAAGCCGAACTTGTTCGGGATCAGCACTCTGCGATACGATAATAAAGCCGAACTAGTTCGGGATTGGCACTCAGTGAGTTAATAAACTTCACCTTTCACTCTGTACTTAGTCAGCTCTTTTTCCCCTCTGCACCAAACCTCTATGCCGAAAATAGCTCACAACGCCTCGCGCTGCGAGGCGTTGTGAGCTTGTAGATTTGGAGGACCCCCTGTAGTAACTCTGATGACCCCCTAGGGGTCCCGGACCCCCTGTTGAAGACCCCTGTCTTGCTGTACCTCCACATTCTAACGTTTTGAGTTTGTTCTCCGTAAATGAATGGATCTTCTAAAGAAGTCCATTGAAAGATCGCAGCCATAATGTGAACTTTTGCAGGCTAGACTGCCAGCAATAACAACATCAGTCAGTCTTTAACCGCTGGCTCTCCGTGTGTCTTCAACAATCCATCAGAAAGCCCAACAGCATATTCACTTCTATTCAATGCTTTATTGACATGGATGGCAGCATAAATCAACACTGACCTAAAGGAGAGCGACTGTGGAAAATGAATAACGCAGAGATATTTTCTAAGCAATAAGACGCAAAAAGAGGCAGTGGTTTTAGCTAAAGCCCCGTACCATACAGACTTCAAAGCAGTCCCAACCGACGCCAAACTTTTTTCAGCTTTGGATGTAGGGCTTGCCGATCTGAAGAAAGTTTTTTGGGGAAAAGGATGAAAATAATTTACTGTTTACTGCCTAGGTTTGGGATCCTTTTAGGATGTTAATGATTCAGATTCCTTAACGGTTCCCTTTAACAATCCATATAGTTTACAGTTTACAGTTTAGGCATTTAATCCAAAGCGATACAATAAGCAGATAACATCACAATAATAAACAAGATAATATGTCAGTACATCATCAACAATATAACAAATGCAAGTGGATATCTATCTAGAAAAAACACAATATAATCAAAGTTCTAAAAACCTAAAAAAATAAAAAATAAAAAATAAAATGCTAACTAGCTTCATGTGTGGTCATTGATTTTTTCTGTAGTGCTAAGGGTTTAGGTGGAGTCTGAAAAGGTGAGTCTTCAGTCCACGGCGAAAGCTAGCGAGTGAGTCCGTTGTTCTAAGTGCGACAGGGAGTTTATTCCACAACTTGGGGGCCAGGAGGGCAAACTGTCTCGGACGAGTGGATTTTTGCCCTGGAGTTTTTAGCGAGGGTTCTGTCAGCATCCCTGTGTTGGCTGATCTAAGTGAACGGGTGGGGGTGTAGGGGTTGATCAGGTTTTGGAGGTACGCAGGTACGTATATATATATATATATATATATATATATATATATATATATATATATATATATATATACAGTATATATATATATATATATATAAATAAAATGTTGTCCTTCATTGTCATTTTCGATTCAATCATACATACAGAATGAGATCATTTTGTATTTATTTTATTGCCTGACGCTCCCCGCCCGGCTTCCCTCCTAGCCGGGGACCCACAAGCCCAAAAGCTCAAGGAATAGGGTAGGACCTGTGATTTTCTGCCGTACTTTTTATTTCTGTTTCATCTATTAGCTTGGTCATTAAGGTCCACAGAATGAGAGGCCTGCTCTGCCGGAAACATCGCGAAAAAAGGTTATGGACATTTGTATATTCACTGTCCCATTGACTCCACTAGAAATATTAAAAAAAGAAATAAAGTCTGAATTAATTAGCATGTGATAGGTCAAACTAGGGATTCTTCATGATGCTGAATCCATTGCAAGCAGTTTTGCATGAAAAACATTCCTTGGGATAGATTTCGGCTCCCCAAAAGTGTGAAAAGTGATGAGCATCACTTTTTGTCCACTTTTCACACTTTTGGGGAGCTGAAAGTTAACCCAAGAAATGTTTTTCATGCAAAACAAATGCTTTTTTTTTCTAGTGGAGTCAATGGGACAGTGAATATACAAATGTCCATAACCTTTTTTCGCGATGTTTCCGGCAGAGCAGGCCTCTCATTCTGTGGACCTTAATGACCAAACTAATAGATAAAACAGAAATAAAAAGTACAGCAGAAAATCACAGGTCCCCTCCCATTTTGGTGACTGGGTCCCCGGCTATCCCCCGAACACGGGCCAATTGTGTTCATAATAGACTCCCGACAAAGCCGGTTGCACCAGGGTGAAAGGATTTGAACCCACAACCTCCGTGGTGGTGGGCAGTTGGGTTGTTTTCCGATACTTCCATGACCGTGGAGAGCATAGGTCCGTTTCTCAGTGGTTTTGTCAACTATGAAGGTTAAATAACAAATTGAGCTCCCATGCCCCTCGCAAAAATGCGGGCAAAATCTTTGACAGTCGCTGAAAGTGTGTGTCTCATTCACTTACTATACACTATACTACCAGTAAGACGCCTAAGGGCGAAAAGCCTAAGGGCGAGGTCGCGCCATCTGTCTTGGCCATATATGGATTCTGTTAGTGTGGTTCTCCTAACAGGGCATCATCTGGGATACAATCCCTTTTATGCCCATATATGGAGATCCCTAACAGAATCCCTTTTATGCCCATATATGGAGATCCCTGCTCTGAGTATCTGATATCACTGTGATGTCACCTGTTTATGCCTATATATGGAGATCCCTGCTCTGAGTATCTGACATCACTGCAATGTCACAGTGACACATCACCACATCAGGCGTTACACGTATAAATACATACATACCGTATTAGCCCGAATTTAGTACGACTCTGATTATAAGACGACCCCTATTTTTTCAATTATCATTTTGGGAAAAAATATGTTGAAGACAAAATATTATTTATTATATTATATAAGTTATTTATATAGAAAAACGTTATTATTGTAAAATTATTATAGAAAAGCTTATACAGAGATAACATTCTGCTGTATTGTATTGCATTAACCATCAAAGTCAACTTCTATTCAAAAACAACATTCACAATTCAGACTGTGAAAAGCACAATAACAAACACTACATTTCCCATCAAGCTTTGCGGCCCGTTTCATCATTTAGATGCGACGGTCCACTGTAAACAGGAAGCATTGGCTGCTAGGCAGCCAGCGTTAGCTTGCATAGCTTCAGTTGCTGTTGGGATTAAACTTCCACGCTAAAGATCACATGTGCGCCCGTCATCCACGCCGATGTTCGCGAGAATAACAAGTCCAATACCAAAGCCATCCGACTTTGCCAAACGGGAGGTGAAATGAGCCGAGGTCCAAAGTTTGCTGTGCATCAATCATGTAGTGTACGGTAATCACTGCAGCTCGCGGGGTCTGTGACGATAGCAGGGAAAGGTCCTGAAAGATACATAACGTATCTCCCCGGTGAAAAGTCTAATGCCCAATTATATTATTATTATACTATTTTGAGGATATGTTTATTAGAATAAAATATCGTCCTATATTCGGGCCAATACGGTACATACGCACAAGCTGTGCCAGTTCTGACAGTAAACTGCGACCTACGGTTGCAATAAAGGAAAAAATACCCACAAAAGAATCTGCTTTAAGTAGCATGTGAGGGGTCAAACAAGGGGTTTTAATGATTCTGAATCCATTGCAAGATTTTTTTCCTTTATATAGTAAGTGAATGAGAAACAAACTTTCAGCGGCTGTCAAAAATGTTGCCTGCATTTTTGCGAAGGGCATGGGAGCTCAATTGTTATTTAACCTTCATAGTTGACAAAAAACACTGAGAAACGGACCTATGCTCACGGAAGTATCGGAAACAACCTAACTGGCTATTTTCAAGGAAAGCTTTCCCCACAATAACAGAAAATACACCAACTCCACTCCGCTCAACCACATAGGGTTTAAGTGGACAGGATATACAGCTGCGAACTACCATTTTACCGCATAGGACCTCAGATATCGGGCTACAATATGCAGTATACACAGTATGTTACATACTGTAGTAGGATATCAAGGCTACAATATGCAGTATACACAGAATGCCAGATAGGATATCATAAATCAAGGCTACAATATGCAGTATACACAGTATGTCACATAGGATATCATGTATCAGGGCCTGCAGTCTAGCAGGGGGACACACAGTACGCCACAACACAGCCTTTCAGTGGCTAATCTTCAGAGGGAATGACTCATGCTTTATGCAAACACACTCAAACTACATTGTACCCCCAGATAATACAAGTCACTCAATTATAAAAGATATATTTAATCAGAACGCGCGCACACACACACACACACACACACACACACACACACACACACACACACACACACACACACACACACACACACACACACACACACACACACACACACACACACACACACACACACACACACACACACACACACACACACACACACACACACACACACACAAATCCCAGCGGCCATGTGCTTAATAGGACAAATATAGAAACTAATTTATCTCTCACGATAACTTCCGGGACAACAAACAAAGATGCCAATCTTAATGTAAGGTAAACAAACCAATTTCTCTTACTCTCCACTAACTGTCATCACAGGCTTGTATCCCCCTGATATGATGAAGTGATTGACCTAATTAAAGTTATACTGTGGAACTTATTTCCACTAAACAAAAGCTATGTTTGATGTAATCTTTCACTGGTATATTCACATATCACAATACCCAGTCCATATAGGCTACAGTGCTAACTCATTCACTACCAATGACAACATATGACAGATTATTTTATAAGACCCCACTACCAATGATGTGATCTGACGGATTTCTTTTTTTATTTCATTTAATAAAAAATCGCAATGCTGCAAACCTGCTTTTAAAATTTCCAAGCTTTTTTCGAGCTTGGAATTTTTTTTTACCAAGCCAACCATTAGCTTGGCTTCTCTCAGTGTGAATGCAACATTAGACCTGGCTCTCAACAGGAAACAGTAAATAGGCGTGATAAAAAAAAGCAAATCTCCATCGGCTCCCATGTTAGATTTAGCAGGAAAACGCAGAATGTTCTGTTTCCTGATCCAATCACGCGTCCTTAGCATAAACAAAGCTATCTAGTTGCCTTATATCTCCCAAACCGTTCAATGGATTTGAGTGCAGGGAGCCATCACAGGGATCTCCATATATGGGCATAAAAGGGACAGTCTGTCTGTCTGTCTGGGTAACGCTTGTCTTTTTTTTTTGATTGACTCTCACATCACTGTGATGTCATGGAACCAAATCCCTTTCATTGCCATGTATGGAGATCCCTGTGATGCCAGGGGAACCAAATCCCTTTGGCCAGATGACCAAGATATGGCCCCATACCCTCTATATACACTTAAACATATCAGTGGTTGAGAACCACTTATGTAGAGAGAGAGAGCGGGCAGGAATCACGGTTAGAAAAACCGGGATGGACGGATAGGACGAGAGAGTCTGAAAAACAGCAACGGTGCTGCTGGAAAACTTAAAATTCCTCTCCAGCATCCATGTGTCCGGTTTGCTTTTCTCATTTGTTTCAAAACCAATTTCAAACTGTTTCACTGCTATACACTGGAGGCTGTATACGAAGGAAAAACAAACAAAACAAAAAGAAACCTAAAGAGACTTCCATTAAAACAACGGCGTGATTGAAAGCCTCGCGCGCAGAAAGCGCTGCCGTCTAGCAAACAGACCCATGCGTCATCACTAGAGTCACACTAGGGATTCAACAGATGGCCTTTTCCTGCCCTGTGTAGTGCAGGGCAATATGACTTACAATGTACAACTTAGGCATGTAGCAGACTTACAGTAAACAAGGTAAACACATATCGTCGTTGCCGGGTGGAAACCTTGTATGTCCAAAACCGTTCGTTTTGTATTTAGCATTTTTAAAACGATTTAAACGAGTGAAAACAGCCGATCTACAAGCACACAACGCCTCGCACTACTGTTTTCACTACTTTTGTGCGGCGGCCTTGAATGGTGAAGCAGGGCTTTACTTTGCGATAAAACGTACAAATGTGAAACTTGGAGATACAAGGTTTCTGCCCGACAGTGAAAATATATACAGAGTCACTTCAAACCGAAGGGACTTATGGGATGCTCGGCTCCTGTTAACCCATTTAAGACTTGATTCTACAAATGCCTTCTAAATTAGTACTGTAGTTCCCAATCTTTTATCCCATTTTTTGTGCCAAGAACCCCCAAAGTGATATGTATTTGGCCGCGGAGCCCCCTCCACCTGAAAATGATTTGTGGCAGGGACCCCCGGGAGAGAAGATTTGTGTTTAAAAAATGCAAGATTATTCAAATCAAAACACTTCAAAAAATAACATATTTACAGTGCATCACTTTTGTGGTTTGGAACAACATGTCTTTGTCACGAGGCTGTAATGCTGATGAGGTTTATCAAATGGAACAGTAGGTTTAATTTGAAAGCAAACAAAGAGAGAGGCAGACTAACAAGCAGAAACAAAGTTAATTGAATAAGAGGATGTCTAGACACGATGACCCGGTCAAAACAACCTGTTATTACGGATGCATTGTTCAGCTGGACATGATGAGAACAAAATGAATGACCAAGGTAAGTCTGTAGTGACGACTATGCAGTGCGAGTGGACAGCAAAACATACATCAACTTGGCATGGATGGCATCCTTGCTAAGCTCTTACAGCTACAGTGAAAGAAAAAAAGTAGCAACTTTGTGACGTGTTTTGTTTTGGATTGAACAGTTTTAGACATATGAGGTTTAAACCTGACAGAGACGATATCTTTGTTGTCAGGTGGAAACAGTGTATATCCAAAACCGCTTGTTTTGTATTAATCATTTTAAAAATGATTTAAACTAGTGAAAATAGCCGATTTACAATCACACGTATTTGTAGATGTGCTATTTTCACTAGTTTTGTGCGACAGTCTTGTGTGATGAAGCAGGGCTTTACATTACGGAAAAAAAACATACACATTTGAAACTTGGAGGTA
Source organism: Nannobrachium achirus (assembly GCF_963921795.1). Taxonomy (NCBI): domain Eukaryota; kingdom Metazoa; phylum Chordata; class Actinopteri; order Myctophiformes; family Myctophidae; genus Nannobrachium; species Nannobrachium achirus. The sequence goes on along the minus strand of NC_137819.1, from coordinate 51,471,082 downwards.
CAAGTGTTCTGCCTGACAGTGACAACATGCTTTTGATGTTCTACACACAGCCAACCGGTTGACGGAATCACAGACTGTGGATTTAACCTGTTGCCTTTATGAAATATCAGAAGCCATTAGGGTTTTACCAACGATGCTTCTGAACATTAAATTCACAATTTAAGAAGAAGAACACATGTTCCCCATCGCCAGTTTGACCCGTTCTAATGCCTTTTTAGTTTTATTTAAAAGACTGAAATCAGTCGTGGTTGACTGACAACTTTAATCCATGTAAAAGCTATGCTGTTTTTTTTAAAACTGACTCCAGCATCGCAAATTGTGTTGCAGTCTCATCCCGTTATGCCCTGCAATGACAGGAGCGTAGTTATATTTTAATGTCCCGGGGAATTATCCATTTGTGGGCATGGGATGAATGCTAACAATCTCCCGTCTCCTTTGATAACGCACTGCCGTCTATCATTTCACAGCACACGGCACACAGCGACAGAATAAAAGGAGTAACCCGTAAAGTTTAAAGATCGATACAAATAGAGCTACACGCATTTAACTATGACTGCCCTGACCACAGTCCATTAAAAGATGTGAATCACATGGTTTATTTCAAAATTGTCCTGAAAAAACCTCTATCAGGAGACCACAAGGGGAGGTAAATGTAAAATTCCCATCCAAAGGAGGTGTCATTCACTGCCGCCGTTTTTTCCTTTTTCTCCTTTGTACTTATGGTGTTTTATATTTGTGTACTGTATGTATTATTGTGTACATTTATGCCATGTTGATAAATTGAATACATAGGACCACAATGGAAACACGTCTTTTTTGTGTTAGCCTTAATGTCTGACGCAGGCTCGTGCCGTTAACATTAATGACTAATTAAGTATTACATTTTTTCATCAGTGTGTGATGCTATTGTGGAGGGTCATCTATGCCGCGGGGGGTCCTCAAAGTGGGGTCCCCAGCTAAATGACTTGACAGTTACGGATCCCAAAGATTCCGATGTACAAATTGCAAAAAATGGACCACTAATGCAAATTGGCGGCGGGGGAGGGGTCCGTGGCTTAGCACATAACAATTGCAAGCTCCGGGTACGACCAACCGTCCAGGTGCTATCGTCGTTTTGATCCGAAAAGCATAGAACTACAAGCACCAGCCAGCAAATGCCAGGCTGTGTCCCACTCTGAGGAGCGCCGTAGCTGGCCAGAGCATGGGAAATTATGGGACGTGATAGTGAATCAATCATCAAAAAGTCCCCCAAAACGCTAACATTTTGAAGGAAGAGCCTTTATTCGCAAAGAAATGCCGGCTAAAAGCAAGACTGGTTATATTACCCCAGGCAAAAAGTTTGAGCACCACTGAGGATACCAGACAGTTCCGTATGCTGGAACTGTCCATGGTACTTCAATGAGAGCTGTCCGTGGTGCTGCCCTGTACGGAGAGCTGTCCACAGTGCTGACCTGTACTGAACCGTTCCATGGTGCTGTACGTTCTGTCCTGCCCGGAGTGGCCGGCTTCCAGGACTGTCATAGACTTATGAATATATGACCCTATGGCTGTACCGTATGTCTGGGACCTTCTGCTGCTGTGTGTGTGACTGCGCGCGTGCGTGCGTGCGTGCGTGCGTGCGTGTGTGTGTGTGCCTGACAGCACAGACTTCTGCGAGCCAGATGTCTGGCCAATATCGGGAGTCATACAATGTCTTATCTGAAGGTCACAGAGTGTGAATAAGTAAAAGAGTGTGTGTGTGTGTGTGTGTGTGTGTGTGTGTGTGTGTGTGTGTGTGTGTGTGTGTGTGTGTGTGTGTGTGTGCGTGTCTAGGCATACTATATCTGCCTTTGATAGAATGGACGCATGTGTGTTTCGTATTCAGCAGCACATCTCAAATCACAGAGAAATGGCATTTCATCTGAAGGTGACAACCTCTGTCTCGGAGCATATCGTCGCGGTCGGGCAGAAACCTCTTATCTCCATATTCGAACTTTTAAGATGAACGCCCTTTGTCACACTACAGCATCACAACTAGCAGATCCGCAAGCTTGAAACGTGGCGCGAAACGATGCGTTTTGAGCTAGTGGATCTGCTACTTTTGAATCCTGAAACGTTTTGAACATAATGAGGTTTCCACCCGAAAGAGGCAATATATTGTATATTTGTGTATCTCTGTGTGTACCAGCTGTGTGTGTGTGTGTGTGTGTGTGTGTGTGTGTGTGTGTGTGTGTGTGTGTGTGTCGTGTGTGTGTGTGTGTGTGTGTGTGTGTGTGCATGTGTGTGTGTTTGTGTGTGTGCGCGCGAGAGTGAGTGAATACACGTCCTAGCGTGGGCACGTAATGGCGGCGCCACCACCGGGCCTCTCCATCTCAAAGTGGCAAGGCGCCAGCGGCACCAATGAATCACTAAAGTGGGCCCTTCCTAAATAACTCCATAAATATTCCATGGGCCTCTTGCTTTAAGAGGGAGCCGCTAGGCTTTGACACCTGACCGACACACATTCCATTAAGGGCCCGTGTTCCAGTGGGGACATGCTGGAACAATTAATCTTTCAAGATCAGTTAGCAGGCCACCGAGTAGAGAGGGAGGGAGAGAGAGAGAGAGAGAGAGAGAGAGAGAGAGAGAGAGAGAGAGAGAGAGAGAGAGAGAGAGAGAGAGAGAGAGAGAGAAGGATTATACTCTCTATACTTAGCAAAACAGACCTGAGTTTGCCACTGTACTTGTGGGCACTCTGTTTGTCCTCTACACCAAATCTCTTTGCCAAATATAACTGATATGAACTACTATGGTCACAGCTTGTCTATGTGTATCTCTGACTGTCACGCCTGACACTGTGGTTCTATGGGTTTGTCTGTGGTTCTATGGCTTTGTCGCTCTGACATCATGCTCTGATGTCACTGTGATGTCAGGGGAACCACTCTTAACACATATGGTGCCAACCCTGAGTTTCCCGAGTTTGTATTGGTACCATCGCTGTGCCAACCCCGAGTTTCCCGAGTTTGGGCCGTTTTTGAAGGAAAACATTTTTTTTTTTCATTTTTTTTTTTTTTTCAAAAATGTTTTTTGGACCTCCAGAAATGTGTTAGGCATGATCGCGATCGCAAAATTGCATGTTTAACCCCCATACCAACCCATTCTTTCAAACATGGCAGCCATGTTTGTTTACATCTGAAGAAAACATAATGGCTGATAAATCATGAATGCCTGAACGGATTTCCAAGCGGATTTTTTTGTTTGAAAACTGTGAACAGTGGGCACACACGTGGTGCATCATCTAGGCATGGGCGTCCACGATCCGTGCACTATAAATTACATGGAAGTCTATGGAGACCATGGCATCAAGGGACATTGAAGAGAAAAAATCATGGCACCAAAAAAGTTAAAAGTTAACAGAATGGGTTTGCCGCTCTGACATCACGCTCTGGCTTGATGTACCTTTTATGCCCATATATGGAGATCGCTGGTGTCATCACGAGTCACACTTTCAAATTAATTACGTCCTTGTCCGCTTTATGCCCATATATGGTCATCATTATTAAGCGCATATCTGGGAATACCCATATTTGGTAAAGCCCATATATGGCCATGTTCTGACATCACATTGTTGACTATCATGCAGGGGTCTGGTGCAACTGGTCCGATATACATCCCGCCACCAAGAATTGGCGCAACCTCGCCCTTTAGGGCGAGGTCGCATGTCGCCCTGAGGCGTCTTACTAGTATATACAAGTTGACATTCGGCGAATGTTCCCCCCAGAATAGGGGATGCTAGGGCTCAAGTGCTTAACAACTTGGGAGCCAAATTCGTTCAGTAACGAGATACGGCCACTGGAGGTCGCTGTGCCAAAAATGAGTCATCTCGTTGAGAGACGAGACAAAGGGATAACTTGGTTACATGCAGCTGCATCCGTTCTGTGTACCCTGTGAAAGACCCTGGTCCATACGTCATACAGTGGCTCGCAGAGAAACAAAATGGAGGATCTAGGCTACATACACTTCCATTCTAGGCTGAAACATAAAAACAGCTTTATCTATGAATAAGGTGCAAAGAACGCCAGGGAAGCAGAGATCTGCCTGTTTTCACGGCTTCCGAGGCTCTTCAAAATTAAAGTGTAAGTGAACGACGGCAGCAGCAACAGCTAGAAATGTTAGAAACCTTGGCGGCCGTTGTGTTAATGGGAGGGAGGCAGACAGAGCGACAGACTGACAGACAGAAGGAGAGTAAACAAAAGAGAAACAATGACACAGCTAGGGAGATGGACATGGTCGTGTGAATTATGGAGTCTGGCAGCTCTGACAGCAGAAACTAAACAAGTCTCCCCTCCCCTCCCTCTCATCCCTCTCCTACCTTTAATCTGTGTGGAGAATATCTCCACTTCCAGCAGAGGAGAGAAACCAGCGGTGCCGGTAATTGAAGCCCAGGAGAAGGAAGGCAGAGTCAGAAGGGAAAGTGGATTCAAGTGGAAATAGAAGGAAAAAAAGTGCTCCTCAGAACACAGGTCTCCGCCAAGTCAGGTAGGTTATTGTGGGCCAGTAATGTTCGAAATGTTCCAATCAGGAAGGAATATGGAAAATCGGACGGATCCATCTTGATCATATGACTACAGAGATAATGTGTACCGATTAATGCGATGTTTGGACAAAATCTTTAAAGAGGTGGTGCCATAGTTTTGTACTTTTTCTGTTTTGTATGTGTCTATGGAGGCGACATTACTCTAATAGACCCCCAGGTGTGGTTATAATGTGAAGATTTGTCTTCCCTGTGTATTTTTGGTTACTTCCTGAAAGCTGAAAGACTGCCTCAAAAGGCCCAGTCGAAAAACACAGATTAAATGACATCATGAAATCAACCCCTCCCCTTTTACCATTCACCCAACACTGTGGGTGTGGCTAACCTCAGCTGGGCCACCAGCCACCATGACAATCAGGCATACCTAAATAAACTGGTGGGTGTGGCCACATAAAAACCTAATTTTAACACTTTCTGTACACTTTTTTTGGAAAAGATCTTCCTCCTAGTATAATCATAATACCTACAGTAATCCTCATGTTTTGGGGGGGAACAATATCATGGCACTGCATCTTTAAGAGTAATATAAAAAAAACTGTTTTGCAAAGATCGGCCTCCTGATGGTGCTATAATAGGACAATGTGAAAAGGGTGGCATGTGTTCCTCTGCCTATAGTGGGAATGTGCGTGCAAGCTTTCATGGAAATCGGACGCTGCGTTTAGGTTTTGAGGCATCTTATTCAAAACAAGCCACTCCTGGAAACTAATCTTATCCAATCAGGAGGGAATATGGAAAATCGGACAGATCCATGTTGATCACATGACTATAGAGATAATGTGTACCGATGTGCGTGATCTTTGGTCAAATATCTGTAGGATAATGTCCAAAGTTAGTTTAGCAAAAATAGGCTTCATGGTGACGTTGTGACAGGCCTATCAGAAAAGAATTGTGGCAGATGTTCTGCTCTGGCATCCCGCGACTGTAAAGACGAAACAGAAGTGGGGAGGAGGCTTCACATCCGCTTCATATTTTACTAATGATCAGAGCTTGCACGTCCCAGACTGTATGACCAGAAGCATTTGAACATTGCGGGAGGCAACAGTCTGGCCTATACTGTAGGCCAGTGGTCTTCAACGTTTTCAGGCCAGGGACCCCCAAACTGATGGGGAGATGGAGCAGGGACCCCCTGCCTCGTAGGGTGGGAGTGGGGCTACAACATATATTGTGTATTCATGTATAAAATTGTGTTTCATGTGTATAAACATACCATGTCATCATACCACCACTGCCATTAGTAAACATACCTTATTAACTGAGAACCAATGTCAATACTATCAAACTATAACTAACAATCTGTGTCAATTGCACACTAATCATGTATGTATACAAGCTATTCAAAAGAGTCAGAATCATGTTTTTTTAATATATATTTAAAGACATTTTTAAAGACATTTAAAGACAATTTTGGGGACCCCCTGCAGTATCCTCGCGGACCCCCTGTTGGAGACCCCTGCTGTTAGGCTATAACAAGTGGTGCACAACAACAACTACGCAGAAAAGCAGAAGGGATGTCCGCACACGGTAGCTAAACAATCTCAGAGGATAAACTTTCATCCTGAGGTCTGTGCCACAGACCTGTTTGGGTTGAAATGTTGTCCTCAATAAAAGTGCATCTCTGGGAGCTTCTTTTATCGTGTGCGGCCGTCCCTTCTTCTTTTCCTACTCCATGAATCACCACTCTATTTCCAACTGTCTTTAGCTACTAATCGATGTAGGGCTTAGTGGAGAGCAAAGAGCCCAACACAACTTTATAGCTCTGTGCCGCGGACGTACTATGTCATTTAGCTCAGTGGTTCTCAACCTGTGGATAGGGACCCCCAAGCGAGTAAAAGTAAAATATTTGGATCCGAGATGTAGTGGAGTAGAAGTAAAAGTATTGGAAATAGTAAATACCTAAGTAAAGTGCAAATACAGATTACTCACAATAGCATCTGTGTGTGTGTGTGTGTGTGTGTGTGTGTGTGTGTGTGTGCACGTGCAGCCCGTTGTGTGTTGATAAATGGAGCGCTAATGGAGTGTGCATGAAGTCTTGCTCCACATGGGGAGATGTGCTTAACTCATATGCTGCCATTTAACAATACCTTCGTACTCTTTAACTGCCATTCGTCTCCATAGACTTCCATGTAATTCATAGTGCACGGATCATGCACACCCATGCCTAGATAATGCACCACGTGTGTCCACATTGCTCACAGCTTTCAAACAAAAAAATCCGAATGGAAATCCGTTCAGGCATTCATGAGATAGCAGCCATTATGTTTTACACTGTTGTGAGCTTGGAGGTCTGCTACCTGAGTTGTATGGGGGTTGTATGGGGGTTAAACAAGCAATTTCGCGATCGCTATCATGCCTACTAACGTTTTTGGGGTCCAAAAAAAATTTTTTTAAGGGATTCACGTTTTTGGCAGTTAATGAGTTAATGACCTATCTACAGCACTGGGGCTCCCACCCAGGGGACCATAATACTGTGTGCGTGCGGTGTGCGTGCGGTGTGTGTGTGTGTGTGTGTGTGTGTGTGTGTGTGTGTGTGTGTGTGTGTGTGTGTGTGTGTGTGTGTGTGTGCACTCGTGCGTGCGTGCATGCGTGTGTGCGTGATGGATCCGCTACTTTTGCTGTTTTTTGAATTTTAATCCTGAAAAAGTAACAGAGGTTTCCACCCAACAGAGACAAAATACAAACAGCTATATTTTAATCCATGCCTTACCGCTTATCCCTAAACTTCTTTGCCTTTTTTAACTATTTTGAAAAGCATTTCAAAATACTTCAAATAGCCGATCTACATTGACACGTTGCGAGCTTTTAGATGAGCTATCTGAAATATTCAAAATAGTTTTTCAAAATAGTAAAAAAAAAAAATTGCAAATAATGTATGTTTAGAGATAAGGGGTAAGGCATGGAGGAGAATAGAGCCCATAAGTTGTGACAGAGACTAACATGCACATTAGGATCTGGGACAACTTGTTCAACCTAAATGTTATCTTAAGTTATGCCATAGGTTCATTGTTTACCTGGTATCTTATAGTTTTAATAAACATAATGTTATTCAGGCAGCATAGTTTAGACAGATGCTATAGGTTCGTTGTTTACCTGGTATGCTAGTTGTTTTGAGGCACTTAGACTGTTCTCTCTACTTTCTGTTTATTATGATTAATTACCTTGTTTATTGTGAATCGCTCTGGTTGAGAGCCTCTGCATAAACCATGTGAACCCTAGTAGCGTCCCTTTTTCAGGCCATGTCCTAAATAGGCAGACAATTGTTGAAATACATAAGGAAATCCTAAAGGCCAAACATATACTGCCACATGCCGCTTACAGACAGTGATGGAAGAAGTACTCATATGTTTCACTTAAGTAAAAGTATCAATACTGCAATGTAGGAATACTCGGTTATAAGTTAAAGTCACATTTTCAAAAAGTATTGGTATTGTGCAGAATGTCCCTTTTCACAAGTTAAAAGTTCTGATCTACATTGTGAGCTTGTAGATCGGCTAAATATACTGTATGAGGTTAAGTGGTTAATGTATGTTTAGTAATACAAATCTAAATAGGAACTAGTACCATTGTAGTGGCGTAAAAGTACAATAATTGTCTACGAAATGTAGTGGAGTAGAAATAAAAAGTACTGAAAACTGGAAATAATCTAAGAGTAAATGTACTTGGTTACTTTACACCGCTGCCTACAGAGTGGGGGAATGAGCACTTGCATGGCATGTGCCGCAGAGACAGCTCGACGCTGAACAACTTAACGCTTCTCGCACGATTGGCCACAAAGTACATTAGTGCCAAATGCACACTGCGGCGGAACACAAACCCAGAGCACAGATTGGAGCAGGCAGCCGAACATATGAAGGACTCTCTGCTAAATAGCTAATAGGTGACATTAACAGAACGCATGATGGATGCAACGGCTCGATGGGAAATGAATAAGTGAGTGAGTGCCCCCTTCTATAGCCAACGAGATGTAGTGGTTATGGAAATTAGACTTAACATTTTAGGTTCACTGCGCACATTGCCATTATAAATTAGTACAATTTTTTTTTGTTGCTTTTTCTCCTCAATTTACTGGTAGTCGTTATGCCAATTAATGTGACAGCTGTGGATAGATACATTATTAGGCTACATTTATTTTTTTGTGACTAAAAACTCTCACTTATGACACACTGTCGTCAGAGTCAAAAGTCAAAGTCTTCTGCTGGATGTCAGAGACTGTAAAACTTTAGCCTTTTCAAAGTCTTCTCGTATAACATTGTTGTCTGGCAGAAACCTCTTATCTCTATATTCTATTTTTTTTTTAATTAACGCCCTACTTGATCATATTACAGGTCACACAAAAGCATCAAAAGTAGCAGATCCGTAAGCCCAAAACGCAGCGCCAAGCAACATTTCGAGCTTGTAGATCTGCTACTTTTGAACTTGAATCCTAAAAAGTTTGGGACGTATGAAGTTTCCACTCGACAGAGACGATAAGGTACAGCAGATGTGAAAGAGGTGTCTGACTATATATTTTTCAAAGTCCCTTTCAAAGTATCATAGTAGAAGTGAGATTGGTGTCAGATTTGAGTCTTTTCAAAGTCTCTTCAAAGTCTTCAAGTATTACGGTAGACGTGTGAAGGTTTTTTACAGCTAGACTTTTAATAAAACATACTTTCAAAGTCGTCTAGTGTATGGCAGGCAGGTAGGTATTACTGGTAAAAACCTGTATTGTCAGATAAGCTTCTATAGATGATATGTAATCTTGTCAGGTTTGCACTTGTGAAATGTCTTCTCAGTGAATATGAGGCAAAGTCAGTAAGTATTTGTTCTGAAAAGTGCTACATAAAATACCAAATACAGTTTATTATTACTATGTAAATGAAAATGTAGAGCAGCATATATCGAAGGGTTGCTGCTGAGGCATATCTCTCCCTTTCAGACCCATTTTAATCATTTAATCATGAATATTAATGTAGCAGTCATCCCAACCTAGAGATTTTGATTTCCGGGAGGTCCGGCTGGGTGCACGTGTGCACTAGGGCATTAACGAAAAAGTCGACTAGTCGACTCAGTCGACTTCATTACACAAGTCGACTCCCACCAGAGAAAGTCAAAAGTCGAAGTTGAAAAGGCGTTGTGAGCATGTAGATCGGCTATTTTCAAAAATTCTGCCTCTATACAGTATATTTGACAATTTGGCCATTGGTTTAATTTGTCATTTAATCATCTGGGGACCCCCCAAAATAATTGGGGGGTTGTGTGTGATTTGATGACGTCATCAAACGATAAAGTCGACTTCAACTCAACTTTTTACTGAGTCGAGTCGACTTGCAAAAATCACAAGTCGTTAATGCCCTAGTGTGCACCCTTTCGCTTCGCATTTGAAGCACAGACTTGTGTTCCCCTCTCAACCTCTGCATCTGAGACCAGTGGTTGGTCACTTTTAGACGTCCACATCGCCCACAGCGAATGGCAATCATTCATTTGCCAGACTGACAGTTCAACAACGAATGAAACAAAGATATTGCATCGTGGGTTGCAGATCCGGTCTGTGACTGTGGCTCATGAGTGCCTTTAGACGGATCCCCCTATTCAATTTCTCTCGCATGGGAGCAGTCAGCATTTCCGGGAGCTTTACTGGCACTCGTGGATGTCTGGGAGCAGACACTAATTTCCGGGAGACTCCCGCAACTTCCGGGAAACTTGTGATGTCTGATGTAGTCTGGGGAGGTAACAGCTAAAAATCACGCAAAGCAGTACACAGTATCTATAAAGTCATGTCATCAACATGGATCTGTCCCATTTCCCATATTCCCTCCTGATTGGCTACCATTGCCTTCTAAAGTTTGTGTATGCGACCTGACGGTTGCTTATCTCCCGATTAGGGAGTCTTACTGGTAGATATTTTTTGGGCAAATTTGGGGGGGTCCTAGCTGGGCATAAAAATGTTAGAGAACCACTGCTCTAAAATAACATAATAAAGTTTGACTGTCCTGCCCTAGTTGCTTATTTTGGCCTTGCTTTTATAGACCTGTTTGCTTGTTTCTCTCGCAAACACTGACTGAGAACAGAAGGGCAGAGGAGAGCAGGAGTCAAGGTCACCATTATGTCTGATTTATTTATACTCGTCTACAGTGCACCGAAAATAGCCTGCCCATCTACAAGCTCAACACTTTGGCCTTTTCAACATCAACAAAACTAAACTAAACCAAACTGGGTGGCAGTGGCTCAGGACGTACAGCATCCGCTTGAGAACTGGAGGTTTCCCAGTTCGATCCTGGGCTACAGAGTTAGTGTTGAAGTGTCCTTGAGCAAGAAGACGATGAATCCCTAATTGCTCCTGATGAGCAGGTTGGTGCCTTAATGGTTTCCTCCGCCATCGGTGTGTGAATGGGTGGATGTGATGTACAATCATTGTAAAGCGCCTTGGATATAGGCGCTATATAAATGCACCATTTACCATTTCAACTAAAAATGTACCATTTAAACTAAACAAACACACTTTTAAAATTATTCTAAACTAAACTCAAATTTAAAATAAAACAAAAGATTTAAAGGTTTCCCGCAGACATGAACAAGGTGGCAAACAACACCAGCCATATGCTGCAACACCAGCCGTGGTTGGCTGGCAAATATAAACAAAAAAAAACAAAGACATTAAATGTAAAACGGTTCTATGATAATGTTCTGTGATCGCTGATGGCCCGGGCCGTGAAACGGGCAACGACCTGTTTTGACTTTGCTACGGTCCATTTAACAACGGGGATCACTTAGCAACAAACAGAGTGGCATTACTAATGAAAGCCTGCCATTGAATTCAATTACAATAAAGATGTAGACAGATTAAACATAGATTGGAGAGATATCGTCTGTCTGCCGCACGTTGGGCTAATTAGCATTGTTGATATGCTGGAGGTCAACGCTGCTTCTGTAAGGCAGGGGGCGACGCGGAGTCATTTGTATTCAGGAGAAGCAGGACAGGTGAAAAGGCCACATGCTGCATGGAGGAGCAACGCATTCAAAACATATCAAACTGTATGACGCACGGCTGCTGGATAACGCCACGCCTCCGGACATGTGCTACAAAAGCACACACACACACTCGGGCTCGGCCATTTTACAGTTCTTTTCGATGCCATCCTAAAATGTTGATGTAATACAAAACTTGTGTGTGTGTGTGTGTGTGTGTGTGTGTGTGTGTGTGTGTGTGTGTGTGTGTGTGTGTGTGTGTGTGTGTGTGCGTGTGCGTGTGAGAAAGAGTTATTCCTGGCTAAAGAGCGGGCCCTCTGTGTCCTTGCTCCCATTCACGCATCATCAGGTGCCACTGCAGAGTCAGCAGGGCCCTGCGGGGGGGGGGGGGGGTCGAGGGGGGGGTCAGGACCCACATGGCCTACCTGTCCTGTTCCCCTGTCGTCCCCCCCACGGCCCCCCACCCCCACTGTGACTCATAGAGTCATGGTGACATTGGGTGGTAACACTTATGTAACAGCACGCAGTGGCTTTCTTTCAGGCAGAAAACAACAACAACAGCTAAAATGCACAACGTCTACTCCTCCCTTTTTCACATAAATGTCAATGCCAAAAACAGACCTGAGGACCCAATTCTACAAGCTTTCTGAAAAACGTATGATTCTATGATCAGTGGTGAGCACCACCAAACGTTTTAATGTACATTCAAAGATTTGCCCAGATTTTCAAGATTTTTCAAAAATAGCAGATCTACAAGCTTGCAGCGTGGCACCGAGTGTCGTGCAGTGAGCTTGTATATCTGCTATTTTTCAATAGCTAAAGCACAAACTAATGGTTTAAGTGGTTAAAATCTATGAGTCATTTGTATGACAATTAATGATCAAATAAAATGTAATGATTGTGAAAGCTGAGGACACTGACGCCTGACTGGAAGAGTCTGAGAGAGGGCTTCAACAGGGGGTCCTCTGAGTTACTACAAGGGGGGGGGGGCTGCCAAATCTTTGTGTGATGAGGATATATATATATATATATATATATATATATATATATATATATATATATATATTTTCTTTTTTTTACATGAACCACTTGAACCCTAGCATCCCTATTCTGAGGGGAACTTTAGCCGAAAATAGTAGACCTACAAGCTTGTAGATTGGCTATTTTTGACAAAGAAGTTTGGAAGAAGAGAAGAGAAGAGAAGAGAAGAGAAGAGAAGAGAAGAGAAGAGAAGAGAAGAGAAGAGAAGAGAAGCATTGTCTGTCAGAACCAATAGAGTGGAGTGAATAACATGATTACACAACAAGTACAGCCTCCTGGGTCTTAGTATGTGTGTGTGAGAGTGTGGAGGAGGGGGGGGCAAACAGAACAATACTCAGTGGAACCCCAGCCTGACGCTCAGCCTGAATGTTCATTTGGTTTCACTCCATTATTCAGTCAGAAAGGCCTCTCAGTGCAGCCGTTTATGGAGATGTGGGTGAGGCCAAAGTATAGGAAAGTCTCTTTGGGGATTGGTTCGTACCGGATCATCCCCCATTCCCCATTGGGCCGGGTTAGAAGTCTACAAAAAGTATTAAAATTATGTTTTTATGTGGCCACTCCCACCTGCTCATTAAGTATGCCATGGAGTGCTGAGTGACATGCCTGTTGTATCATGAGGTCATATCCATGAGTTTGTGAATGCAACCTTTACTGCACCTTGTGTCCCTGTACCTTGTTAAACTGTGCGGTTGTCTGGGCAGGGACTTATTCAGCTCGCCCACTTTGAGGACCTTACACCCACACAGCGTCTTGGTCAGCTTGATGCTGCTGTGACTGTGTGCGTGTGTGTGCGTGTGCGTGTGCGTGTGCGTGTGCGTGTGCGTGTGCGTGTGCGTGTGTGTGTGTGTGTGTGTGTGTGTGTGTGCGTGTGCGTGTGTGTGTGTGTGTGAGACTCACGTAGCTCTCCCACTTTAAGGATCTCACACAGCATCTTGGTCAGCTCGATGCTGCTGCGGCCGAACGGACACTCGTGCTTGTCCTCCCTGCTGCTGTTCTCCAGCACGATCTGCACACACACACACACACACACACACACACACACACACACACACACACACACACACACACACACACACACACACACACACACACACACACACACACACACACACACACACACACACACACACACACACACACACACACAAATTCATGTCGGTCGTCTAGATTGACATTAGGCTCTCTCAACCTTTTCAAGGCAAAGGGCCCCTTGAACAGCTTTGAAAGTGTTCGCGTCGGCCCACCCATCAGAGCACTTTTTCTGAACTATTAATAAACGACTGAATGTCTGTCTGTCCCATGTCTGTCTGATATACACGCATGCTGACATCACTGATACTAATCAGTGCCCACATTTGGAGATTAGGAGAACTGTTACTGTACTGTGCATGTGTTTCCGACATTTTAACAGCCGTATGCTGAAACCGTGCCCAGATTTGGAGATGACTGACATAGATGATACCACCACCATGGTAACAGCCGCATGCTGAAACGGTGCTCAAATTTGGAGATGACTGACATCACTGATACGTCTGGGTTCTCCAACATTACTTCTGAGACTCCTACATTCAATCCCTCATATACTGTTCACACCCCATAAACCAAACTGCACTTAATTCCGAGCAAATATGTTCGAACGGGCAAGGACTAGTGTTTATTTTAATGATCGATCAGTTGTGTTCTGGCTTGTATCAGATTCAGTGGAACTAACAGAGAATGCTTTAAATTATCCTTATCACAATGAAAACGAATTTCTTTCAAGGTTTTCATTAAGAATACCTTTTATGAAAATATTCATTTTTCATAATAATATATTTTATATGTTATTATTAACTTGCTATCCATAGCTAGGAATTGCACAGGGAAGCCATACAGCCATTGACCCTGTCTCGTTTTGTTTTTTAAGATTTATTTTATTCTGATATACAGTGGACAGGCACATATAGGAAAAGGTGGGATAGAGAAGAGGTGTAGTGCCAGAGGCAGTGAAGTGACTCTGGCCAGATTCTAAATGGGGTCAGCCAGCCTTATCGTCTCTGTCGGGTGGAAACCTCATATGTCCAAAACTGGTACTTCTCAATAGTCAAATTCAAAAGCATCAAAAGTATCTGATTTACACAGCTATAACACCAGACATGCATCACAAGGTCTTTTCACGCTTCCTATCTCAAATTCTAATTCCATGCAACACACAGTAATGTATAGAGCTATGAACGAGATGCATACTCTCCCATCACAAATCATACAGGCAAAAACAAAATCTGGTTTTAAAAAGAAATTAAAGAAATATCGAATGGAATTTGCCTTTGATCACGGCTAACACGACAATGCACCATGTTTAATGTTTCTACATAGAATGAATGAAATGTATTTTTATTTGCATTTGTTTGAATTAGTTTGGGTTGTTGAGATATCATTAAGAAGTACTTCTACAATACTCACCATAATTATTTATTTGTTTTATATTTTGGTTGTATTTTGACAATTTTTAACTGTTTCTTATATTTTACTGTGAAATGTATTAATGTTTTGTAATGTATGTTTATCTCTGTGGACCACAGGAAGAGTAGCTAATGGGGATCCAAATAAACAATAAACAAGCCACGTTTTGAGCATGTGGATCTGCTACTTTTGATGCTTTTGTGTGACACAGTATGCAAGTAGGGCGTCAATAAGAAAACCCATATGGTGGGACAGAGGTATTTCTGTCCGACAGAAGTGTTATTGATGCACTCTTGTGCTGCATGCGTGCCTTATCGTTGTTTACAGCGGCTGCGGCTGACGTTGTCTCTCAGATCCCCGTTCTATTTAGGAACGCCGACGCGTGGCACAGACCATCCCGAACGAGTCGGAGCAGCGCAGAAAGGTAATCTCTGTTTGTTTCTCGATGTGTGTCAAAGATGCTTGCGTCAGTGCGTCACGGCCCTTACACAGTGATGTGATGGGATTGGTATTTAAGATAGTCAAAGAGACAGTGCCCTCAATACCCTCATACCTGACTAACTACTTCTCCAAAGCGAGTGACTCCCTCAGCCACAACACAAGAGGGAGCCACCATGATCTGGTACAACCCATCTATAGAACAAGAAAGCTACGCTGTCACCAAAATGTGGAATGCTCTGAAACCATCCATTAAAATAAATATGTATCACAGGCTTTTTTCAACACAAGCCTGAAAAATCATGTGTCAGGAGTCCACATGTTAATGAAATGGATTACAATTCCCCTGGACTTTTTTCGTGGTATCCTTTTAGCCTAAATGTCTGACTCTACCTCGTGCTGTTTACATTTATATAAACAGTTTTCTGCAACTCTAATAAAGTATTAATCAAAGTGTTAATTAAAAAAAGTCACTCGTAGACAAGTTTCTGACATGTCCACACACAGCCCTCCTCCAAGACACAGACCAAGTACACAAAGAAAACGGTGGCATATTATATTAGTGAGGACCAATTATATGAAGATAGGTTAAAAATGGCCGAAGTCGTCCTTTAGCACCTTTTTTCCAGTACATTTTCTTATAACCTTGGTGTGTAACACACACACACACACACACCCTGAATATCCCTCCAGTCCCTGTGGACTGGAGAGGACTCTGCCAAGGCATTGGATGATGTATTGTTGGTGAGCGCACGCACTGCCTCTGAATATACCGGCGGAAGCAAGTCACAGAATGATGGATGCGCCCATTTCCTATTGTACAGCATGAATGTAAATATGGCTGCCAGGGACGAGCTCCACCAGAATGGATTACTCACTCACCGTGCATTATTATATTACAGATACACAACTATTGCATTAGTATATGTAAGCGGTATCCATCATCTCCCTCTTCTCTTTGTGTGATACCTGCTACATCACTTCACATTAAGAAGCATGGTGATACATTGCAACTGTCTAAATTGTCCTAGAGGTAAAAAAAAAGAAAGTACAGTAAGGCTGAATCTTCTTTTAAAAGCTTTTTTTTCCCGTATATGTGCTTACGCAATGTCTCTTTTTCAGGGGTCATCAATATCTATACTATAATTTTGCGAATGTCTGTCTGAGTGAGTGAGTGAGTGAGTGTCTGTATGTCTGTATGAAACAGCGTTTCTCCTCGGTGGCTGGAGCAATTGACCTGAAATCGCATCACCATCAGCATATGAACACACCTGACATAACTGTGAAGCCCGTTTGTCACTTTCACAAATCGTATGCTGTATATTCGCATTTTTATGGTGTATCTATATCTATTTAGCCTACAGTACCTTTTGTGACCACACATGTTAAGGGAGGGGCGCTGTTGTTCAGGCCAGGCACAATCACACACAAACCCACACACACACACGGGGGGGGGGGGGGGGGGGAATGTGTGTGTGTGCAGGCGGGCAGGCGGGCGGGCAGGCGGGCGGGCGGGGGGGGGGGGGGGGTTCTGGCCCTGTTACAGATGTTGTCCAAAAATCATGCAGATCGGTACACAGTATCTCTGTAGCCATTAAACGAAACGGGTATTTCTTACATTGATGCTCCTACATATTATCATGCAAGCATCAGTTAAAGTTACTTTCCATCCCTCATATACTGTGTGCACAGTGCACATCCCATAACCCACACACTGCACATCATTTCGGAGCTCATATCTTTGAACGGGTAAGGGCTAGTGTCCATAAACAGACAAATGTGTCCGTGGCAAGACTAGGCCTGGTCCGAGGCACATTTTAGATTTTGTTTTCACACAACGTTATAATGTTCTTGTTTGATCATAAGACTCAGTTATTGAACGTCAGTCTCCGGGTTTTCATCAGAATATGACACTGATTTACTATGATACAGTACATTAGGGAGTCCACTGGTAGTGGTTCTTAAAAATATATATTTTCAAGGACCCCCATAACACTGTGTACAAATGGAACCAAATGGATCCGTTCCATGTGTACACTCTCAGAGCTATAGACCTGTAATGGTCATTTAGGATCATTGTTTGTCTACTCATTTTGTAAAATGCAAAAATCAATTTTTTATAAGATTTTGGACCACGAGCCAGCATGGCCTGACCCCTGCTCTTATTTTTTAGTATTATTTTCTTCTTTGTAAAAAGTGAAAAGTGTGTGTGTGTTTGTGTGTGTGTGTGCGTGCGTGCGTGCGTGCGTGCGTGCGTGTGTGCGTGCGTGCGTGTGCGTGTGTGTGTGTGTGTGTGCGTGTGTGTGTGTGTGTGTGCGCGTGTGTGTGTGTGCGTGTGCGTGCTCACCCTGATGTAGGAGTCCTGGTGCTGCTGCTGCAGGGCAAAGTAATGCATGTTGTCCAGAGCCAGCATTCCTGGAGGGATCTGAGTGAAGTCTAACGCTGGGTTCACATGGTTCTGCAAACATGAAATGAAAACACATTTAGAGATTTTTCTAATAATAATAATTTCATTAATAAACACCAAAAATCTGAACTCGTAGATCTGCTGTTTTCACTAGTTTGGGTCCCGGGCTCAAGATCGACCAATCAGTGAACGGGGTGTTGGGGAGATGTCGTAAAAACAGAGATGTGTCGAGATTCGCAGTGATAGATAGCCCTTCACCGTGGCGAATGACGCAATGTTGTTGTTTTATGACTTTAAAAGACTACACCGCGGTGATAGCTCATCACCCCAGGCTGTACTATGATAGGGCCATTAGTTCTCAAATTGGGATTCGGGGGGCCCCCAGGGGTCCTTTGGGGGGGTTCCCAGCTAAAGTAGTTAATGTATCACAATCATTTCACCCCCTTTATGCATTTATATGTTGGCTATTCAAATTTTATATCTAAAAGGTTTGGAAATACACTATACGTTTGTGGGTCCTTGACACAAAAATTGTTTGAGAAGCACTATATGGTGTAGTTAGTTAGTCTGGCGTGAAAGGCGGTTTAGGGCTTTGGGGGTGGCGGATGGGGGAGTTGGGGGTGGCGGATGGGGGAGTTGGGGGGTCTCTGTGGTGGTGGGCACAGAATCAGCTCTCAGACAGGGGTCTTATCGGTGCCTGGCACACTGTGGCGAGAGACCACCCCCGCTGCGCGCAGCGTACTTCAAAAGAAAAGTCACGTTTCTGGTTCACCCTGCCAAAACCCAAAAGACCTTTTCGGACAAAAACAGTGTTTATCCTCGATGCGGTTCTGCGTTTTGAGCGCTGAATGTTAGGTTTAGTTTAGCCACATCATAACCCATCAGGCCTCTGTATTTAGGGCGAAAGGTTCTGAACCACGGACCAATCAAATTGGTGTCATCTGAGGTGATATCAGCTTGATAGAAAAATCCTGGAGATGCAACAAGTGTAGAAAAAAACTTTGGCGAAAAGAGAAATGTGTTTTGTGTTAGATTTCTCCATATATGACCTCTCCACCCAATTTGGTTTCTGTGAGAAGCACTGCGTGCCTGCTTCAGTATGAACTCTCCCCACCACTTTATACCACGCACGCACGCATGCACACACACACACACACACGAACGCACGCACGCACACACACACACAAACACTTACGATGAAGCCCAGTTTCTTGTAGTCGCGGGTGTACATGGACTTGCGTTTCTCCATGCTGCCACTGTTGTTGGGATCACACTCCACGTCGAAGGCGATCCTCCTCAGCTCAAAAATGATGTCCCTCTGAGCCTGCGCACACACAAATTTAACATCTTCATTTGCGTTCACACACAAGTCAATGTCAATTCGCAAACACAAACAATAGTAGATGCACACACTTGGGAAAAACGATCATGGGTACAGGAAGCGTCGCCTCCTCCATATGGCGACTGCCAATTATCACAGACACTGAACAGAATTTGGCCAATGCCTTATAGCTCTTGGCTTAGTGGCAATTCCTGCAATCTGCAGTCCAAATATAAACCCAAGCGGTTTACATTTGTAACCAAGCTGTATAACATCCTATCCTTCTTAGCGTGGGCAACCAAACTAATAATAAGACAAATAAGATTAATTTATTGGTGGATTAAATGTCCCCATTGACTTGAATGGGGAAAATTCAAATGGTAAGGCGAAATTAATTTGCAAGTGTGACTCGCGTCACGGCACTTCAATTTCCACTTGTATCTTTCTAGTTGTAATCATCTGACCTGGTCCTGGGGGTCCATCTTGGTCATCATGCGGTCCTCCAGCAGGTTGAAGGTGAGGACCTGCAGCACGTACAGCTGGTGGGCCATCTCATCATTGATGGGCTGGTTGCTCCTGATCACATTCTGTTAGAGAGGAGGAGGGGGGGAGAGAGAGAGAGAGAGAGAGAGAGAGAGAGAGAGAGAGAGAGAGAGAGAGGAGAGAGAGAGAGAGGGAGAGAGGGGTGGGGGAGATTAGACAGAGGGAGAGTCAGAAAGAGAAGAGGAGAGGAGAGAGTTCAGGATCGGAATCAACTTTATTGTCACCTCACAGCTTTAAAATACACCAGTAAGACTCCCTAATCGGGAGATAAGCAACCGTCAGGTCGCATACACAAACTTTAGAAGGCAATCGTAGCCAATCAGGAGGGAATATGGGAAATGGGACAGATCCATGTTGATGACATGACTTTAGAGATACTGTGTACCGCTTTGCGTGATTTTAGGGCAAAATCTGTGGGAGCAGTGTCCAAAAATGTGTTTTGCAAAAATCGGCCTGATGGTGGCGCTAGAAGAGGGCCATGTGAGAAATCAGGGGTGGAGGTTGTCGCTCCATGGTTTTTGTTGTTTTCACGAGGAGAAAAGAAGAGGAGCAGGAAGAGCAAGGATAATATACATAATCTACATAATATATCTTAGCTGTCGGGCAGAAACCATATTCCATAACCTTTTATGTGTTTGGTACATTAACGGCCCACTTTATTATACTACAGCGTCACACAAAAGCATCAAAAGTAGCGGTTCCACAAGCTCAAAACGTGGAGCAGAGCAACACGTTCTGTGTCTCTGCGATTTTTATCGCAGAGACACAGTGAAAAGAGTAGAGAAATGGAGGCCGGTGGAACGGAGAGACGGATTTGAGCGAGAGGAGAATGAGTGGAGATTAGACAGATAGCGAGAAGAAAAGCCACAGAGAGGAACAGGTATGGCAGACAATAGTACAGTACAGGAGATAAAGAAAAACACACCGCAGATAAGAAAGATAAGGCAAACCCATGTCAGTTTAATATGCTGCCATCATACCGTACTGTACGCCAGTGAGAGAGAGAGGTATGTTTGTTGTTTTTTGTTTGTGTTTTTTGTTTGACCGCCCGAAATTGTTGCGCAGGTTCTCCAAGATAGCGCCGTCCATGGCAGCTGTGGTGACTACGTGTTGCGTTCTGTCGGTGTTTTTGTGTTTGTTTGTTTTTGTTTTTGTTTATGTTATATGTGAAAAAAATTTATTTGAATGCAAAAATGTAGTATGCCAAAGCAAATTCCTGTGTGTATTACACAATGGTTAATAAAGAAATCTGAATCTGAATCTGAATCTGAAGGGAGAGAGAGAGAGACTTACATGGAGAATGATGGAACGCAACTGTTTCTGGGCTAGAATGTGGGCCATCTCCTGGAGAGAGCGAGAGAGAGGGAGAGAGAGAGAGAGAGAGGGAGAGAGAGAGAGAGGGGGGGGATATGAGACAACAATAGTTATCATACACACATCATAATAGAACAATAGTTTCCCAATACATACATCATAGTAAAATCTCATGGGGCAGTGATTCTCAACCTGTGGTCCAGGGTCCCAGTGGCAGGCCGTGAGGATATTGCAAATGGACGCCCTCAAATAATTGGCAAAAAAAAAACACTTGAGATTTTGCAAGATAACTTGCAAAATTACTACTAACCATTATGGCCGGGAACACATTTTTGTGTAGTACAGTACATGTACAGGATGTAGCAACTTTTCTTTCTTTTGGAAATTTTTGATTTTTGAGAAAAAAAGAAAGGTTAGGCCTTAAGAGGGCGTTCTTAGAATGGGCCTCCGGCCCAAATGGGTTAACATGGCAGCCTTGTGGTCAGATAGGTGGTCTGTGAACCCACTCCAGATTTATCAAGTAGTGGACCCTGATCCAGAACATATCGGGAATCACTCTGACTGCGTTTACATGGACCATACTATTCCCCTTACTGTATATTCAGAATGACGGCTCAATCAGAATACGAGTGTAACATACTGTATAATCATTAATATTGGAGTTGACCTTATAGATCTTTAACTCTTGAGAGTTCAATTATTGTTAAACATGCATTACTTAATTTACAAGAAGTCTACACAATTGAGTACCTGAGATGAATAACAATCTAAGCCCATATTTGATTTTCTTTTTAATATAGATATTTTTTGATTTACCAGACTGTAAACCACAAACTAGTCATTTTGTTAGTTAAATTGTTAATGCACTCCCCCCTCATTTTGTTCAGTTGTCTGTTTTAATGTTATCTGTCCCTTTGTCTGCTGAATATTGCTTGTACGGACCTATACTGTTGTTCCACAAACTGTTGGAGATATACTGTTTTATTATGTATTATGTTTTATGATTCCTATGAGTTAAGTAAAACAATCAAATTCAAAAAAATGAGGGGGGAGTACATTAAGAATTTAACAGATTAAAATTTTCTAAGTTGTGGTTTACAGTCTGGTAAATCAAAAACATATCTATATCCAAAATGTTAAAATACGGACTTAATACTCAATTAGAGAATATAGAAGAATTGTTATTGTGGTCAACGTTTGCCTGTTATCTCTCCTATGGTACCACAACAATACAGCATGCAATTGTGGACAAAATCTTATCTTATCCAAATTTGACAGAAAAGAAACAACAACAACAGGGAGAACTCCTCCTGTGCATTAAGTCGGAAGATCTCTGATTGAGGAATCATTTCATTTTGAAGGAATACATACTGTCCATGCAAACTCTGTCACTGTCACTGTTTCAAGGGTTTTCTGTAAGAGGAGAATTCATGACAAATGCATTATGGGGAATGGAAAAACAAAACACCACCACCAACAACAAAACAAACAGAATCATTAAACAGGGGTGCCAGAAACCACCCTCCTCTCTCTCTGAAATATAACGACACAAATACAAAAAAAAAAAATAGTTTGATTTCATATCGTCTCTGTCGGGTGGAAAACTCCCAAAACGTACTTTTCAGGATTCAAATTCCACAAAAACAGCAAAAGTTGCAGATCTACAAGCTTGGGGATCTGCTACTATTGATGCTTTTGTGTGACACTGTTTAAGTCAGGGGTCCTCAACAGGGGGTCCGGGACCCCGAGGGGGTCCTCAGAGTTACTACAGGGGGTCCTCCAAATCTTTGAGTGACAGAAACATATTTTTCTCCTTTTTTATATTAATAACCTCTTGAACCCTAGCGTCCATATTCTGAGAACTTTAGCCAAAAATAGCCGATCTACAAGCTCATAACGCCTCGTGCTGCGAGGCGTTGTGAGCTTTTAGATCGGCTATTTTTGGCAAAGAAATTTGGAGGGGGGAAAAGAGCAGACTAAGTACAGTGAAAGGTCAAGTTTATTAAATATTGACGGTTCAAGTGGTTAAATATCTGAGAACACAAATTGACATGAATCCAAAATACACTGATGATTTTGCTGTCAAAAGATGAAACTATATGGAATCTATTAACAGGTTGTTGTGGGGGTCCTTGCTTCAGCGCTCTCTCAACTAAGGGGTCCTTGGACTGAAAACGTTGAAGACCCCTGGTTTAGTATGATCAAAAACGCAAAAAGTTCGAATGTGGAGATGTTTCTACCCCCGACAGGGACGGACAATATCCTAGCTGATTATTATGACGTTCTACAGTGCATTATAAGTATTACTACAGGAGGGTGCTGATCAAGGGTGTTGCACTTACTGTCAGAGGACATTTTAGGATGTCCTCTATGTGCTCATCATACTACCATAGCGTGTGCAATGAGAGAGAGAGAGAGAAACAAAGAAAAGAAAGAGAAATGGTGAGTGAGTGAGTGATTGTGGAGGAAAAAAAACAAAGAGTTGTTGGAGGGAGAAAAGGGAGAGTTTCTGTCACCTGTGGCCAAGGTAGCAAGAATGGGAGAGGAGAGAGAGTAGGAGAGAGAGAAAGAGGAGAGAGAGGTTTTGTCACTAGGGCCAAGGTACATCCTGAGCCAGTACCACCCTACTACAACAAACCACAACCAAACAAAGCCCAACTCAAACCTTATGATGTGTAACAAAAAAGAAGAAAAAACCCCGACCCCCGGAACGTCTAAATCAAACCCCACGTGAATCTTCTCCCCGTGAAGGGAAAGTAGCACTACTGTAACATTCAATGACCATACATGAATCTTACATAATGAAGCAGCTGCACGAGTCAAGTTAGACGAACGTCAACCCTTGACTTCCAGTCGGTGAACTTTTTTTTAATGCTTTCTGGTTTCAGATCGGTATTGGTTGATTGGTTGCTTCTCACCATTACGGCATGTTACTTGTAAATTGGAAAGCGTTCTTTTCCATTAAACAACCCAAGACATCTTCCCATGTACGGAACGGTTTCCTGTATTATTATATATTTTTTTCAGACACATGCAAGCACACACACACACACACACACACACACACACACACACACACACACACACACACACACACACACACACACACACACACACACACACACACAGAAAACCATTATATTTCCATTAAGCTTTAAGACCTGTGTCACCTGTGATGTACTGGACCTGTGTGTATAAAAGCAGCTGACATGATTGAACAGGTGCCGTCCCATAACTTCCCATTAATAAAAGTGTTGTGTGTACAGAAATGGAACAGGGAACGCCGCCATAAAACGTATATTACCCAATACCCCACACAACGTTGTCTGCACCTGAGTTCATGGAAACGCCGCACACTTATCATCGCACATCGCTCTATATAAAGTGCTCACAAAGTGCTCACAATCGTCATCATCCGGCCCAGAGCAGCGGAGTGAGTTTTGGACCAGTGGAGTTTAGTATTGCAAAAGCGTTAGATTGAGGACTTTGTCTTGACTCCCACCCCCCAGGGCCTTTATTATGAAGTCCTATCTCATCTCGTCTTTATTAGCGACTCAT
The DNA here is from genome assembly GCF_963921795.1 of Nannobrachium achirus. Classification (NCBI taxonomy): domain Eukaryota; kingdom Metazoa; phylum Chordata; class Actinopteri; order Myctophiformes; family Myctophidae; genus Nannobrachium; species Nannobrachium achirus. The sequence goes on along the minus strand of NC_137819.1, from coordinate 51,446,524 downwards.
GGGGAATTTAATTTCAGAGTATAATCTTATTTGCCAGGAATACTAAAAAGGCGACAAATAAGACCATTGGCATTCCGTACATGCCATCCTTGAACCGACGTGTATGCAAGACCAAACGTCCAAAAGTTATAACATGGCACAACGCCTCCGGTCTCTCTCCTCGCAGAAATAATTCTTACACGTCGGACACGTCTGAATAATTTATTGTTTTTGCATCATAAAATCAATAGCGCACTCTCCTTCACCCCAGTGCTGCCTCTTTCATTTTAAAGGAGCGCTTCACCAACACCCGGCGATTCTGTCAGGTACACAACTCTGTGTGTCTGTATGTTGTTGGGTTACATTTTGATAATGTCTGCGTTTGGGGATTTTTATTTGAGATAAATTACTCGTTTTTCAACAGCTGATGCTTCATATCCATAATATAAGTAGTAAAATCACAGGTGGTGAGGTGATATGTTTATGTTCGGAACACAGTTCTTATATGACACAATCTCAGATTTCTCTATGGGGATTTTCTATTGGTAAAATAACTGTGACCCAGTAAGATAGCGCCCTCTAGCGGCAGTGATGTCATGCTGCTTAGGTTCTCACTACCAATTTAAATTGGTTTGGTTGAATGATGTCATATTGTAGTTTGGACAGAGCCGAACCCATTTAAACTGGGCTCTAAAAGTGCAGTATGCATCCGCCCTTATTTCACTGCAATGGGTGTAGCGAGCGATGCTGTAACGCATGCTCCAATGCGTGTGTGCTGCATTGGGGGGTGATGGTTGGTCGTACTGCGTGCCATCATCACCATCCATTATTTATGACCAGTCATGCCACTGCTGCAGCAGCCCCTTTCTACATGTGGTGCTGAGGCAAGAGAACGCATGATTACCTCAGAGGGCCAAAGCATGACACAAGCTAGAGCAACAATACGGGGGAGAGGGAGAGAAAGACACAAACACAGAGAGGGTTGTAACGACTACAACATTTAAGTTGATTGAGAGAAAGTAGGGTAGAGAAGGATGAGAAAGATACAGATGAAAGTAGAGCCTCAGAATTGGAGAGAGAGAGGGAAAGAGCTAAAGAAGAGGGCTGGTTGGGTACTAGAACTGTTTTGCTACCAAAGAAAGTGGTACGGGCCAAAGAAACAGGACACAATGATTTGCAATAATTGACATGGGAACGACAATGAACACATGCAAAACTAGAAAATGCCTTTAAGGTGCACACACACACCCCAACATTTATGCTGCATAGAATTGTGTGACCTAAATGTGAAAAAAAAAAAAAAAAAAAAAAACCTTTGAGTAAATATGTAAAAATGGTCAACCATGCAAATCATCAGCATACAGTATGGCTTAATATGCATATAGCATTGAAACAGCCACTGTCTATTTTTTCTTTTTTTTATGTTCCCCCAGCGTTCCTCCTTACCTGTCTCTTCTCCTCGGGGGCTTTGAGGAACAGAGCGTTGATGACTGCGATGGTGTAGGTCTGGATGTCCTGGTCAGTCCTAGGGAGTGGACAAAACACGGCCATCAGCAACCAGCGGTGGACACACATTAACTTGAGTACGAGTGTCAGTGTTGTAAAGTAACTACTGTAAGTACATTTACTTAAGTAATGTACTTAAGTACAATTTTGAGGTATTTGTCCTTGAGTATTTGTACTTGAGTGTTTCCAATTTCCAATACTTTTACTTCTACTACATCTCGGATCCAAATATTGTACTTTTAATCCACTAGATTTATTTCAAAACTTTAATTACTGGTTACTTTGCAGGTATAAATTATAATATTATAAAACATACATAAATCACTTTAGCCCTATTTTATACCTTAGCTTTTTGAAAATAGCCTATCTACAAGCTCACGATGCGACGCGTTGTGAGATTGTAGATCTTCTATTTTCAAACATTTTGTACTTTTACTTTTGGTGTTTTAAGTACAGAATGGGAGTACTTTTTCCACCACTGAGTACAAATGGAACGAAATGGATGTGTATGGATCAATTTGTTTCGATGTTGTACACTCTCCGAGTTACTCCATTTGACTCCTAATCAATCATTTAGCTGGCGACCCCTCAAGGACCACTGTTGATCCATGGACCGCACGTTGAGAACCTGTGGGTCAGAAGTTCCCGGTTGTACTTGATATTGGACTGTGGCACTTTTTACATCCATCTCTTATTGGGAGAAAGTCAGCTGTGAATAGAACAGTGGGTGGGTGGTTTCCACCGTTTGAATTCCTTCACATCGATTGTCCATAATGGAATTCAAGTTGATTCTGCTGTCACACTCTACACTTTCTGCAAAGGCACTTTGGGTTAAGTGTCTAAGAAAAGGTGAATCTCAAACCTTCAGTATAGAAAAGCTCTTAAAAAGAGAATGCAAGGACCTTGATAAAAAGCCCCGTTCATATCATCATTGTGTCATATTGGGAAAATAGTAGTTTCCTCAGTTTTGCCAATTTCAAGATTTTTAGTCAGTATAAGTCAGTATATGGACGTTGTCCTCCCCTGGGAGAATTAATCAAAATGAAAGTAGATGGTTGCCTTAGGACCAGGTCAACCTCTAGAGGGGACTGTGAGGTGCAGCTTAGACGCACCACTTTGACAGAATTTAGACTGTTCTGTTCAGCAACAAGATAGTTTGTTGTGGAACGGAGACTGTCTCTGACTGACGTTTAGTTCCGATATTTTTGCCCTGCAACATTGTAAAACAGAGCTAAATACAAGGATAAGTGGTTAATCACATTAATTGTTTTAGTTGATTGTAAAATATAATACACCCCAAACCCTATGGGTTTGGGGTGTATTATATTTTCAACCCTACAGTACTGTAGGTGAACAGTCATCTCACCCCTGCAGATGGGGGATGAGCTGTCCGATGGTGATCTCTTGCGCCACCTTCTGGTAGAGGTCCTGGCTGTTGAGCACCATGGACTCCAGGATGGCCAGCGAGCGCTGGAGCACGGCCGTGTCCATGGCCGACTTGTTGACGAAGCTGGCGATCTGACCGGGAGCACACAGTGAAAAGAAACCATCACTACAACTGACCAGGAGCACACAGTGAAGAGAAACCAACAACACATCACAACACATAAGACTTTAACCCATTTAGAACTGGAACGCATCAGTGTTGCGTTAGATTTTAATCACTTTAACCATTATTTTTTAAGTTTAGCTATTGAAAAAAATAGCAGATATACAAGCTCGCTCATAGCGTGGCACCAAGTGCCGCGCTATGAGATCTGCTATTTTTTGAAAAATGGTGTGAAAGTCTTTGAATATATTGACCCGATTCTATAAATGTCTTCTAAATCCTTCTTCAAAATGAGTGGTTCTCAAACGTTTTCATGTCAAGGACGTCTAAAATTACATTTATTTGGCTGCGGACCTCCATCTCAAAATATGTTTATTTTACGCTCCTATTTATCTGTATGACAATGAAAGGCTTTAAAGCAAAAATACCATGACATTGTTTCAACATTATTGTTTCTTTTAATGTCTATATTATCATTAAAATCGTAAGTGTTTTGCCAATTGCAATATCCTCACGGCCCACCAGTGGGCCCCCAGCCCACAGGTTGAGAACCGCTGCCTGAGTAGTACCTTTGAAAAGGTCAGCATCCCCGTAATGAGAGGGATGGGAAGGCAATTTGAAACATCGGAGGGTTCTTTTTAGCTAATCCCCATAAGCCTTATTTATACTGCTTAAGCTTTGTTTTGAGAAGCCGCTCTAATGAGTATTCCAGAGCGGCATGTTAATCTTACACCAGCAGTGGTGGAGAGTAACTAAAGTAACTACTCTGCTTTCTCTCTCTCTCTCTCTCTCTCTCTCTCTCTCTCTCTCTCTCTCTCTGAAAACGGAGGCTGGCGAAACAATCTTAGCAGCCTTGCTTTTAGTGTGAGAGCATGGCAGGCTGTAAGGGCTGTGCTGATGCAGCCCTTAATGCAATCCTCAGGCATTCAGGGTGAAATGAAGCCTGCAAAAGCTGCACAATCCTCAGCCCCTTTTTCCTCATCTCCAAAGTGTCTGGCTGGCATAACAATTAGGGGTGTAACGATATAGTAACTGTATCAAAATATCGTTTTTAACTTAAAGAATCAAAGTATATCGAAATGAAAACAGCTAAAATCGAATCGTATCGTATCGAATCGGCAGTGTAAAGAATCGATTGTATCGATACTACCTACCTGTGCATTGTATTTAGCATTTTTAAGAAGACAAAATTAAAAGGAGGGGTTTAATTACTTTTCCATTCCATATAGCTACACTGGTCTATCGATAAATGTGTGTAATCTCTGGGTTCATGTCAAGTTGCAGGTTTGGCAATATACAATGTCCATGTATTTTGGCAGATGTCTGTGTTTACTTATTCATATCCATAATAATACATTTTCCCTTAAAAACCTGCACTATCCACACCTTTCACACAGATTTAATGTCTTTGCTAAATAGTTACTATATCGATTTTAAATAATTGAATCCAATCATATCGTATCACCATGAATTAACCAATATCGTCCATGTATCGTATCGTCAACCATGTATCGTGATATGTATCGAATCGCTTTTGAAATGTATCGTTACACCCCTAATAACAATCCTTCCACGATGATGGCTGTTCTTCTGACAGACAGAGAGAAAAGTACGAAGCTAGAAAAACTGTCCTGTTTTAAGATACTCACTGAGTTGATCTCTGTGTGAAAATGTCTGTGCATACACTATTATACAGCAGGGGGAAATATTTACTCACATTTACTTAAAAGACATAAGTATTCAAATATATCGTCGTTGTCGGGTGAAAACCTTGTATGTCCAAAACAGTTCCAACGTTCCATGTTTCATTTTAAAAATGATTTAAACTAGTGAAAACAACCGATCTACAAGCACACAACGCCTCGCACTGCGAGGCGTTGTGTGCTTGTAGATCTGCAGTTTTCACTACTTTTGTGCGACGGCCTTGTATGATGAAGCAGGGCTTTACTTTGCGAAAGAACATACAAATTTGAAACTTGGAGATACAAGGTTTCCACCCAACAACGGCGATATACTAAGTATGCAGAGGAGACACTGGAGCAGCTCAGACAGTTTAAGCCCTTTATTCAGGTATAAAAGGTGAAAGACTGACGTTTCAACGCTAATGCGTCTTCCTCAGAGTCACGTCTCTGGTATAAAAGTCAATTAGATACACGTAAAGTTTTGATATGAGGTTTTTCCCTTGAACATTATGACAAAAACTTTGTACATCACGATTGCTTTTGTTGACGTGTGATTTTATTGATACTGTGATGAAACTCAAACTAAAACAAGCAGGCAGACAGTAACACTAACTAAACCATGGTGTTTAGGAAATATATTTGAAAGAAAACAATTTTGGAAATAGACTGGTATCGGACGATCCAACTAAAAACAGATCAAAGCATCCCTACTAATACCCTCATCCAACATGACTAACCATCAGTGACAAGGAGGATGCTTTGTGAATGCCTGCCGTTTGGGGTTGGCTTGCATTGATTCTCAAAGTGATGTCCAGGGACCCCCAGGGGTCCTTCAGGGAGTTCCAGGGGGTCTCGAGCTAAATGACAGTTAGGAACCAAATGGACCTTTATGGGTATGTAACTCAGAGAGGGTAAAAATAACGGGTCCATTTGGTTCCATTTGTACGGGTCCATTTGGTTCCATTTGTAAACCATCCGAGTTAAATTAACATGGATTTTACAATATAAATTGGGGTCTCAGTGATAGAAATGCCATTAAATGGGGGTCTGTAGCATATAATGCATGTCAAACTGGGGGTCCAAATGGTTGAGAATCACTGCTAGTGCCGTAAATAATCTTCTCTAATGGGAGTCCCTGGCATACCTGGGCTAATAAAGTGTCAATTTGGGGGTCCTTGAGATTAAAACGTTTGAGAACCACTGCTTTACAGTCCAGTACCTTCTTGATGAAGGCCACAGAGAAGGTGTCCCAGGACACGATGCCGTGGTCCATGAGCTCCACGAAGGCCGTCAACGTGAAGGACAGGAGCTCCCCGAAGCTACGAGACAGCACACGCACGCACGCACACACACACACACACACACACACAGACACACGCACACACGCACACACGCACGCACAAAATAGAAAACCACTCTATAGGCTGACAGAAAGACAGACAGATAGACAGGCCTTGAATATCTTACACAGACACAGCTGCAAAGCCAAGCTTGACACACAGGAAAGAGGAAAAAGTTGGAAAGACAGAGAGGAGACAGGGATTTGCTCAGCCGATTTGCTGAGGAATGACAAGAGAAATAATATAAGAAATATAAAAAAAAAAGGACGGTAGCGACAGTCAAAATAGAAGAGTTGGAAGACAGTCAGTCAGCCCCCACAGGCCTCCACAGACAGCAGGGAGGGGGCGCCAAAGAGCCAGCAGGAGCCAGCCAGGCAGCGTGGAGAGAGAGAGAGAGAGAATAAGAGCTACAATGCAGAGCGCTGCTGTCATGCACTGATCAGAAACAAGAGGACAAAAGAAAGGCGGCTTCACTTTAAGACAATCGTTTCCTGCTTATACAGTGGGAGTTATTAATTTATTCATAAATAATACATTCTAAATGTGCGTATGAAGATTATATATAAATGTACAGTATTGTATAATAATAAGCACTGGTCTTGGTTTATCAAACTGATTGTGAGTGCAGTCAAATTTATACTTCAGTAGCAGTAGTTCACCCTGTAAATGACACATTTTCCATCAGTTACACCCTTTTTTTGAACAGATTCTTTCTTTTTCTTTTTTTTCACATTCCTAAGCCAATAATTTGATGACCGGGTCATTGGTCACTAGTAGACTCTTTGAGTCTCCACTGGTCATCAAATTATTGGCTCAGGAATGTGACAAAAACAAAACAAAAAACTCCATTCAAGGCTTCATGGGGTGTGTGACGGATAGAGAATACGTCGTTTTTGAAAGGCCTACTCCTTTAACACTCATGGTGTCTAGACCAGCAATTAAAAAACCTTTAGGTCCAACATAAATTGGCAAAACAATACAATTGTATTGATAATATGATCTATCTGGTCAGATAGATGGGCCGCGAATGCCTCCGAGATCCATCAAAGGTTGGGAACCGCTGGTCTCTAGTCTGACTGATTTAAACACTACTGTACTGACCTGTAGTCCTGCATATCGACTGTGGAAAATTGGGCTCTACTGACCTCCAGTGTTGATGGCGTTAAATTATTTGTATCTACTCCATTTAGTAGGCATTCAGACATTTTATTGATATGCCTTTTCACATTGAGGTGTTGTGTTCAAAGACCTAATGAAGCTAGAATGAAAAAAAAAATCTAACACTGACATCTTCCATATAAACTAGTATCTCAAGCATCGCACTTGTAGATATAATTGAAAATTGACATTTTCCGGTCAATAATCCCATTAATGCCCTCATTATCATTAGCAGTCAAACTATATAGAAACAAGATAATACTTTTTTTTGTCCTTTACACCAACAGTGAACAGAGAGCATTAGGGCTTTATGGGTCCGTTTTTTGCTGCATGGTACTGTAAATGATTAGTGAACAGTCACAATAATATGGCCCTATTAAGGGCTGCCCACACCACGCACCATAACTATAACTATAAATATAACGAGCATTATGTAAGCATCCACGCTGATGCTTATACCGTAGTTGTGCTGTGGACCGTTTATAGTAATGGTTATAGTGCTCGGTGTGGAGTGGAAGGCCCATTAGTCCATTATAGCCGAGGGCTGAGAAAAGCATTTGCAGTTGGCACTGGGCAGTTAGATGATATACTGTAGGTAATCTAAAGAAATGAAATAAGTTCATTGGAACAAAAATGACGCCATTGCGGAGGAGACCGACCATAGCAAAAAAAAGAAAAACGCATTGAAGTTTGTTTCCATCAATATTTTATCATGTCAAGGACCTCCAAATTCAAATGTATTTGGCCACAAATATTCAATGTACTGTATACAGGGTTAAAGTTGATAAATGTCGTTTTGATGCTATATTAAATAAGACACCAATGTGAACATGGCGTGTTGATTTCTCACAAACACAAAGGTGCTCATGGTTTATATTACTTTATATCCATACTCTGCTGGCAAACGTACCAAAAACTGTTGGAGATTAGGAGGTACTAACCTCCATAATAATCCTCTACGGAGCTACATACTAAACCAGATCACAATTCATTAAAAAGGACAGAGATAACACTGTCCACTGTGTCGGTCACATGAAATGATGAAATCCCAGAGACAAATGATGTCAAAAAGCGTGTCGGAGGGTGAAGAGAACAAAGAGTGGAGATAAAAGTGCTAACATCACCACTCCAGCACTGTATATGCAGTGGGAAGGGTTTAACGTTTGGCACTTAAAGCGGAGGGAGTATAAATCAATTTCACCCTCAAGAGAACTTTCTTTGTTTTAAAAAGTTCAACCTCATTTGAAGTACGCTGCCAGCAGTGCCAGCCTAAGCAGTGTGGGTGGTTCTTTAACTCCAGGGTGTTTTTCCCCAGTCTAACAGGCGTTTAGCTGCATTTATCTTAAACTAAAATCCTTGTTTGGAAGGCTAGGATGAATTATGGGTCCTAAGAATCACAATGCACAAACATTTCTTCCTCCTACAGAACTTTGACTTATTGTGGTGGGTGGATAATGAACAGGTTAATGATGCAAAGAAAGAGTATACTAGTGAAATTGTGATGAATGTTATTGTTATCCAGGTTAAAGGAAGCCTAGGAAGTGAGCAGTTACATTATAAAAGCCCTCCCTCCACCTGAAGAGAGCTCAGACATGAAGAACACCCAGATTCAAGTTCTAAACAGTGGTTGCATCATCACATAAAAATATCAGCCTATAAAGCTACTGGGCCATAATTAATACTTCAGATCAATATCACCATTATTTCAAATTTTTGCCTCAATTATAATTAACAAGCACATTTTTCCACCCCTTTACAAATAGTGAAAATAGCACCGTTGCATCACGGCTTAAGTGGTTCATCTGACTAATCGATTTACTTCATCATCGTTGTTGCATAAGAAATACAAAATATATTTACCATTAACCTACACGAGTAAGAGTAAGTTGGCTATTGGTTCTAGGTGTCAGTTTTCATATATTTTCAGTTAATTACCAAGCCCTATAAATCATTTACATATTAATCTGGGTGTTCTTTCAGTAAGTGCACCTCCTCCAAGCAACCAGAGACAGAGAAAGTTAAAGGACATGTTAGACCTTATTGCCCAACACCACATGCACAATCTAAACAAAACGAGAAACAACAAAAAAAGAGAGAATGCCGTCATTTTTACGTGAGTCGTACAGAGACGGAAGCCTATTAGTCGAACATAAAAACACATATCGTTTCCGTCAGGTGGAAACCTCATATGTCCAAAACTGTTACTTGTCAGGAATCAAAAACAACAAAAGTAGCAGATCTACAAGCTCAAATTGCGTTGCTTCGCGCTACGTCTCGAGCTTGTACATCCACTATAGTGTGATTTCACTTACTAAAAAACACTGTTAGAATATGGAGATAAGAGGTTTCTGTCCTGACGGCAACGATATAAAAGACATCTAGTTTTAGTTTTTCCCATAAGGCACCGGGGTGGTGGGACGGTGGGGGGGCGGGGTCTTAATCATGCAGACTCCGCCCAGCGGAGCGGTTAGAAGAGCGCAGAGCCAATCACATTACCCGGCTTTTGAAAGGGGGCGGGGCTTACCAGGGCTTCATAATCTTCTGCAGTTTCTGATAGCGCCTGTAAAGATTTGAGAAACTTTGGTGTCAATGAGGGATACAAACTCTTACACAGTCTTGTCTGTAGCCTAGCTGGGGGAAAGAAATATAGATTGTGACATTTAGAGCCAGGTTTAAAGTTTGAAGACTGTTGGAAGAGTAGAGACACAAAAAGGTTGCATATCACACATAGTTTGAAGACTGCTGGAAGATCAAAGTAGAGACACAAAAAGGTTGCATATCACACAATAATAATAAAACAATAATAAGCAAATGAACAATGTATTCAATAAAACATCACTGACCATTGACCTTTTACCTGAACAGTTCATGATGTTGTACATGACATTATTGTAATCAATGGCCGGCCATCAGAACATGTTTGGTTACATTATTTGGTTATGGCAGTAAATAAAATGCCACTTTTGCTTCATATCTGAAAATGTTCATGGCCCCAAACTGTACAAGTGTATCAAGTGTTGTGCTTTTATGGGAAAGAAAGTGAACAATGTTTGTGTTCGTACCAATCTACCAGACTAAAATACTTTAAGTAGTTGGTTGAAAGTGGAGAAAGAGTGACATTTGACCAATAAGCTGATTCCTAGATACTGAAAGATTGCAAAGCAAAACAAATGTTGAAAAAGCAGCATGCTGCCTCACCTCGGTCCACCAATCTTAGTACTTACTGCATCACATCAAACACAGCCTGGCTTCTTATAATGCCACACAATAGATGCTACATACATGATCTAATGCTGAGACATTTGACAACACTTTTACCAAACAACATGTATTTCACAAGAAAAGATGAGTTGAACTTAGTTTTAGTGAGTTGAAAATGTGTGAAAAGTTCAAGTGAAAATACATTTTTGATGAGCAAGTTGGTGATCTCATTCTCCCCAGATTCTGCAAAATCGTGGGGATGAATTCATTCTACTACCCCTACCCTCCTTCAGAATTTGCAACTGGAACTAAACAAGTCTTCTAGCTTGCCAAAGGAAATTACCACAACAGTTTTTTCTATAAATATACTTTTACTGCTCCTAGTATTGATGCTTTCTTGTATACGTACTGTAGTATTGTATAGTCTTTATATGTGTTGATGAATTGAATACAATGTTTTAGCATTATTTTATAACTGTACCTCTGTACTTTTTGCAAACTGTAAATAAAGCATTCAATCAATCAAAAACCCTTAAGTCAGGACGCATTTCGATAAAAAGAGATACTAAAGTGATTTATTTTAGTTGAAAATTGCAGCAAGATTGGCTTGGAAAGATTGGAAAATTGGCTTTGTTGTTTAGTTTGGTACACTTTCGTTTTGTCCCTCATAAAACAAACAGCGGAAGGCAGAATGTTGGCTTAAGTTGTGGCCAGTGTGAAAATCTATCAAAAGATTTCCGTTAGACAGGATTGCGTCTCGCCTGATTTGTAGACCTGGTCTATTGTGCTCAGCAGCACAATAAACTGGATTAGGTGGTGGAGGCACAATTCACCCACCATGGGAAAAAAACAAACTGGCAGTGACTCTGGGAAAGATGCCGCAAGCAATATTGTGATTTCAATCATTTTAAACATCCACTGCACAGCAGCACTTCACAGCAGCACCATGGCCCTCAGTTCCACATTTTGGCCAGCAGGAGGCAGCATCTTACTTCCATTGACAGAGCCCCACTGAACAGTGGTGGGAAATAACTGAAGTAGCCTACTGTATACTTCTACGCCACTACTTCTCAGAGGCAAAAACTTTTTTTTACTCCACTACAATTATTTGAAAACTTTAGTTACCGTGATTATCAATACAAAACATACATTAACCACGTAAGCTCCATTTTATACGATCAAGTATTTTAAAACCAAGCTCACAACACAATTTTTTATAGAAGTATATTTTGATGCCAATACCTATTTACTCAAGTTTTGAATACAGTACTTTTACTTGAAACAGTATCTTTATGTTGTGCTGTTTTGTGCTCAAACGTTTACAAAAAGGATGAGAGTACTTCTTCCACCATGCTCCTTGGGTGACTTCCCTGATGCAAATACAAACATGAATTCAAAACAGCCTAGCCTGGACCAAAGCATTAGATGAATACAGTATGAATACAGTACATGAATAAAGTACAGTACAGCCCCGTCTGGAGCATCGGATGGCTCCCTAGAGGTCTGACTCTAAGCCTGTTGAATAACAATAATAATCACATCACGCCAAGTTGGACTCCAGGAATGCTGATGAGCGTGCACTACTGTGTGTGTGTGTGTGTGTGTGTGTGTGTGTGTGTGTGTGTGTTTGTGTGTGTGTGTGTGTGTGTGTGTGTGTGTGTGTGTGTGTGTGTGTGTGTGTGTGTGTGTGTGCATGCATACCAGGGGTGGAAGAAGCACTCACATACTGGACTTACTGTATAAGTATGCCTTGTTGAGCCATGAGGACCACAGGGCAGAGGCCTATCTACCGATTCTGTAGCGTGAGCCGTGAGGCAGCTTGATGTACAAGTACAACCGCTGGACAAGACGCTAGTATATCACAGGGACATTACCCCCAGTCCAACCCTTGATGCTGAGTGCCAAGCAGGGAGGCATTTCCCATTTCTTAGAGTCTTTGGTATGGGCAGACACTACCACAAGGCCACTGAGCTAATCATTCTGGACTTATGTAAAAGACAAAAACAATACAATAACACTGCAATGTAAAAATACCTACTGTTGCCAAGTAAAAGGCCTGTATTCTACTTGAGTTAAGATACAAAAAGTATTGCCATCAAAGTGTACTTGAAGTAGACCTTGAGGTACATGTAAGTAAAATGCCCATTTTAGTATCATACAGTATATGGTCTCTGTACAGTATGTTACTTTTCAGGATTCAAATTCAAAAGAAACAGATCTACAAGCTGAAAATGCAGTGCGAAGCGACCCGTTTTCAGCTTGTAGATCTGCTACTTTTGTGTGACACTGTAGTATGATCAAGTAGGGCGTTAATTCATGAAAAGTTAAAATATGGAGATAAGAGGTTTCTGCGCGATAACAACGAAATGTACACTGTACACATACGTACTGATGGGTATCTATGAGCGTGTTTTGTAAGCTCCTTCTGTGAAAGAGACACACACCCGTCCCACACCCACACACTGCACTCTGTGGCTATGAATCAGTGTTTTGCGGGACTACCGTAATTTCCATGAAAATGTAATATCATTGCTGTAGGGCAGAAACCTCTTATCTCCATACATTTTGTGTTTTTTGTGTGTGTGTAAATTAACGCCCTACTTGATCATAACTACAGCATCAGACAAAAGCATCAAAATTTGCAGATCCACAAGCTCAAAATGCGGCTCGAAACGCTTGTTTATCTGCTACTTTTGCTGTTTTTGAATTGGAATCCTTGAAAAGTAACAGTTTTGGACATAATGAGGTTTCCACCCGACAATATTCAAGCAGAGAGCTGAAGGACGCTTGCCTCTCTGTCCAGCTCTTCTGCTTAAATGGAACCTTCAAACTGGGTCAAGCGTTGGATCGGTACAATGTTATAAATGGCAGTGAGCCGTCAACAACTTTCACAAGGCAGGATTTCCTCTTTTGCCAACAAAAGTGCCCCTAAAGCCTCTATCATAGTCCAAGGTGAAGAGCTATCACTTCACCGCGGTGTAGTTTTCTAGGTATCACCTAGGCCAGTGTTTCTCAACCACTGTGCCAGGTGACCTTTGGTGTGCCACTGAGAAGGGTCAAGTGTGCCCATTGAAACTGCTTGAAAGCCAGTATTGTATTTATAATTTTAAAAATGATTTAAACTAGTGAAAACAGCCGATCTACAAGCACACAACGCCTCGCGGTGTGCGAGGCGTTGTGTGCTTGTAGATCGGCTGTTTTAACTACTGTTGTGCGACAGCCTTGTATGATGAAGCAGGGCTTTACTTTGCGAAGAAACGTACACATTTGAAACTTGGAGATACAAGGTTTCTTCCCGACAGTGGCGATATTTACACCCCCGTATTATGTTGGTGTGCCCATGGATTCTTGGGACATGAAAAGTGTGCCCATGCAGAAAAAAAGGTTGAGAAACACTGACCTAGGCTTTGTTATACATTTTTAGGTGATAGCTAGAAAACTATGCCACGGTGAGGTGATAGCTCTTCACCTTAGACTATGATAGAGGCTTAAGACTCTAGCTGGAGACTTCATGCAATGCCATTTTGATTATGCTCTCATCTCCAACATCGCAATGTCACTAAAAATGTAGCTTCAGACCTGCCAAAACAAACGGGTTCGAGTACTTGTCTGCCCTTGATTCCATAATGCATCGAATTCCAACACACTATGCTAGTTTGGGATGGCTCGGGGTAGAAGACAGGGTTGAGCAAATATCAGTGGGATTGGTGTTTAAGATAGTTAAAGAGACAGTGCCCTCGATCAATACCCTCATACTTGTCTAACTACTTCTCCAAAGTCAGTGACACCCGCAGCCACAACACAGAGGAAGCGACAATGATCTGAAACCATCCAAACTTAGAACACACGTGCATGGAAAATTCTCATTCTACTGCTCTGTCACCAAAATGAGGAATGCCCTGACACATCCATTAAATTAAAGGATGTGTATCACTATAATTGGCCTGGAAATAAAAACATCTATCAGGGGACCACAGGGAGAGGTTAATCTAAATTCCCATCGAAACGAGGTGTCAATGAGTGTGCATGGGAAAAAAACAGCTGCTCTGCAAGCTCTTAAAGGTGTTGTGAGCTTGAAGATCTGCTTTGAGGCAGGGCCTGTCTACGCGTGCTCGTTCTCTTTGCATGCGCTCTAGTGTAGCCGGATGTCCACGTTTCACCTTCGGCGAGGTTTTGGGGGGGTCACAGCACGAGCTCTGTCCCACCGCAGGGACAAACACAGGGGACGACTGTCCTACTGTACCCGCTGCCATGTGTCCCCGGGAGGACGCTCTGATGAGTAATGGAGGGTGACACCAGGGCACCAAACCAGAGCGAAACGTCCCCGATGGACGCATGCTTACTGCCATCCCATCCCTGAACCGTGTGTGTGTGTGTGTGTGTGTGTGTGTGAGCGAAAGAGTGTGTTTTTACACAGAGAGAGAGAGAGAGAGAGAGAGAGAGAGAGAGAGAGAGTGGTGGAAGAAGTACTCAGATCTTTTACTAAGTAGAAGTATCAATACCACAACATAGCCAAACAGCTATATCCCTAAACTTCTTAGCCTTTTTTTTTTACAATTTTGAAAAACATTTTAAAATACTTCAAATAAACAATCTAAAACGATATGCTGTGAGCTTGTAGATCAGCTCCAAATGGTAAAAAAAAAGAAGGCAAAGTTTAGGGATGGATGAAAATAGGGCCCATAATCTGTTAAGTAAAAGCCCTGGATTCAAAATTGCATTCGAGCAAAAGTACAAAAGTATCAGAATCAAAAATATACTTTTATATCGTCGTTGTCGGGTGGAAAACTTGTATGTCCAAAACCGTTTTTTTTAATAATCATTTTAAAAATGAGTTTAACTAGTGAAAACAGCCAATCTACAAGCACACAACGCCTCGCACCGCGAGGCGTTGTGTGCTTGTAGATCTGCTGTTTTCACTACTTTTGTGCGACGGTCTTGTATGATGAAGCAGGGCTTTGCTTTGCGAAAAAAATTACAAATTGGAAACAGTGACGATATCTAATATACGTTTAGACCACAATGTTCAAATGCTTCCACCTTCCGGTCATACAGTCTGGAGCAACGGAAGCTCTGAACATGAACAGATGAGCGAATGCGACGTCACCTCCCCCCTCTCGGCTTTACAGTCATACATAACATAAATCTAAAATAATCGAAGGATAGCTTGCTGCTTATTAGAAATGGAAATTCTGAAATAAAGTGTTAAGATATTTTTATATATATATATTTTATATGAATGGAAATGACAAACACACAACAGCGTCCTGTCTGGGGAGGTGTAATCTCTCGAGACAGCCTCAGAGTCGCTACGCTTCTGAAGGAAGAGAGACAGGCTGAGTGGGCGTCGCCCTTGCTTTGATGATGTGGTTCCCAGATTGGGGGAGGTGTGGTTCCAGATTCTATATACAGTATAGCATTCAGAGATTGTTCCCATTGAAAGTTATAATAACATATAGGTGTTCAAGGTAGTAACAGTTATGGAAAAGTACTCATTATGCAAATTCCAAAAGCCAAAGTTCAATTGCTTAATGCATGGTTTGTAATAATATTCTAAAACCTGCCACAGTTTCAGATAATTGAAGTTAAGTAAAAAGTACACTATTTATTGCCTCTCTCTCTCTCTCTCTCTCTCTCTCACACACACACGCGCGCGCACACACACTCATCCCCCTAGAAGCACTGAGAAATTCTATCTCAGCGAAAAGTCGCTGACCTCGCTAACCTTCAGCTGAGATGTTTCTCCACGGGCCCAACAGTACGTTCACGCGCACGCACGCTGATGCGCGCGCACAACACACACACACACACACACACACACACACACACACACACACACACACACACACACACACACACACACACACACACACACACACACACACACACACACACACACACACACACACACACACACACACACACACACACACACACACACACACACACAGCAGAAGCAGCCTGTTTGTGTGTGTGGTCAGGGTTCAGGGTTGCTACAGATTATGTGCGGTAGCATTAGCATGGTCAATAAAGATCAGTGGTGTTAAGTACATTTACTTAAGTACTTCATTTAAGTACAATTTAGAGGTATTTATACTTTACTTGGGTAATTCCAATTTCCAATACTTTTACTTCTACTCCACAAATTGTGTCACGGCACCCACTTTGAGAAACACACACTCATACATGTGTTTTGGTCTTGAACCCTCATCTGAACATGTTTTGTGATAGTTCACGCCCAAAATGACTTTGTTCGATTACTCAACCCATGCAGATTTTAATTAATGGATTTTGTTTTTCCTGTCGCATTCCTAAGTGACTCTTTGTGTCTCCAAAGGGAACAAAGAAGGCACTTTGTGTCTCCATAGGGAACCACTGCTATCATCAAACTATTGGCTTAGGAATGCGAAAGTAATGGGTTAATTGAACAAAGCAAAAGATAGAATACAGTGCTTGCTTAGAAAACAATAAATGGTAGTTGCAGTCCTACTTCTGAACATACATGCATGGCGTGATGCTTTGTTTTTCTTCACACTAACACACCTGCACAGTAAATCTCTGGGTTCACCACAAACACCTGTTATGTGTGATCCATAATAAAAACGTGCGCGCGCACGCACGCACGCACGCACACACACACACACACACACACACACACACACACGGACACACACTGTCTCCATGTTGATCCCTGCATAAACACATACCAGACTGTTTACTGTCTGGTATGTGTTGGAAGAAGTACTCAAATGTTTTACTGAAGTAAATTATCAGTACCACAATGTGGAAATACTCTGTTACAAGTACAAGTCCTGTATTCAAAATGTACTTGAGTCAATGTACAAAAGTATTGGCATCAAAGTGTACTTTAAAGTGCCAAAAGCAGAAAGTACTCATTCTGCAGACTGTCCCATTTCACACGCTTTCAAATGTATAAAATGTATAATAATAATCCATTGAAAATAGCAGATCTAAAATCTACTTGTAGATCTGCTATTTTTAAATTGCCAAAATATATATAGTATATGTAACAATAATTAGTCCCCCCAGGAATCCGCGGAGAAAAAGTCTTGATTCCGCGGAGAACAATCCTGATTCTGCGGAATTCTGCGGAGAACAATTCTTGATTCCGCGGACATTAAATAACAACCTAAAATTACCAGTTATCAAGCTAAAAATGATATAGTTCTAATAATGAAGTAAAACCCTTCATGAAATAGCTACAATTAATTGTAATTAGTGGTTAGAATAATAAAATATTTGAATAATCATTTTTGAGAATAAAAATCTGATATTAAATCTATTCTTTTTTAAATTGTTATTGTTTATAATAATTACTTTCTGTTGCAAAGACTATATTGTCATCCAAACCATGCCCGCATTTTAGAGGATAGCCTACCTACTACCTAGTATGGGTGTAATATTTATTTATTCTCTTCTGCATTAGCGTTGTTATTGCCAGGCATAGAGAGGAACTATAGTTCAGATCAGGACACAGTTTCTGTCAGGAATGTGGAGACAGTGGGACCATCCAGCGTCAGTGCAACAAGCAGGAGGGAAGCTAAGCTATTCCCCCAGGCTCTGTATGAGGTGGCCACTGGCCAGACCATGTACACATCGTTTTATAATTGTAGTAATGACTACTCCCGCCGCTCTGCCGCCACTCGCGACCGTTATTCCGCGGACGTGATCGCGGAATCGCGGATTCCTGGGGGGACTAAATAATCTAAATCTACAAAGTAACTAGTAACTACAGTTTTCAAATAATTCTAATGAAAATATTTGCCTCTGAGATGTAGAGGAGTAGAGGTAACAATTTAGATAGGCCTACTTGGAAATACTCCAGTAAAGTGAAAATATCTAAAAAATGTCTGAATTCATCCTTTAACCACTTAAAGCATTGTGGGGAAAGCTTTGTCGATCGTCCATTTTCAGCTAAAGCTTTCCCCATATTAACTCATCTAGTGCCTATTCCGGACTAGTTCGAGACCGGGCGCCGCAATGTGTGGTGCCTATCCCGAACTAGTCCTGGTCCAGCACTCTTTTAATATAAACATTATTGGGCCTTACCGCGACATTGAGCCGTAGTGGGCCGCAGGCTTTTATGGAAGAGAACAACCTTTACTCACGGCTAAATAGCCCAAAAATGTGCTTCTAACATTAGCATTAGCCTATAGGTAATGGAAGCTAACTCCATCCGGGTCATATTCATGTCACGCACGAACGTGATCACGCGCGTCACGGCTGCGCAAGGGTTGCGCATATACAGCGAGCGCGGCCCTATGGGGTTTGTTCTGGCCACTCAGCTGGAGTTCTGGCGCCATCGAGTGGCACTGGACGTGAAAAGAACCCTGAGGGACTCCATATGGTTCAAGTGGTTATGTATAAAACTAAAGATCTGAGTACACCTTCCACCTCTGCAGTGTTTTCTCTCCGCCGTCCCCACACAGCTGTGCTGCTATCAAACGCAGCCGTTGTAGCTACATACCCCCTACGGGAGCCAGCTGGCACCTTGCCTCTCTTAAAACACTCGTTACTGTGCAAACTAATTAGCGAGTTCCCACATAAGTTCCAGTTTGGAAGGAAGTTTAATCTGTTTCTTTGTTTTTGTTTTGTTCTTCGTATCTCTGTCGGTGGAGACACCTTGTATGTCCAAATCTCGTACAGGACACGGAACGGAAAACGTTCAGAGATTAGTGAAAATAGCAGATCTACAAGCTCACAACGAGACCATGTTGTGAGCTTGTAGACTGACTTTTTGCTCGACACTCTTGAGTAACAAAAGTATACGGCATTAAGTGCCCGAAAAAAACGAAACACTAAATGGAGATACAAGTTGTTGTTTTTTTGCCCGACACAGCGACAATTTTCTTTGCCAAGTCTCTGAGGAGACAGACGCTAAACCAAACTGTGGTACAACAACACACATACAACACAGTCACAGTCCTAACCCAGTCTATCAGAGACAGACACTAAATGTGAAGAGAAAATTGAATAAAAAGGAAGTTTGGAACGGTAGCTTAGAACAAACAATAGAGTTACCACACAGACAGATGGTAAGATAGGGAAGATAATCTCTGTGTGTGTGTGTGTGTGTGTGTGTGTGTGTGTGTGTGTGTGTGTGTGTGTGTGTGTGTGTGTGTGTGTGTGTGTGTGTGTGTGTGCGCGCGTGCGTGCGTGTCGATATTTCGACATAACATTTGTTCGACGTTCCATTTGTTGTGAATGTTAACCTGGTGAAATGCTAATCTGCCGACGCTGGTGAATGCTAACCACTATGCCCAAACCTAGCCCAAACCTCAGTAAAACTAGGCCTAAACCTAACCTTAAAACCTAACCCTAACCCTTAGTCAAAACAACGACGAATGTAGAAATAGCGAGATTTCTCCCGTGTGTGTGCGTGTGCCAGAGACTCACTCGGTTCCGCTCTCCACCTGGTTGGTGAGCAGGGAGATGCCGTCCAGGTTGATGAACTCCTGGGCGAAGGTGATGTCCCTGGAGGCCTTGGCCAGGTCCTTCAGCCCCTCCAGCTTGGCGTCCATGCTGCTGGACTGGATCCTCTCATGGAGCTTGGCTGACGTCTGGGACTGGAGGAGGGAGGGGACAATGACATGGATTTGCAGTGGTGTAAAGCAGGGTTTTTTAAAGTGGGTGACGGGGCACCCTGGGGTGCCGCGACGGCAGTCCAGGGGTGCCACAGGATCATTTGATAATATTTGGAATTTATTTGGACACTTGAAGAAATATTTAGTATCATTTTAAACTTGAAGTACAAAGTTATTTTCAGTCAGTTCTAACCAAAATGGCTATTATCTCAACGTTTTCCTCGCAACATAATCACTAAAATATCGTCACTGTCAGGCAGAAACCTCTGTCACACAAAACTAGTGAAAACAGACGATCTACAAGCACACAACGCCTCGCGACGCGAGGCGTTGTGTGCTTGTAGATCTGCTGTTTTCACTAGTTTAGTACATTTTATAGATGATAAATACAAACAAACGGTTTTGGACATACAAGGTTTCCACCCGACAACGACGATATGCTATAAATTTAAGGTGCTGGGAGTGAAAATTATAATGTAGGGGTGCCTCGGATTAAAACAATATTTATGGGGTGCCCTGAGACAAAAAAGTTTGGGAACCCCTGGTGTAAAGCCTCAACCTTTTTCAGGTCGCGACCCCCAAAATAATCATAGTTGAACTGGGACCCGCTCACCCTGACGAGCACAAAGAGTTGAGGGCGGCATAACATTTTGTATAACACAGGTATATTGTGAAAGTAGCAGATCTACATGCTCACAACGGCTATTTTCACAATTTCTGCATCTAATATGTGACAATTTTGGCCAGAAAAATCCTTAAATTGTCACTTAAACTTTTTGTTGGTTTGTTTACTGTTGAGAGAGAAAACAATGTTGCACATTAAGTTAATCATCTGGGGACACCCGAAAATAATTTGGGGACCTCAAAGGTTGAGAACCACTAGTGTAAAGTAACTAATAACTTTTACTCAAGTACTGAGGTATATATATGTCACAGTTTTTTTGAGTTTCAGTGAAATTGAGAACAGGAGCGCTCGACGTGCGGCGCGGGGCGGAACAAGCGGTCGCTTTGAACCACAACAACGACGACAACGTAGCGCTGGCAGGAATGATAGCGCCGCGGAGGTTAGGGTTAGGGTTAGGCATAGTTTTACTGAGGTTAAGGTTAGAGTTAGGCATAGTAAGCTAATGACTAAACACAGCTGAGCTAAGCTAGAAGATAAACAAAAAGAGTGGTCGCAAACGAGTGACGTCAGCGACTACACAAGTGAATGGCTGTTGTCGCCATCTCATGGTGAATATGCAGAATTACACAGGTGCGCTGATAAGAGACTATCAAAGTGAATTGATCCAGGTGGTGTTTGGGGTGTGTGGTGAACTACAAAACGAGCGCTCTTACCCCAATCTCACTGAGTTACCCAAACTGACTGTAACATATACAGGTATATATATATATATATATATATATATATATATATATATATATATATATATAGCGCATGCCGCACTCTTATCTCAACTTGTCTGTGACTGCTCTGTTGCCACAAGACATAATAAAAATGCCAAACATTTAGGGACTTACAGGAGACTCGGTCAGACGCAGGATGGATCCGTTCTTGATGTCATTGCGATTCTGCAGGGAAGTGACAGGAAGAAAAAAATAACACACACACATCTTTCAGCGAGCGCCCGCGGGCAACGCAGGACTTTTTAGCGTATAGTCTATAGAGTCTGCAGGGGTGTCACACCAAATTCTGGGCCCTGGGTACAAGGATTCACTCACATTTTGTGCTTTAACTATTGAAAAATAGCTGATCTACAAGCTCACAGCGCGGCACCGAGTGCCGCGTTGTCAGCTTGCAGATCAGCTATTTTTGAAAAATGAACATTTCTGAACATTTGTGCAAGTCTTTGAATATTTCAAATCCTTCTAAGGTTTTTTGAAAAACATATGTTTCTATGTCAGTGGTGCTCAAACCTTTTCATGCGAAGGACCCCCAAAATGATATGTATTTGGCCACGGAACCCCATCTCAACGTTTAGTTCCAGGGACCCCCCCAGAAGCAAAATTTGAGTTACAAATGTTTGCTTAAAAATACATATTCAAATGTTTGCACAAATTTTCACGACGTTTAAAAAAAAAATAGCAGATCTACAAGCTCGCAGTTCAATAGCTAAAGTATAAAATAATTCCAGGCCCCTCCAACTTAGGCCCTTGTAACTCACTCCCCCCCCCCCTGTGTGACGCCCCTGAGAGTCTGGCATGGAGATAAAGACAAACCTTTTCTGTGATGTAGAAATTTGTGGAGTCGGCGTTCTGCAGAGCATAGTTCTCGTGGTTCCCCAGAGACCAGCTGATAGTGGGGCGGAGAGAAAAGAAAAAAACGTTAAACATTTTAATAAAAAATAACAAAATGTTACGCATGGGCTGCAATGCATATCTTTAGTGAAGTACAACTAATATAGAGCTAATAGAATTCCAGCCACAAGAGAGATACAGAGAGAGAGAGAGAGAGAGAGAGAGAGATACAGAGAGAGGTGGGGGAGTAGATAAAGAGAGATAGATGGAGGGATAAGATACGGAGAGAGGGCGAAAGAGAGAGAGAGGCCGAGGGATAAGTAGATACAGAGGGAGAGAGAAATGGAGATAACAAGACACACAGAGAGAGAGAGAGAGAGAGAGAGAGAGAGAGAGAGAGAGAGAGAGAGAGAGAGAGAGAGAGAGAGGGGCCTTTACATTAAGTCCTTGGAGCATTATATGAAGTTCCAAAGGCACACTGTATAGCAGGGGTTCCCAAAGTTTTGGGGCTCAAGGCACCCCTAGAAATGTAACTTTCATCAGAGGCACCCCTACATTATATTCATAATTTTCACTCTCAGCACCTTATATTTATAGCATATTTTAGCAATTATGTTGCAAGTAAAACGTTGAGATAATAGACATTTTGGTCAGAACTGACTAAAAAATAACGTACTTCAAGTTTAAAATGATACTAAATATGTATATTTTAAGTGTCCAAATAAATTCCAAATATTATCAACATTATCTCGCGGCAACACTGGACTGCCGTCATGGCACCGCGGGGTGCCCCGTCACCCACTTTGAAAAGCCCTGCTGTATAACATACAGTGTATATGTTACAGTATGTTCAAGAAACCAGTAAAAGTTGTCAAGGAGCACTCGTTTTGACGTTCACCACACACTAATCACCACCAGATGGCGACGTCAGCCACTGGATAAGAGAGTTACGTCACGCTTTGAACTCGCCGCAGACCGGAAGTGTTTACTCTTTATTTACTAGCCTAGCCTAGCCTAGCCTAGCCTAGCCTAGCCTAGCCTAGCCTAGCCATTAGCTCCATTGTAGTCACTTGGACAGGGCGTTTAACGTGCGCTTGCCCAGGCCTTACGGCCTGGGCATAAATATAACGATTGCATTCACCACGGCTTCGTAACTCGCGCGGCGCTCCGCCGGCCGCGCGGCCCTGGCCCGCTCTTCGCGGCCACTCGCGCCTGCGGCGCTCGGGGGCGAAGAGCAGGACCAAGGTCCGCTGGCCTTCGCGCCGCTTGGGGCTTCGTGGACCCAGGGGGGCCTCGTAACTCGTTTGGGCTTCGTGGATACAGGGGGGCTTCGGTAGCCGCTCGCAGTGTCGTGGACAATAGAGCGGCGCACCGCCTGGAGTACGTTGTATTGGCGACCGCTTGCTCCGCCCCGTGCCGCACCACGAGTGCTCCGCGTCTCGAATGTGCTGTTTCTCTAATATACTATGACATATACATTCACGCGGTCACAACACCACATGACTTCATACACATCTCATTATTAATAAAGACCGCAATGGAAACAAGCGGTCAGATTTTTTGCTTCATCTTTTTGATTATAGTGGGTGACCGTGTATGTTGTTATATGTATGTTATTATTTTTTCCATGATCAAAATCAATCAATCAAACAGGAGCATGGAAACCCACTCACTCGCATGGTGCGCGCACACACACACACACACACACACACACACACACACACACACACACACACACACACACACACACACACACACACACACACACACACACACACACACACACACACACACACACACACACACACACACACACACACACGAGAACGCACACTTACCCCTCACACACTTCTTTGATGATGGCCGACAGAGGCTTTTTCTGCAGAGAAAGGCAGAGAAAGGAGTGTCATTTAGTGTGGTTAGTTTGTAAGAACATCACAGAGCAAGGAGCATCATTATCCTGGTTGTTTGTGGAACATCACAGGGCTGCCATCATGGCCGTCATTATTTCACATTACAGACAGACAACAACAACAACACACTGTCTGTGTTTATCCAACCTGGCTATAGAGCCGGGGCCACGAGACAACCACACATGCCTGTCTGACCCTTATTTTGTTTTTGCGCACACATTGCCAAAGTAAAGCCCTTTGCACACAGGCGCGTTTATCCGCACGGATAAAACGGACAATTTCATTTTTTTTAAAGAAAACAATGATTCTCTACGACCTCATGCACACCGGATCCGAATTAGCCGTGCGACGAGTGGCTGCGGCCGTGCGTTTTTTTCTCGATCGAACCCAGTTCGATTCGTGCATCTTGTCGCATGCGGTAAAAAACTCATCGCTCCTTTTATGACTCTTTTTGGGATCCGCAGCGCAGATTCCGCACAGCATTGCACAGTGCACACCTAATCCAATGCGTTTTATTCATGCAGCAAACAAAAAAAAACGCAACTGTCCTGTGTGCAAAGGGCTTAAGCCTTGCAGAGCCATGAGGCCCATAGAGCTCGAGTTCGAGCCTATCTCCTGTTTCTGTAGCTTCATGCACAAGTACAACCCCTGGATCAGTGTTGTTTTTGACAGCAAATTTTGATTTAGTTTTAGTCATAGTCTTTTGAATAAAATGTCATTTAGTTTTAGTCGTAATTTAGTCACCTGAAAAGTTTTAGTTTTAGTCTAGTTTTAGTCGACTAAATATCATAGGATTTTATAGGCGACTAAATCTACAGCTGATTTAGTCAACTGAAATTTATTTTGGCAGGCCTTGATGGCATCGTAATGACTGGTTTTACACTTGGTTGTGTGCTGAAAATAGCAGATCTACAAGCTCACAACGCGTCGCGACTTGAGAGCAACCAAACATAAAATGACTCTCTTCTCCACTAGTCCCTTCCTAACGTTTTAGTCCAGTTTTTATTTTGTTGACGAAATTGTCAATATATTTATTTAGTCTTAGTTTTAGTCATCACAGCTTAGTTTTTATTTAGTTTTCGTCAGTGAAAAAAAACCCAGTCAACAAAAACAATCTGCATAGTTTTAGTCGACAAAATCCAACCCTTGATGCTGAGTGCCAAGCAGGGAGGTATGATGACCCGGCCGGGGATCAAACCCTGACCTCCCAATCTCAGGGCGGACACTCTAGCCACAAGGCATCTGAGCTGAGGTTCAGTTTACTAATGGTGAAGTGGTAAAATAAGAAATAAGCACAAGTAATATTGAAAGGAGGAAGCGCAGGAGGATAGACTGCTGGAGAGACAGAGAGAGAGAGAGGTAAAGAGAAAGAGAGATAGAGAGAGATAGAAAGAGAGACGAGAGAGAGAGAGGGGTAGAGAGAGTCAGAGAAGCGTAACTTGAGCAAAACAAGAGAACAGCTACGAACAATCAGTATCAATAAAAACAAAGACAGCACTGAGGGAGAGGGAGTGAAAGCACACACACACACACACACACACACACACACACACACACACACACACACACACACACACACACACACACACACACACACACACACACGCACACGCACACGCACACGCGCACACGCACACGCACACGCACACACACACACACGCGCGCACACACACACACACACACACACACACACACACACACACACACACATTGACACAATCACGCACACACAAACCCAGAGCTGATAAAGACAGAGATAGAGCTGTTATTGTCAGAAGAGGGGTAGAGAGACGCAGGCAGGAATTTGTGGAGTCACTTGACACCTGAACGATAGATGAGGTGTGTGCGCGCGCGTGTGCGTGCGTGCGTGCAGTGAATCCTTATCACTGTAGCTCCGCCCCCTCCGGGACACATGTTGCAGTGCGCACACACACACACACACACACACACACACAGAGACACAGACACAGACACAGACACAGACACAGACACACACACACACACACACACACACACACACACACACACACACACACACACACACACACACACACACACACACACACACACACACACACACACACACACACACACACACACACACACACACACAGGTTTGTATCACTATACTTGTGAGGATATCAACATTTCAGGGCAGCGGTTTTATGAACGCCATTTTTATTGTAAGCCTAAAGCAGACAAATAGCCAAGCTAGAAGCTCACAACACATGGCAGGTTGGGTTAACAGGACATGGGGGACAGGTGGGGAGTGACATACTGTACAGAAAAGGCTGTCGGGGACCGGAACTCAAACCCACAACGCAGGCTAGCCTCGTAGACCGCCTCCTCCTGGAGCGACATTCTATTTGCTCACTAGGAGAAATCAAATCAGAATTTCAGGAGGCGGCGGTTTACGAGGTTACGGTCAGGCTACTTCGGCTCAAATTCTACTGTCAGCCTATTTCTCAAATTCTACTGTATTTGTCCTCACAGGTATAGTAATACGCACGCACGCACGCACGCACGCACGCACGCACGCACGCACGCGCGCGCATTCATGGTCTAGAGAGGGCACTTTTTACAGACTGGTAAAAGGGCAGGGGCTCAAGCCCCCTTTGATGTCTATGTGTGCACATGCCTGGTACAGTGCAGTGCATCCTCCAAACTCCATCTCTCCCAGTCCCTCCTCTTGTCCTCCACTTGCCTCTATCAGCCTGCTCTCCATCCCTCCACCCACACCATCCCTCTTTCAAACCCTTTCATCATCCTCACCCATCTGTGCTCTCTCCTCCTCCTCCTCTATCACCTCCCATCCCCCTGTTCTCTCTCCCTCTCTCTCCTTCTCCCCCTCATCTCTCAATCAGTGGTGGAATTGCATTGCTGTCGGGCAGAAACCTCTTATCTCCATATCGTCACTGTCGGGCAGAAACCTTGTTTCTCCAAGTTTCAAATGTGTACTTTTTTTTCCCTCCGCGAAGTAAGCCCTGCTTAATCATACAAGGCTGTCGCACAAAAGTAGTGAAAACAGCAGATCTACAAGCACACACGAGGCGTTGTGTGCTTGTAGATCGGCTGTTTTCACTAGTTTAAATCATTTTTAAAATGACAAATGCAAAACGAAGAGTTTTGGACATACAAGGTTTCCACCCGACAACGACGATATTCTAATTTTCGTGTTATTTTTTATTTTTTATTTTTTTTCCATAAATGAATGCCCCGACTTCAACTTGATCATACTATAGCGTCACACAAAAGCATCAAAAGTAGCAGATCCGCAAGATCGACGCGTTTCGAGCTTGTAGTTCTGCTGCTTTTGATGCTTTTGGATTTGAATTGTGAGAAAGTTAGCAGTTTTGGACGTATGAGGTTTCCACCCAACAGACAAGATTTACTCAAATACTTACTTAACCCTTTCCAAGCCACGGGGAGCCCCTTAATATTAAAACCGTACTATATCGGACTTCCTAGGGGGGGGGGGTCTCAGCCACTCGTCTTTTCCCGTACTTTCCCGTATTTACAGAAATAAATGATTTTCATCCGAAAATCGGCGATCGTCTAACCTTCCCTAGTCACCACTCGTGCATCGATAGCTCATGGCTGGTCTGACATGAAGCAGAAGTGATGTCATGGCCCTTTCCCCATTCGGTTACTGTCTGTACACGAGTGCTTCTACTGCAGCCGTGCTGGGGGCTATGCTAGCGAAACTTTTCAGTTCTACTCTTGAGTCACACGTGGATTATTTGAGGGGACATTTACGTGAACGGATCGCGCACGCGAAACGCACAGGGACATGATGCGTCAGCCGAATCTCCCACTCTAAGCCAATGCAGATTGAGTTTTCACTGGGAACTGGGGTGAGTATACAACGGGGGATCGCGGTATGGTAATGGGGGATGAAGACCACGTGATATAGCGCTGGATGTCTGGTAAAATGAATGCGGTTCAGATCATAATATAATAATAGAAATTTCACGGCTAATCTACCAACAACCATTCTATTTCGGACGGCAAAGTGTTAAAGGAGCTATAGTCAACTTTTTCTTGAAAAACGGATGCTAAAATAAAAATAATGTTTCGAAAATATTTTATAAAAAAATAAGCTTCATACATGTGTTTCTATTCAAAAATGACCACAAAAAGTGTAAAATAATGATAAAATAATCATTTTGGCCATTGTCAGACCGACACTTTGTTTACATTCTAGTCTATAGACTAGGATGTAAACAAAGTGTCGGCCCTACAATGAAAAAGTTGACTATAGCTCCTTTAAATTTGGAATGTCACGCAAAAACAAGGTAAATCAGGCTAGTTGTTTGGCTAATATCGTTGATGACGTCACGGTCGCGGTCTACAGTAGCTACTGTCTGTCGCCCGGAGGGAGAGCTGACTGCAGTGAGAATGCGAATTGTTAAAACAAAATTTGAAACTAGCAGTTGCAGCTGTAAGAATGATAAAGATTCTGCAACTTCATGGCATATTTATCGCTAAAAATGTACGTTTTTTTAAGCTGTCGACGATTAGTATCCAGGATCTCGCTTTCTCTACCCATGTTATGGAATTTTTTTGCGCCGTGTCCTTCTGTCTGATCGGTCTAAGCAACCGGAGCGCCTGCGGAGCTTTTGTTCAGCAATCAGCACTTCTCCTCCTCTCCTCCCAGCACTAACGTGTGTGTGTCTGTATGTTGTGTGTACAGTATGTGTGTGTGTGTGTGTGTGTGTGTGTGTGTGTGTGTGTGTGTGTGTGTGTGTGTGTGTGTGTGTCCGTGTAGTGACAGAAAATAACCGTGCTTCAAACAATAAATCGTCTATTTTCTGTGCACGGCACCGTACGACGTATGAAGTATACATTCACTACTAACTACGCTGTGCAGAGGCTGATATGGTCCGACCCCTTTTCAGACTGTTTGGAGAAAGATCACGTGACCTACTGTAGCATAATGTTAAACTTTGGTGCGTGACATCACACCTTTAAAGGGATATTCCACCTTCAAAAAAACTTTTGGTCATGTAATCATCTAATCAGGCTTTTGTGAACACCCTTTTAATTTGCTTGATTCAATATTTAGATATTTGACATTCATTTTATCAGTACACTCCCCATCCAGGGCCCATTTCTATACAAACCCTTTGTAACTTCACACTCCATTTTAACCATGATATATTCGTTCATTCGTCTTTTTTTCTGGTGACTCATACTACCCTCCTAATACGTGAAGTGGCCATGTTTTTTTTATTTTTTATTTAATAGTACACAAACACACACACACACACACACACACACACACACACACACACACACACACACACACACACACACACACACACACACACACACACACACACACACACAGGCCCTGCCGTGGCCTGATCTGTTCCCTCTCCTACCAAAAAAACCAAAAGAAAAACACTAACAAACAAACAAACACGCCTGAGAACTTGCGATTCTTCATAAACAACAGTATATTTATTCTGCAGTCACAGCACACAGACTATACTGTTGTTTTTATTTCAAGGTTATTTTTATATTGGCGGATGACTCAGCCAGAAGCAAATGCAATGCTACAGTAAAAACTTCAACATTTCAAGTGTGCCTGTTATTAACCTGTCTTAACCCAAAATATATCCAAAACCATAGTTAGAACCAGCAAAGCGACACGTTGTGAGCTTGTAGATCGGCTATTTTCTGTGAGATATTTACCCCAGAAAAGGTTCAAGTGGTTAATTTCGAGCAGTTCTGTTTCAAGCTGTTCAAATAGAACTCGCCGCGGCTTCAGCTGCAGTTATGATCACATGTGGTTCATGAAAATATTGTCTTATTATTCCATACTTGCAGCTTATTTGTACAGTGTAGAGAGACTAAAGGGGAGGGGGTACTTAAACTGGTTGAGCCACCAAGGGGCAAAGACATTACGTTTAAATATTATTACTAGTAAGACGCCTCAGGGCGACAAGCAAGGTCGCGCCATGTCTTGGCCATCTGCCCAGTGATCGGACCAATTAGACCCCTGGTACCCATATATGGACATATGCTGTGAGAGCCCAAACATGCTTACTCAGTTATTCGTTATGTGAAGGTATATGACGTCTATGACATCTGACATCATACATACAATCCCTTTTATGCCCATACATGAAGATGTCTGTAAAACCAGCCACACAGCCATCTGTCTTGGCCATATATGGATTCTGTTAGTGTGGTATGTGGCCTCCATATATGGCCATTCCCATATGAAGTCCTGTTAGATATGGGCTTAATATTGATGACATCAGGGAACTCCATATATGGGCATAAAACGGATTCTGTTAGTGTGGTTGTCAGGCGGTACCCGTCCGTTCTGACGGACTGACGTATACGGACAAGCTGTGACGGTTCTGACCGATGGTCGCAATTATCTGGTATGGTGGCTATTATACCGTTATTGCTATATGATTATGGCTCATTACGCATGCAAGGCAAATTACCAGGGGCAATAATAATAGGTCACCAAAATCAGTATAGTGATCATTGGGGTGTCATTTGGGATCTCTCTGGGGGATGGCAATTGCCACCCTCTAGTGTCACATTTAAACTCAAATTATAGTTATTTTATGCATATTTTCCCTCCAACTCTGAAGTTTTCTTTTTTTTTTAATTCTGAATACAGGCACTTTTAATGGTAACAGTAAACAATGCGAGTACCTCTTTACTAATGTATGTATTTGTACTAGCTCTTCACTATTGTTTGTGTATGTACTTGTACCAGCAGTCCTCACAGCCACTCTACAGTTGAATGCTGGACCTTAAAGTACCTTGTGGGGTGTGTGTGTGTGTGTGTGTGTGTGTGTGGGGGGGGGGTGTTAGCATTGTGATGTATCTTAGATTGAGACACGGCCCGTTGGGTTTATAGGAACGCGTTTAGCTCACTCTCTCTCAAACACACACGCAGGCACACACACACAATGAAAAGGCACGATTTGATGCATAGTTATTATACCCACATGTGGACCCAAGCAACACAAACGCAGACATATTGCGCGTGCATCCACACACACACACACACACACACACACACACACACACACACACACACACACACACACACACACACACACACACACACACACACACACACACACACACACACACACACACACACACACACACACACACACACACACACACACACACACACACACAAAATGTTGTTTCTGGGTCTCCTGACAGCTCAGATCTCAGTACATGAGTCAGATATACTGCTGGAGGGCCCGTAGCATAGAGAGAGAGAGAGAGAGAGAGAGGGGAGAGAAGGAGGAGGAGAAAGAGGGAAGGAGAAGAGAAGAGGAGGAGGAGGAGAGCCAGACAGAAGGATGAGTTCCATTACAGTTCCAGCAGACATGATGCATGAAGGAAGAGGGAGGGGCTGAATGAACCGGGGAGGAAGAGGAGGGAAAGGTAAAGACTGCATGATGAGGAGAGAGAGAGAGAGAGAGAGAGAGAGAGAGAGAGAGAGAGAGAGAGACTTTTTTGACTTTTAAAAATCCCTTTTATTTAAACAATATTGTCCAAATACTGTTCATATTATTCTCACATCAGCACAGCGATGACAATAAAAAAAAAGGCTCCAGGCACTTTTTCTTGAGCAAAAAAAACAAAAAGACAATTTCCTTTAAATTATTTCACACATTATATCCTCCCATGTTCTAGCCTATGTACATTAACACAAAGAATCAATTAATGCAAAACGTTAATCCAATTGTTTGATGCTGTCACCTCTAAGCTCCCTCTCTGCACCGAGTCCTCCTCCACACCCAGCCCGCCCTCGCGGACACAACACTCGTGCAGCAGTTTTTCGTCCACAGAACAAGTCATTTTCAATGTCAATGCTTTGACACTGCCACTTGGCTATCCACTTGGCGTTTGGACTAGCCATTTGGGTCAGTTTGCAGCTCCAGCTCGCTCGAGCTCCTTCCAAGCCACATGCCCTCCATAGACAGTCTTTCATGCCATGTCTCAAACACCAATCCTCACAGCAAACTGATCTCAGCGCCCCCGACAGATCAGCTGCTGACTCATCGTCCAGTGGTCTCCTTACAACATACACTCCAGTAACCCTTGGCACATAGTCTGTGAGTGGCTTCTGGTTGGACTGCATTACAGGCCCATCCTGGCCCCACCAACCAGCGGTTATTCCATACACCAGTAGTCTATGGGCATGCAGCGTTCTCAAGCATTGTCCAGTCCAACAGACCCAACAGAAGGTACACCAATCTTCACAGCAAACTGATCTCAGCGCCCCCGACAGATCAGCTGCTGACTCGTCCAGTGGTCTCCTTACAGTATGCACTCCAGTAACCCTTGGCACATAGTCTGTGAGTGGCTTCTGGTTGGACTGCATTACAGGCCCATCCTGGCCCCACCAACCAGCGGTTATTCCATACACCAGAAGTCTATGGGCATGCAGCGTTCTCCAGCATTGTCCAGTCCAACAGACCCAATAGAAAATCTTCATGTCCATTAAAAGCAAAGCAAGGCGAAAAGGAGGGCTCGGTACAGAGAGGGAACCCCAAACAAGCACCAAACAAACCTTGTACATGACTAAAAAATTAGGAAGCTGTCTGTTTCTCAGTGTCATTGTTCAACTCTTGCCTAACTTTTGTAATCATTTTTTTCAATCTGCTAATCTCCTGCTCAGTGAGAGCAAATTTTCCTTTTTTCTTCATATTTAATTTAGCTGATTTCACAAACTTCTGTTTACCAGGGAAATGTTTTTCAATTTTCAAAAACCTTTCATTTTTAGTTTTCTGTAGAAATTGCTTCATTTCCGACAGCTCATAACACCCTTCATCATCATTTTCCCAACACTCTGATTCAGAATCATTGGCTTGTGACCCATCTGAACAGTTTGCCTTTCTTTTCTGTCTCCCCACCTTTAAATTCTCCTCCTCCCCTCCCATATCAACATCAGCAAGTGCTAGCTGTCCCTCTACTCCAGCCCCACCACTTTCAACACTCCCTCCCTCCTCCACTTGGCTGGTACTGGGACCACTGTCCTCTTTAGCGCTCAACAAAACATTTTCCTTATCAGCAGTAGGCTGATCAGCTTCAGGTCCACCACCCTCCACCTCCTCTCCTCCAACTTTCTCTTGCAGCCCATTATCACCGTTCCCCCCTTCAGCTTCACCCCCCTGTCCAACAACCTCACCATCTCCTGCAGTAGCAGGGCGCCCCCATGGAGCACCCCTCTTCCCCCTCGCACCTGCACTGGCCGCAGTGGGCGGCCGCTGTGGGCACGATCTAATCAAATGACTTTCCTCTCCACAGCCAAAACATTTCATTTTATCTGTAGTGGCATAAAGGGTGTAGTCAAAACCATCTACAGTTAACTTAAATGTGATGTTCATTTCTCGTGTCCTGTCGTTCAAAATCATGAACAGCATTCTCCTGTGTGACACCACATGCTTCAGTTCGGGTGATTTACACCCTGAAGCCAACCTTTTTACTGGTGACACAACTTTACCAAACCTGGCCAGCTCTTTAACAATAAGCTGGTCGCTTATGAACGGCGGGATGTTTGACAGTAAAACTTTAGTCGCAGGTGTAGCGAGAGGCGTTACAGACACGAAGGTGTCTTTTATCACCACGCCGTTTACAACGACTGTGTTTGCTTTCTCCACCTCATCAACAAAAATCACCACACCACCATTCATCCGGGCAGCGGATTTTACACTTGCTGCTCCGACCACCTTTGCAACGGCTACGCTGCATTCCTCCACAGAGCAAGGAAACAAAGGTGAGACCTTGAAACCATGTTTCCTCGTCAACGTTTCAAACTCCATGCCGCCGCCGACAAACAGCGGCCGCCTCCGCGACGCACCGCGCCGTGCACCGCACGGGAGTTTAAAATCGCTCCGTAGAACGTAGAAAAAATTGCATTCATAAAATAACCTTCCTAAAATGCTGATGTCCTCACAAGCCTAGTAATACAAACTTGTGTGTGTGCGTGCACGTGTGTGTGTGTGTGTGTGTGTGTGTGTGTGTGTGTGTGTGTGTGTGTGTGTGTGTGTGTGTGTGTGTGCGTGCGTGCGTGCGTGCGTGCGTGCGTGTGTGCGTGACAACTGTCAGCCATCATGTTTATTAGAGCGCGTTCAAGCTGAAGATGCTGTAGAAGCAACATCTGCCAAGTGCTAATAACACAACCCATCTGACACACTGATGAGACCTGTGTGTGTGTGTGTGTGTGGGGGGGGGAGAGAAAGAGAGAGAGAGAGAGAGAGAGAGAGAGAGAGAGAGAGAGAGAGAGAGAGACATTGAAAAGAGAGTGTAAATCGAATACAGAGAAACGGCGGATGGAGTTGAAAGGGAAACTAAAGGACAAACTTGAAATGGAGACGGAGAGAGAGAGAAAGAGAGAGAGAGAGAGAGAGAGAGGGGGGGGGGGGGGGGGGCTCAGAATGCAGACATCACAACACCAGTTACCAGTGAGTGCAGGTTGCATGCACGCGCCGTGCACGTTGAAAGAAGGCGTGCGCGTTGGAAAGAAAAAGGTGTGCAAGTTGAAAGAAAGGCGTGCACGCTGAAAAGAAAGCATGCACGCACGCTGAAAAGAAAGTGCGTGCACGCTGAAAAGAAAGCGTGCACGCTGAAAAGAAAGTGTGCACGTCTCAACGTTTGGCTCAGGGACTCAGCATCCTCTCGACGGGCAAGGCAATCATTCCTGGATGCGGTTGCCACGGTGACTCGTGGCTGGTACCATGACTCCCCTCAGGGTCAATGACGCGCTTTAACAAACTAGATCCATGACGGGAGGAGCTGCACTGTGAGCATCACATACACACACAGTGGTGGAAAGTAACTACGTACATTTACTTTAGTACTGTACTGTAAAATATTTTTGATATTTGTACAATACTTTGCATTTCCAATTGTCAATACTTTTACTTTTACCCCACTACATCTCAGAGGCAAATATTGTATTTTTACTCCACTACAATTATTTGAAAACTTTAGCTACTAGTTACTTAAATTTATTTAAATTTTGACTATTATTACAAAACAGAAATTAACAACTTCAGCTCTATATACTTTTTTGGCCATTTGAAAATAGCCGATCTACAAGCTCACAATGCGTCGCTAAGCGACACATTGTGAG
Source organism: Nannobrachium achirus (assembly GCF_963921795.1). NCBI lineage: Eukaryota > Metazoa > Chordata > Actinopteri > Myctophiformes > Myctophidae > Nannobrachium > Nannobrachium achirus. The sequence goes on along the minus strand of NC_137819.1, from coordinate 51,411,225 downwards.
CTTGTAGATCAGCTTCTGTTGCCTATAGTGACATGACATGCGGATGTGTCTGTGGGTTTTAACAAGAGTTTGTGAATAAATAATAACTATATTGGATCCATTGGCGCATGGGATCTTTGTTCCATTTACCGAGATTGAACAGTTTGGGACATACAAGATTTATATCCGAATGCGACAATGGAGTCACATTCAGGGACCCTCTGAGTTCTTTGAGGGGGTTTTTAAAACTCTGTCTGTAACTCTGAGGAGTGTGCAAAACGGAACCAAACGGACCCGTAAAGGTCAGCGTTTCGCTACAGATGGCTGAACAGCAGGTCGCCATAGACGATCCGACGGCTTCGCTGACAGACGACCGTTTGGGGACGGTCGTCTTCTCTGATGTCGCTCAGTGTCACGTCCTAATCCCTGTCCCAGAGCAGGACACCGGCGCAACAGAGAGTCTGTTAGACCAACCAAATGATCAGCGCTTCTCAAAGTGCATCGCTTCCCCACGGAGGATTAATAGCTCGGATGCAGTGTTCATTTTTACAGCACATTTTGATAGTCTTCTGAATAAAATGTAATTTAGTTTTAGTCATATTTTAATCATCTGAAAAGTTTTAGTGGTCTAGTTTTAGTCAACTAAATATACGATTTTAAACGATAAAAATCTAGTCAGTTGATTTTGACGGTGCCCTATTGGTGCGGTAATGCCTGATTTTAACTTATTTTGGTTGCATGCTGAAAAAGCCTTTTCTTTGAGGGTACATACCAAGTACCTAGGAGACACAGGGAGAGCATGCAAACTCCACACAGAAAGGCCCTTTTTCCAACCCCGCCAAGGGTATGGGCACTGATGACACAAAGGAGAAAACACACCCCAGCGCCCACAGCGGGAATCGAACCTACAGCAGGACCAGCCTCTATCACACACTTCGACCACTACCGCCAAGGGGTGGTTTTGTGCGGTCTGTTTTTTGTAACCAGGCAAGGACCTTCTAGCTGTGAAGCGACAGCTAGTTTCAGTCTAAGGAAATGAACGGTGACACACACACACACACACACACCTGGTCTAAGTCCATGAGCTTGGGGAAGGCCCCGGGCCACACACACACACACCTGGTCTAAGTCCATGAGCTTGGGGAAGGCCCCGGGCCACTCGATGGCCACCTTGACGATGTCTGCCATCAGCTGAGGCATGATGGCGCGATGGGAGTGGAGCTTCTACGCCACTCTCACTGCCGTCGGTGAAGAGACCATTCACACCTGCAGGGAAACGGAGGAGAGAGAGAGATTAGTTTAGTTTAACGTTGGGAGATCGAGAGAACGGCAGATTTCATCCAGTTTTTTTTTCATCTCACTCAGTTCACGCAGTCTACTGTCTTCACACACGTTTAGGAAAAAGTTGGCATACACATAGCATAATCATTAACAGAAAGTATGGCTACTTATCCATTGACCATTTGGAATATAAGACAGTAACAAGGCAGAAAAATCGCAACCCTTAGTAGCGGACAGTGGAAAATCACAGTAGTAGTAGTGACATGAGTGATCTGGGCAACTTGCCCCAGGAAATGTGCCAAGCTCAATAGGCACCAACGGTAGTTTATTTGAAATGCAAATCGTCGTTGTTGGGTCCAAAACCTTCCTTATTTTGTTATTTTAAAAATGATTTAAAACAGTGAAAATAGCCGACCTACATGCAAACATTGTGTGCTTGTAGATCTGCTATTTTCACTACTTTTGTAGTGAAAATAGCTCTTGTATGATGAAGCAGGGCTTTATTTTCGAGAGAAAAAAAACATCTGAAACTTGGAGATAGGAAGTTTCTACCCGACAACGACAAAATAAAACCTAAAAAGTTAACAACACACAAGGTTAGCAGGTCTTAACCCATTTAGGCCTAGAAATTATTGAATGCTTTAACCTGTGAAAAATAGCAGATATACAAGCTCACAGCGCGGCACCGAGTGCCGCGCTGCGAGCTTGTAGATCTGCTATTTTTGAAAAAGTCGTGAAAATGTGTGCAAGTCTTTGAATATATGTATTTTCAAAGCGAACGTTTGTAACTAAAATTTTGCTTCTGGGTGGTCCCTGGAACTAAATACTTTGAGATGGGGGTCCGTGGCCAAATAAATATCATTTTGGGGGTCCTTCACATGAAAAGGTTTGAGAACCACTGACAGTAGTCTCTCAAGAACAGACTAACTGAGCTCCATGCAGTTAAGTGAAAAGGACCTTTTCTTTGACGATGGCTGGCCAGATTGCTGACATACTGTATAGAAACATAGGTTTTTCAAAAAACCTTAGAAGGATTCAAAAGACACTTATAGAATCGGGTCAAAATTCTAATTTTTGCGATTTTTCAAAAATAGCAGATCTACAAGCTCGCAGTGAGCTTGTATATCTGCTATTTTTCAATAGTTGAAGCATAAAATAATGATACACAAAATGTGTACCCGTTCTAAATGGGTTAAGTACACTGTAAGCGGTCTGTGGATTACACTCCCGCAATCAGTCTTCTCATGCAGTGCTAGACATTTGGTTTCGTGCGGCGCTAGACTAGTTTTGACCTTTTACAAAAAAGGCAGCTTTTCCAACAGCCAAGCTTTGTTTTGTCTACTCTGGATACACTGCTTAAAATGCCTGAAATGGTTGTCATTTTGGCGTCGGTACATCCAGGCTGTTCCGCCGTGTAGCACCCATGTAATGTTAATGATTCATTTCCAACATTATTTTTTTAATTTAGAGAGGCTCATCACTGGCTCATCAGAGAGAGAGAGAGAGAGAGAGAGGGGGGGGGGGGGGGGGGGAGAGAGAGAGAGAGAGAGAGAGAGAGAGAGAGAGAGACAACTCAGCATTAGTCACACCTTAGCTGCTTTTTGTTGAAGCGTTAACCTGTTCTAATTAAAGAAGAACATTGTATGTGAAGTGTGCTGTGGAGGTGTTTGGAGTGTGTGTGTGCGCGTGTGTGCGTGTGTGCGTGTGTGCGTGCGTGCGTGCGTGTGTGTGTGTTTGTAGGGGGGATGCTCGAGGCACAGCACATTGCATCAGATTTTTAGCATGGGCTACTGTGCACCTGAAATCAACATACATTTTGGTGAAATGTGTGCAGCAGCAATGCTACTGTACTCAAGCAGTGGTTTTCAACCAGTGGTCTGAGGACCACTAGAGGTCCTTGAGGGGGTTCCGGGTGGTCCCCAGCTAAATGATGGAGAGTTGGTAACCAAATGAACCCTTATAGATATTTAACTTAAATTATTGTTAGAGACCTGCGTTACTTATTGTAGAAGAATTGTTATTTTGATCAACGTTTGCCTGTTATCTCTCCTATGGTACCAACATCAATACAGCATGGAAATGTGGACGCAATCGTTTCCAATGACAACAAAATATTCTTGCGTCTTGGGTCCGAGAGGCTGTGGTTTGTGGCTCAAATGCTGAATACAAAATGGGCCTTGATATGAAAAGGTTTGAAAACCACCAAGTAAAGAAATAATTATTTCACTGGGTCATTTTCCACCAAACAACACTTCCTCACATAGATAGAGACCATCCACACACTCACATAAAGTAGATAAAGACCATGGATATCACATAGATAACAAACATTGAGCCTCACCAGATAAAGACTAGGGCTGGGAGATAGGACTGGGAAATCAATATCACCATTATTTCTAAGTTTCGCCTCAATTAACCCTTTGTCAGCCTTCTGATTGGTCCCTGACTGGCCAACCAGAAAAATCATTCACTTTTGCTACCGGGGGAGGAATGCTGCAGTGGGACAAAGTCCTTTTGTTCTTTCACCGTACGTACGGCGCTGCACGGTCATATCGATTTCAATAAGTATAATAAATAAGCTTCAACAAACTAGTTCACATGAACGATATCGATGTAACTAAGATATTCGATTGGGTACATATCTATCTACCAGTAAGACTCCCTAATCGGGAGATAAGCGACCGTTGGTCGCTTATCTCCACAAATAGGCCAAATTATAGACCAATTATTACACTCTATGTGAACATTTACATCAACAAATCCCAAGTACTATGCAGAACGACCCATTTCAAGTTTTTAATGTACAACAATATTTAGAAAATAGGTCTACAAGCTGACAGTCCTCGTCCCTTATATTCCCATAGGTTATATGGAGATCTCAGTGTTTGTCAGTCCTTGTTCATTTATGCCCATATATGGACATCTCTATATCTACTGTAACAGTCCTTGTCCCTTTATGCCCATATATGGAGATCTCTTAACTGTAAGTCCTTGTCCCTTTTATGCCCATATATGGATATTCCTGATGTCATCAGTATATGAACATATATGGGCTTTCTGATATGCCCATATATGGAGATCTCTTAACTGTAAGCCCTTGTCCCTTTTATGCCCATATATGGATATCCCTGATGTCATCCGTATATGCCCATATATGGGCTTTCTAATATGCCCATATATGGAGATCTCTGTATCTCCATATATGGGTATAAAAGGATACTTCAGGTCTGACATCAGGTTTGTTTATATTGGGTTGCTAGGTTTGACATCACAAACTCTATGGGCCATCTGACCTAGAAATCTATATTTGGGCATAGATGACTCATCGTGACCTCATCACACGTCGACCGCACGTGTGACGTGCGGTCGACCGCACGTGTGACCGACGGACGGCCGGTGGAGGTTTTCATACCAGTAAGACTCCCTAATCGGGAGATAAGCGACCGTTGGTCGCTTATCTCCACAAATAGGCCAAAAGTTTGTTTTACCAATTATTACACTCTATGTGAACATTTACATCAACAAATCCCAAGTACTATGCAGAACGACCCATTTCAAGTTTTTAATGTACAACAATATTTAGAAAATAGGTCTACAAGCTGACAGTCCTCGTCCCTTATATTCCCATAGGTTATATGGAGATCTCAGTGTTTGTCAGTCCTTGTTCATTTATGCCCATATATGGACATCTCTATATCTACTGTAACAGTCCTTGTCCCTTTATGCCCATATATGGAGATCTCTTAACAGTAAGTCCTTGTACCTTTTATGCCCATATATGGATATTCCTGATGTCATCAGTATATGAACATATATGGGCTTTCTGATATGCCCATATATGGAGATCTCTTAACTGTAAGCCCTTGTCCCTTTTATGCCCATATATGGATATCCCTGATGTCATCCGTATATGCCCATATATGGGCTTTCTAATATGCCCATATATGGAGATCTCTGTATCTCCATATATGGGTATAAAAGGATACTTCAGGTCTGACATCAGGTTTGTTTACATGAGTCAACAAAAAATCTCTGTGAGTGTGTATGTATGTATGTAATCCGCGTATCTCGAGAACCGTTCGTCCCACAGGCACGCGCGTTCTCCATATATGGGCATAAAATGAATGCCCCCATATATGGGCATAAAATGGATTGCAGACAGACAGATACAGATATCTCCATATATGGACATAAATGGACAGAGGCAAACAGATGGTCAAAGATCTCCATATATGGGCATAAAATGGACGCAGACAGACAGATACAGATATCTCCATATATGGGCATAAATGGACACAGGCAAACAGATGTTCAAAACGGGTCCTATGACAACAGGTATAATGAGGTTTGCATTAAAGGTGGAACCGGCACGGTGTCTGCAACACAGTTGGAGGCACAGACAGATACTCCATATATGGGCATAAAATGGACGCAGATAGACAGATATCTCCATATATGGGCATAAAATGGACCCAGAACTATAACTGCAGTGATCTCCATATATGGACATAAAATGGACGCCGACAGACAGACAGACAGATACAGATATCTCCATATATGGGCATAAATGGACACAGGCAGACAGATGGTCAAAACGGGTCCTATGAAAACAGGTATAATGGGGTTTGCATTAACTCAAACTCTGCCCTCAAAATACCCCTTTGTACCCCTTCTCTGCCATGCCCGTAGAACCCGTAAATGTAATAAAAATTAATTAAAAACATTTTTTTTATCGAAGCCGAACTAAAATAGGCCGGAACTAATGCTCCGTGATCGGTTTCTACACGGACACATTATTGAGCGGACAACTTAACATTGGAGTCCCTGAACCGGAAGCGGAAGTCCGTCCTCTATTTTGGCCCGTAAGCTTTCTGTCTGAACTCCGCGGCTTACAGATGGAGAACTTATTGATCAATTGAAAAAGTTTCAACGGATTTGAGAAGCTGATGGAATACGCGAACACACGATGCATAGCAGTGTCCGATCACGCACGATGGGAACTGGACGAGCGCCCACGTTAACCGGTAGGAGAAGCCGGCAGTGAAAGACATAGAGAAATTAATGGGCTTTACGGCCGTAAACTACGAATGAGTTAAAGGGCGGGGCATTCATTCCCTATTTACATTGTTCCGAGTTGGCCAGGTCGCCGACTAGACGCTGGGCCGCCCGCTTCTAGTATTTTAAATGGGCAGAGTTACAATTAAAATACATTTTATGTTGAGGGTTAGCCTATAGTTCCACAACTTCCTGGTTAGTGCGAGGTACCCAAGATGCACTGCTCTCTCTCTCTCTGCCCTCTGCCTGTTTCAGAGGATTAAACTAATTAAAACATGTATTCTCAGGGGGAAAACCCCTGTTTTGCAATGTAACTACTGTACTTTTTTGTTCCTTTTTTATTAATATTGAGTAGATGTTTTTCTTTTGGTATTACTACTTTTGGTTTAAATACAAAATAATATGTTTTTCCCATTCACTTCCATTATAAAAACAATCTTCCCTGGCTTTTTTGTCCCACCTAGTAACAGAGTGACATGGGGTGGGACTTGACAAAAGGGTGAATTGCGATGAATATACGATATGCAGACTCTAAAAATACCTTGGTTTTCTGAAATAAATAGTGTATTATTTAGTATGGTCAAGCAGGGCTGTTAATTTGCTAAGGGGGTCCTCCAAATCTTTGTGTGATAGAAACCTTTTTCTCCTTTTTTTATATTAACAACTTGAATCCTAGCATCCATATTCTGAGAACTTTAGCCAAAAATAGCAGATCTACAAGCTCACAACGCCTCGTGCTGCAAGGCGTTGTGAGCTTGTAGATCGGCAAAGACATATGGTGTAGAGGGGGAAAAGAGTAGAGAGTGAAAGGTCAAGTTTTTCAAGTGGTTAAATACGTATCTGAAAACACAAATTGACATGAATTCAAAATACACTGATGATGATTGTGCTGTCAAACGATGAAACTATATGGAATCTATGAAAAGGTTGTGGGGGTCCCGGCTTCATCTCTCTCTCAACTGAGGGGTCCTTGGCCTGAAAGCGTTGAATAAAAACACAAAAAAGTTACAGTGTGGAGAGATAAGAGGTTTCTGCCAGACAGCAGCCAAATAGAACAGGCAGCTCGTTGTCCAAGGCTGCTGCAAACATTAACACAGTCATTTCTCACTGCATTAGGTGCAGTAATGTGAAAGATAACACACCATTACACACTGGCACGCACGCACGCACGCACGCACGCACACATGCACACGCACACACACTCTCCAGAGTCCAGTAAGAATGAGTCTTCCTCAGCAGGTCACAGAGCACAGCTTCCTCTAAGCCTCCCCATTTCCTTCTCGCTTAGGTGTGCACCTGTGTGTGTGTGTGTGTGTGTGTGTGTGTGTGTGTGTGTGTGTGTGTGTGTGTGTGTGTGTGTGCACACGTGTGTGTGTGTGTGTGTGTGTGTGTGTGTGTGTGTGTGTGTGTGTGTGTGTGTGTGTGTGTGTGTCTGATAAGAACATTTGTATGACACCGGGTGGCTGAGGTTTAAAGGATCTGAGCAGCCATAGCAGTGTGATATTAAAGACACGCGCACGCACGCACGCACACACCTTATACACACACACACACACACACACTCTCCGAAACACATTTCCACTGTTCACACTGAATCTCTGCAAGACACAAGTTTGCGGTTTAACAAAAGTGCACAACCTACAGAACACAAAATGCATGTTTGTCTGCTGTGCAAAATATTGTACTTTTACTCCTTACTTACTTAGACTTACAGTAGCGCCTCTTGTTTCTAATGGAACATTGGGCGACGAGTCCCCTCCATTTGTCCCTGGCAACCCTTTTACTCCACTACATTTATTTGAAAACTTGAGTAACTAGTTACTTTGTAGATTGATTATTATTACATAATATGGAATCTATGAAAAGGTTGTGGGGGTCCCTGCTTCATCTCTCTCTCAACTAAGGGGTCCTTGGGCTGAAAAGGTTGAAGACCCCTGCTGCAGTATGTAGGGACGTTGATTTACGAAAAGAACACAAAAGGTTAGAATATGGAGATAAGAGGTTTGTGGCTGACGGCATTAGGGCCACACGTATTTCACGTAAGAAGCTAGACATGTTTTTGGGAAAGGTTTTTTAAGAAAAAAAATCAATAGCCAAAAACTATGAAAATTAGATATCCAAACATCTCAATTTGGGGGTCCTTGACGTGAACAGGTTTGAGAAGCAGTGTGTAATCTTTGAGCCCCCCCCCCCCCCCCCCCACCCCAATCACGTGCGAGTGCTTTAGTGGAAATGTAATAGCAGAGATGTCCTCAAAGAAAAACAAACACAGCATGGCGAAGGCATCAATAATTGAACGTCCTCCAATGTTGTCTAAGATAGCTGGGATCATCCTAACTCGCTGTTTCCATATTTAATCTGCCTCTATAATGCATGAGGACAGATTCAAGATCCTTCGTGGGAGATGGGGGGCTTCCGCCGTGTGTGTGTGTGTGTGTGTGTGCGTGCGTGCGTGCGTGCGTGCGTGCGTGCGTGCGTGCGTGCGTTACTATACTTGCTAGGACCAATCTTCCCAACAAGTATTGTTGAAAAATGTATATTAGAGCTACATTTACGATGAGAAAAAGATTGAGGTTGCGGTTAGGGTTAGGGATTAGAGTTCTGCTTGATTATACTTAGTACACATTTTCACGCTGGTGTCGTGCACTGAAACATTGATGATCTGAAAACTCACAAAGCGTTGGAGCGATACTTGTTGTGAGCTTGTGTTGAGTGTGTGTGTGTGTATATATATATATATATATATACACACTCAATATATGGGCACAAAATGGATTTGGTTCCCCTGGCATCACAGGGATCTCCATATCTCCATATATGGGCATAAAGGC